>NC_081560.1:137198826-137355528 GCF_022355385.1 Mustela nigripes | reverse complement strand
GTTTTTTTTATTTTTTTTTTTTTTTTTTTTTTTTTTTTTTTTTTTTACAGTTAAAGAACTGAAATACAAAGGTTACTAAAGATTATTCTCTTCTCCCCCCATCAAGGGCCCAATCTTGTGGTTACCCTGGGACCATCTTTGTGCTGTTACTTCTAACCTGGAAATCTGAACCTTGGATTTTTCCTATAGAGCTGTGCTGTTCTTGCTCTGTGGAAGGAAATGCCTAACTGAAATTAACCAAGAACCTGCAATGAAACCTACAAGTACAGGAGATGTCTTCCTGGCTACCAGAAGTGGGTATAAAACCCTGGGATGTTGCTCACTGGCTTAGTCCTGTGGATGTAGAACCCCTATGTAGCCAGCAGGATACCCGAACTATCCTAGTATAGATAAAAATAGTAATCAAGTCCTCTGGAATAAACCAAAGACTTAACTTTAGGCACTGAAAATATACTTGCTCTATTCTGGTTTGCTTCATGGAAGGGAGTCCTGTCTTGACCCTGGAGCCAATTTTGCAGAACTTAGTTTGTTCAGAAAACTAGAAAAGGCTGCTTTAGATATGAAGGACCATGATTAGCATGTATATACGTAGTTGCCCTTCTTTTTTCTTCTAATCCAACAGTTTAGTGATGCCAACTATGTGTCAGTTGAGAAGGAACAGCTTTTGAAGTACGGTGCTTTCTGAACAGGGAAACTAAAGGAAGCTTCTTTCCTTTTGGAATTCCCTGGTGATGCTCAGCTAACGATCCTACTGAAGAGCCACTGAACTGGTCTCTTCAGAGGAACAGTGAAGACCTTGGCTGTGCAACAAGCCTGCACTGGGATAAATGATACGTGCAGTTTAATAAACCTTTCTCCAGTGGTTCCTGTGTTCCAGCTCACACAGTGCTCACCACTGGGGAACTCGAAGTCAAGAGTCTGAGAATGTGCCTTCTATCCATGGCTGGCAGAGTAGAAGCCCATGGTGAAGGGGTGAGCCCAGAGGCCACAGGCCCTAGAGTTCCTTGGGGTTCTTTACAGTCTTAAGCCAAGAAAGTGTCCTGGTCATCCTCTTGTTTGGGGTCCTGTGTTTATTGAAGTTTGTCATCCAGCGTATTCCAAATGTGTTTGAGGAACTCCTTGCCTTCCACAAAAGGGTGTGGCAGACTACAGGCTGGTTATAGGTATCTTTCTGTACACGATTTCTTGGGTTTGTCCAATAAAAACCACACGTGACCACCAACTTTGTCCTCAGGGGACAGGGTTAGCAGACACAATACAGGAGGTCTGTATGGGACACAGTCATCCTAAAACCTTACCTGTGGCTCATATGAAACTCCACCTTTAGCCATTTTCCCCCCCATTCCACGAAGTCTGGCAGTCCTAACAGGGAGACTTTCCCTACACTACTGCTCACCACCTGACACCGAGGCTCCTGTGTGGCACTCAGGAGGAATCAAGGGCTGCTGCCCTGGGTTCCCTCACTCCCTATCATGCCTGAGGGGAAGTGGCGTTTTTAGGCTGAAGCAGGTACTATAATTATATCCACTTCCTTAGTGGAAATCTCTCCCTCTGCTTGATTCTTGAACTTCATAGAAATGTGCTGTTTAAATTTTTTCTAGATCTTGGCAGAAACCCCTGGGCTGGGGAAATCACACTTGTAGAGTGGCTCAGATAGTTAGCTTCACACCACGGATGTTCAGTTTGAACTATGTCCAGCCTGGGTGGAATCTGGAGATAGAAATGGCTGGAGGCAAAAGATGGACTCGCATCTAGGTTTTTGGCACCCGTTGAACTGTACCCTCTTAGGATGTGGTGCTCTATCCTCTTGTCTGACTTGCCCAGGCTGAGATCCTTGATGAAACTGATGTACAGGCATAACTTGGAGATACTGGGGTTTTGGTTGCAGACCAATGCAATGAAGCAAATCAAAGGAGTATTTCCTAGTACATACAAGAGTTCTGGTCACACTAGTCTAGAGTCTGTGATACCACAATGTCAAATCATGTTTACACTTTGCCTAAAAATACTTTATTATTTAAAAGCAAACCACTGGAGCTTTCTTGCTGGTAGAGGTTCATGTTTCCATGGTGATGGCTGCTGACTGATCAGAGTGGAGGTTGCTGCAATTGCTTAAAAATATGGCAGACTCTATTGTGGTCTTATCGATGGACCCCTCCTTCCATGAATGACTTCTCTGTAGTGTGTGATGCTGTTTGGTAGCATTCTGCCCACAGAAGAACTTCTTCCAAATTGGAGTCTGTCCTCTTGAGCCCTGGGTTGCTCTAGCAACTAAGAGGATGATATCTTCTAAACCTCTTGTCACTTCAGTGGTCTTCACAGAATCTTCACCAGGAGTAGATTCTATGTCCAGAAAGCATTCTTTGCTTCTTACTCTTCCTTCCAAGTCTTGGCAAGAGGTTGCAGCCATGCAGTCCCATCTCTGGCTCCACTTCCAGTTCTCTTGCTGTTTCTACCATGTCAGCAGATACTTCCTTTGCCAAAGTCTCCAGCCCCACAAAGTCCTCCATAAGGGTCAGAATCCACTCCTCCCAGCACCTGTTAACATAGACATGGATGTGTGACTCATGCGAAGGGGTCAACATATATTAATGGCCTCTAGAATGGTGAATCCTTTCTACAAAGTTCTTAATTTACTTTGCCCAGTTACTTTGGTCCATCAGAAGAATCCCTGTCTATGGAAGTTGTAGTCTTAGTACTTTTCTAAAAAGACTGGGCTGAAGAATGGATGTTGTGTCAGTAGGCATGAAAACATTAACTACCTCGTACATCCCCCATTGGAGCTCTTGGGTAACCAGGTGTGTTGTCGAGGAGCAATAGTATTTTGAAAGGAACTTTCTTCTGCTGAGCAGTAGGTCTCCACAGTGGGCTTAAAATATTCAGCAAATCCTGTTATAAACAGATGTGCTGTCATCTAGGCTTTGTTCCATTTATAGAGCACAGGCAGAGTAGATTTAGCATAATTCTTAAGGGCCCTAGGATTTTCAGAACAACAAAGGAACATTGGCTTCAACTTAGCCACCAGCTGCATTAGCCCCTGACAAGAGTCAGCCTGGCCTTTGAAGCTTTGACGTCAGGCATTGACTTCTCTCTGGCTAGGGAGGTCCTAGCTGGCATCTTCCAACAGATGGCTTCTCTTTCCTACATTGAAAATCCTGCTCAGTGTATCCCCCTTCATGAATTATCTTAGCTAGATCTTCTGGATAACCTGCTGCTTTACTTTGTGCTTCTAAGTTACAGAGATGGATTCTTTCCTTAAATCAAGAACCAGCCTCTGGTAGCTTCAGAAGAAAACTTCTGCAGCTTCTTCCCCTCTCTCAGCTCTTCATGGAATTGAAGAACATTAGGCTTTCTTCAGAATTGGGTTTTATTTTATTTATTTATTTATTTTTTTAAAGATTTTTATTTATTTATTTGGCAGAGAGAGATCACGAGTAGGCAGAGAGGCAGGCAGAGAGAGAGAGAGAGAGGAGGAAGCAGGCTCCTGCTGAGCAGAGAGCCTGATGCGGGACTCGATCCCAGGACCCTGAGATCATGACCTGAGCCTAAGGCAGCGGCTTAACCCACTGAGCCACCCAGGCGCCCCAGAATTGGGTTTTAGTTGAAGGGAATGTTGTACCTGGTTTCATCTTCTATGCAGATCATGCAGACTTTCTCTATATCAGCAACAAGGGTATTCTTGCTTTAGCAGTCTTGTGTTTACTGGAGTAGGACTTCTAACTTCAAGAACTTTCCCTTTGCCTTCACAACTTGGCTGACTGTTGGGCCAAAAGCGACCCCTCTTATATCCATCTTACCTTTTGACATGCTGTCCTCCCTAACCTTCATCTGTAGCTCTTGATCTAATGGGAGACCTGTGGCTCTTCCTTTCCTAGGAGCACTTAGGACAATTAATGACCATCCAGTGGCCTCTAACTTCAGTTTTGTCTTGGAATAAGGAGGCTTGAGGAGAGGGAGTGAGGAAGCAGCTAGCAGACAGAGCAGTCAGAACACCTACATTTATTGACAAGGGTCATGGTCTTAAATGGACATGGTTCATAGCACACCAAGACAATTTCAGTAACCTCAAAGATCCCTGATCACAGATCACTGTACTAAACATAGCAATAAATTTTGAAATATCATAAAAATTACCAAAATGTGACAGTAAATAAAGGTTCCTGGGAAAATGGCACCAACAGACTTGCTTAATGCAGGGTCACCACAATCTTCCAACTTGTGTGTCAAAAAGAAAATGCTGTATCTACAAAATACAACCAAATGTATGCCTGCACTTGGTCAGCTCTGTGTTCATTGACCTTCAGGTTCTGTGACCAATTGGAGTCTGGTGGAAAAGCTTTCCTGATGCTTCTGGAGCTTTGCTCTTTTATCTGAGCCCCTGATGCTCAGGAAAGCAGCTCAGTTGCTACAAAAAACACAAAACACAAAACAAAACCCTAGCTTGAGTCTTGCCCCTGTGAGCATACGAAAGCCTCTGTACTTCACTTTTCATTCTCGAGGCTTTAGCTATGGTACGAAGGGCCATAATCATCAGCCCCTGTTGCTAGAGAGGACTCCACCGCTCTACAGACTGTTGACTGCCCAAATTATTGGACTCTTGAATTTCCTATCTGGGGACTCTATAGGAAATAGTGGGAACTGACTGGAAGGTGGGTGGGGGTTGTGGAGATGTTCTGGCAGCCTAAGGAAGAACCGGTATGAGGCAGGATCTTAGTCAGAGTGTAGCCTTTGAGGTCCATGGCTCAGTGGGCAGGGGTGAGCTGTCTGGGTCCTGTGTGTGTGCTGCAAACAGACTGGTCTCTAATGGCTGGGCAGGTGGCTTCCTTGCCCCAGATATCCTGCCACCTTCAGAACTTTTGTTTCCATGGCTTGGTACAGCCTGTCTTGGGGGGCCCTCAATGCTTGCCCCTAGCTTCTTCCTGGCTGGGAGTCCTTGTCTGCTGGGTAACTCTGTTCCTTCATTCCTAGTCTCCTTTTCTAGTTGGACTGTCTGACCTCCTCAGCTCCAAAGTAGCTGGAGTGACCGCCACATCCCATAGAACTAGGTTGGTCTGTGGGCTGGTGACTGGCCAGAGCCCGTGGATTAGATCTTCAGTGAAGGGTCCTGCTGGGTTGGGATAGATCAAACTCCTTTGTTTCCTTTGCCTTTGGAGAAGATCCATTCTTGGCCACCTGTCTCTACTAGCATTCTGCAGACCCTTAGGATCCAGGGTCTGGTAGTAAAATAGTCTTGGTACCTTTTTCTATGTGGGCTGGGTGTTCCTGCTGGTGGATTTGGACCTAGAGAATCTAAGCCACTTTCTTGGCTCTGAGGCAGCTGGGGTCCTTCTCTCCTGGCACTTCTCTATGGACCTTGGTGTAACCTAATTCTCAGTTGCATCTGGTTAAGAAGACCATGTCCTTCAGGCTTTCCTCTGAAGAGAACTTGGTAGGAACCCCTTCCTATGTGCTGGCCTCTAGGACTACTTGGGTAGTCATGGTTATCCCTGATTTCTGTCTTGTTCCCTTCTGCTGGGGTCTATGTGGCAAGGACCCCGGTGCACATCAGTAAAGTGTTTGGATTCCCTGGCTGGGCCCACCTTCTGACCCCAGGGTAAGAGACCTGTGGTTTTGCCATTTTCTGTGTGTGACAGTATTTGCTCTACAGGGAATGACATGGCCTACAATTTTTCCCCTTGGCTCCGGGCCGCTTGTGTCCTTCCCTGTTCTTAGCCATTCAGTATCTTTATCCTCCCTCTGGTAGGGGTATCCCTGTGCAGGTGTGGGCCTCAGGAACCCAGGCCACCTGTCTACCTTTATCTGGGAGTGCTCACCCCATGAGAAGGATGGCTTCTAGCCTGTGTTCTAGTGCCTCTCATCCTAGGATTGTTCCCACTGTACCTCTCAGGTCATCTTCATTCAATAGGTCTTCTCATTCTTTGGGTCCGACTCTAGGGCTCTCAACTTGGTTTGGGTTCAGTCTGTCTTGGGCCCAACCTCTGCCCTGCTCCAGGGTCCCATCGGTTACCTTCGGTCTCCACTTGTTTCCTTCCATCCACCTGCTGTCTTCCTTTGTCAGCAGGGTGCCTTCAAGTGGCCCTTCCTCTAACCACCAGGTCTCTATTTTTAGGATTTAGTTTTAGGATCTTATTCCCCCATATCTTTTCTGTCCTAGGGTTGTATCCTTCTCTGCAGCTGGTTGTCTGTCTTCCCTTGTCATAGTCATGATTTTATTCTGAAATAAAACGATCTCAATGTCCCTGATCTCTAGCCACGTTATGCCATTATTTCTAGATTTTATTTTTGGCTGTGAAGTCTGAACCTGGCCTTAAGAATGAAACTGCAAGGAGCCACCCCCTCTCACCCCTAAGGTCATATAGTCCTAGGCCCATGGGAATGGCACCAGTTAACTTCCAGTCACCAGGCATGGCTTTTGTTGCTGAGTGTTGAACAAGTGCTAATGAGGGCATGTGGCATGATATGGGTGGACTTCAGTTTTTTGCTACTGGAATGACTACATTTGGTTTGAGTTGGCATCTGGGAATTATGGGGAGGTTGGTGGGAGAAGACCAGATCCTTCCCTCCAGATACCTACATTGAATCTTGAATTGAGGGGACACAAGGACCCATCAACTCAAAGAATACCCTACTTTTGCAAGACAAGATAGAAACCACATTTGGATGTGACCAAGGGCTGTGCTGGTATCTTGGGGCGTGATGTCTGAGGATTCTCACAGGTCCAACATACCTATTCCTGAGGTATACTTCTGTCTTTTGAGTGATCTTCAGCGCTGGCATTCTCAGGAGCAGTAAGGAAGTTCCCAGTTTGGGGCTATACTGGAAATATCTCGTAGAGGCATCCTTTTTCCATTCAGAGGAGCTTGAATTTGAGGTTACTTTCCTGGGCCTGGATAGAGTTGAAGGCCCTACATCCTCGGGTATGGGAGGATCCCATAAGGATTCTATACTGCCTTGGGTGCCAACTTGTGTAGAGAAGGAAACTACTTCCCTGTTAGAGAACCCTAGGTCTTCCCCCACAATCTTCCTGTGGCATTTTGAGACTGAAGACTTAATGTCTTACATAAGTTTGTATATTATCCTAAGAATCAAGGTCTTTCCTACATATAAATGTCACCCTTCACATGAAAGCACTAAATGATACTGGTTCTGTTTTTAACTTCAAAAGTTTTAGAAAGGCCTATAAAAGAAAGACAGGTGTAAATACTTTGAGTTTTCTATAGTTTTGAATACAGATACTTTGCCTCTTTGGTTAGATTTATGCCTAGGTATCTTATGGTTTTTTGTGCAATTATAAATGGGATTGACTCCTTTTCCTCTGTCTCATTGTTGGTGTATACAAATGCAATGGAATTCTGCATTTTTTGTTGTTAAATTTTAAGTATCCCACTGCTTTACTGAACTCATGTATGAGTTCTAGCAGTTTTGTGGTTTTTGTGGGTTTTCCACATAAAGTATCACATCTGCAAAGAGTGAACTTGACTACTTCTTTATGGTTCAGATACCTTTTATTTCTTTTTGTTGTCTGATTTCTGAGACTAGGACTTCTAGTACTATGTTGAACAGCAGTGATGATAATGGACATACCTGCCATGTTCCCGATCTTAGGGGAAATGTTATTTTTCCCCAATGAGGATATTTGCTGTGGGCTTTTCATAGGTGGCTTTTATGATATTGAGGTATGTACCCTCTATCCCTACACTGAAGAATGTTTTTAAAATTAGCATATAATGTATTATTTGCTTCAGGAGTACAGGTCTGTGAATCATCAGTCTTACACAATTCACAGCACTCCTCCTAGCACATACCCTCCCCAATGTCCATCACCCAGCCATCCTGTCCCTCCCCTCCCCTGCCCTGCCCAGCAACCCTCAGTTAGTTTCCTGAGATTAGGAGTCTCTTATGATTTGTCTTCCTCCCTGGTCCCATCTTGTTTCATTTTTTCCCCTCCTTACCCCTCGTGAACCCCCGCCCTGCCTCTTAAATTCCTCATACCAGAGATCATAGGATAATTGTCTTTCTCTGACACATTTCACTTAACATAATATCCTCTAGTTCCATCCATGTCATTGCAAATGGCAAGATTTCATCTCTTTTGATGGCTGCATAGTATTCCATTGTGTATATATACCACATCTTTATCGATTCATCTGTGATGGACATCCAGGTTCTTTGCATAGTTTGGCTATTGTGGACATTGCTGCTGTAAACATTTGGATACACGTGCCCCTTTCAGATCACCACATTTGTATCTTTAGGATAAATACCCAGTAGTGTGATTGCAGGGTCATAGAGTAGCTCTATTTTCAACTTTTTGAAAAACCTCCATGCTGTTTTCCAGAGTGACTGCACCAGCTTGCATTCCCACCAACAGTGTAGGAGGGTTCCACCTTTCTCTGCATCCTTGCCAACATCTGTCATTTCCTGACTTCTTAATTTTAGCTATTCTGACTAGTGTGAGGTGGTATCTCACTGTGGTTTTGATTTGTATTTCCCTGATGCCGAGTGATGTGGAGCACTTTTTCACATGTCTGTGGGCCATTTGGGTGTCTTCTTTGCAGAAATGTCTGTTCATTTCTTCTGCCTGTTTCTTGATTGGATTATTTATTCTTTTGGGTGTTGAGTTTGATAAGTTCTTTATAGATTTTGGATATTAGCCCCTTATCTGATAAGTCATTTGCAAATATCTTCTCCCATTGGTTGGTTGTCTTTTGGTTTTGTTGACTGTTTCTTGATCTTGATGAAGTCCCAATAGTTAATTTTTGCCCTTGCTTCCTTTTCCTTTGGAGGTGTTTCTAGGAAGAAGTTGCTGTGGCTGAGGTCAAAGAGGTTACTGCCTGTGTTCTTAAGGATTTTGGTGGATTCCTGTCTCAGGTCTTTCATCCGTTTTGAGTCTATTTTTGTGTGTGGTGTAAGGAAATGGTCCAGTTTCACTCTTCTACCTATGGTTGTCCAATTTTGCCAACACCATAAGTTGAAGAGATTGTTGATTTTCCATTGGAAATTCTTCCCTGCTTTGTTGAACATTAGTTGACCATAGAGTTGAAGGTCCATGTCAGGGTGCTCTCATCTGTTTCATTGATATGTGTCTTACTGTGGCAGTACCAAACTGTCTTGATGATTACTGCTTTGTAATAGCTTGAAGTCTGGAATTGTGATGCTACCAACTTTGGTTTTCTTTTTCAACATTCCTCTGGCTATTCAGGGTCTTTTCTGGTTCCATATAAATTATAGGATTATTCCATTTCTTTGAAAAAAGTTGATGGTATTTTGATAGGGATTGCATTAAATGTGTAGATTACTCTAGGTAACATAAATGTTTTCACCACATTGTTCTTCCAGGGGCACCTGGGTGGCTCAGTGGGTTAAAGCCTCTGCCTTTGGCTCGGGTCATGATCCCAGTGTCCTGGGATCTAGCCCTACATCGGTCTCTCTGCTTGGTGGGGAGCCTGCTTCCCCCTCTCTCTGCCTACCTCTGACTACTTGTGATCTATCTGTCAAGTTAAAAAAAAATATTCTTCCAATCCATGGGCATGGAACGTTTTTCCATTTCTTTGGGTTTTCCTCAGTTTCTTTCATGAGTGCTTAGTTTTCTGAGTAAGATTCTTTGTTTCTTTGGTTAGGTTATTTCTAGGTATCATATGGTTTTGGGTGCAATTGTAAATGGAATCAACTCCTTAATTTCTATTTCTTTGGTTTTGCTGTTGGTTATTGGAAATGCAACTGATTTCTGTGGTTTGATTTTTATATCCTGACACTTTACTGAGTTCCTATATGAGTTCTAGCAGTTTTGGAGTGGAGTTTTTTGAGTTTTCCACGTGAAGTATTATATCTGCAAAGAATGAGAGTTTGACTTCTTCGCTGATTTGGATGTGTTTTATTTCTTTTTGTTGTCTGATTGCTGAGGCTGGAACTTCTAGTACTATATTAAATAGCAGTGGTGATAGTGGTCATCCCTGCTGTGTTCCTGACCTTAGGGGAAAAGCTGTTTTCTTTTGCCCATTGAGAATGATACTCACTGTGGGTTTTTCATAGATGGCTTTTATCATGTTGAGGTATGCACCCTCTATCCCTACACTGTGAAGAGTTTTAATAAAGAAAGGATGTTGTATTTTGTCAAATGCTTTTTTAGCATATATTGAAAGTATCATATGGTTCTTGTTCTTTCTTTTACTAATGTATTGTATCACATTGAATTTGAGGATGTTGAACCAACCTTGCAGCCTGGGAATAAATCCCACTTGATCATGGTGAATAATCCTTTTAATGTACTGTTGGATTCTATTGGCTCATATTTTGGTGAGAATTTTTGCATCCATGTTCATCAAGGTTATTGGTCTGTAACTCTCCTTTTTGATAGGGTCTTTGTCTGGTTTTTGGGATCAGATAATGCTGGCCTCATAAAATGAGTTTGGAAGTTTTCCTTCCATTTCTATTTTTTTGGGAACAGTTTTAGGAGAATAGGTATTAATTCTTTAAATGTTTGGTAGAATTCCCCTGGGAAGCTGTCTGGCCTTGGGCTCTTGGTTGTTGGGAGATTTTTGATGACTCCTTCAATCTCCTTACTGGTTATGGGTCTGTTCAGGTTTTCTATTTCTTTCTGGTTTCAGTTTTGGTAGTTTATATGTCTTTAGGAATGCATCCATTTCTTCCAGATTGTCAAATTTGCTGGTGTATAGTTGCTCATAATGTTCTCGTAATTGTTTGTATTTCTCTGATGTTGGTTATGATCTCTCCTCTTTCATTCATGATTTTATTAATTTGGGTCTTTTCTCTTTTCTTTTAATTAAGTCTGGCCAGGGGTTTATCAATCTTATTCTTTCAAAGAACAAGCTCCTTGTTTTATGGATCTGTTCTACTGTTCTTTTGGTTTCTATTTCATTGATCTCTGCTCTGACCTTATTTCTCTTCTGCTGGGTTTAGGGTTTCTTTGCTGTTTTTTTCTCTAACTCCTTTAGGTGTAGTGTTAGGTTGTATACTTGAGACCTTTTGTTTATTGAGAAAGGCTTGTATTGGTGTATACTTTCCTCTCAGGACCACCTTTGATGTGTCCCAAAGATTTTGAACAGTTGCATTTTCATTTTCATTTTTGTTTCCATGAATTTTTTAAATTTAATTTCCTGGTTGACCCATTCATTCTTCAGTAGGATGTTCTTTAGACTCCATGTATTTGAGTTCTTTCCAACTTTCCTCTTGTGGTTGAGTTCTAGTTTCAAAGCATTGTGGTCTAAAAATATGCAGGGAATGATCCCAATCTTTCGGTACCTATTGAGACCTGATTTGGGACCCAGGATGTGATCTGTTCTGGAGAATGTTTCATGTACACTAGAAAAGAAAGTATATTCTGTTGCTTTGGGATGGAATGTTTTGAATATGCCTGATATCCATCTGGTCCAATGTGTCATTTAAAGCCTTTATTTCCTTGTTGATCTTTTGTTTAGATCTGTCCATTTCAGTGAGGGGGGTGTTAAAGTCCCCTACTATTATTGTATTATTGTTGATGTATTTGATTTTGTTATTAATTGGTTTATATAATTGGCTGATCCCATGTTAGGGGCATAGATATTTAAAATTGTTAGATCTTCTTGTTGGACAGACCCTTTAAGTATGACATAGTGTCCTCCCTGACTTCTTATTATAGTCTTTGGCTTAAAATCTAACTTATCTGAGGATTGCCATCCCAGCTTTCTTTTGATGTCCATTAACATGGTAAATGGTTTTCTACCCCCTCAGTTTAAATCTGGAGGTATCTTTGGGTCTAATATGAGTTTTTGCAGATAGCATATTGATGGGTCTTGTTTCATCTGTTCTGATACCCTGTATCTTTTGATTGGGGTATTTAGCCTATTTACATTCAGGGTAACTATTGAAAGACATGAATTTCGTGCCATTGTATTGCCTATAAGGTGACTGTTACTGTATATTGTCTCTGTTACTTTCTGGTCTGTTACTTTTAGGCTCTCTCTTTGCTTAGAGGACCCCTTTCAATATTTTCTGTAGGGCTGGTTTGGTGTTTGCAAATTATTTTAGTTTTTGTTTGTCCTGGGAGCTTTTTATCTCTTCTATTTTCAATGGCAGCATAGCTGGATATAGTATTCTTGGCTGCATATTTTTCTTGTTCAGTGCTCTGAATATATCATGCCAGTCCTTTCTGGCCTGCCAGGTCTCTGGATAGTTCTTCTGCCAGTCTAATATTTCTATCATTGTAGGTTACAGACCTCTTGTCCTGAGTTGCTTTCAGGATTTTCTCTTCATCACTGAGACTTGTAAGTTTTACTAGTAGATGATGAGGTGGTGACCTATTTTTATTTTTTGAGGGGGGTTCTCTCTGCCCCCTGGATTTTGATGCTTGTTCTCTTCACCAAATTAGGGAAATTCTCTGCTATTATTTGCTCCAATATACCTTCTGCCCCTTCTCTCCTTCTGGGATCCCAATTATTCTAATACTGTTTTGTCTTATGGTATCACTTATCTCTCGAATTCTCCCCTTGTGGTCCAGTAGTTGTTTGTTTCTCTTTTGCTCAGCTTTTTAAATTCTGTCATTTGGTTTTCTATGTCACTAATTCTCTCTTCTGCTTCATTTATCCTAGCAGTAAGAGCCTCCTTATTTGATTGCACCTCATTAATAGCTTTCTTTATTTCAACTTGGTTAGATTTTAGTTCTTTTATTTCTCCAGAAAGGGATATTGTTTCTCCAGAAAGGAATTCTCTGGTATCTTCCATCCTTTTTTTGAGCCCAGCTATCACCTTCATAATCCTCATTCTGACCTCTAGTTCTGACATCTTACTAATGTCCATATTGATTAGGTCCCTAGCCATCAGTACTGCCTTTTGTTGTTTTTTTCTTTTTCTTTTCTTTCTTTTTTTTTTTTTTTTTTGAGGTGAATTTTTCTGCCTTGTCATTTTATCCAGAGCAGAATAGATTAATGGGAGAACGAAATACTAAAAGGGTAGTAATGACCCCAGAGAAATATACACTAACCTAATCAGAAAAGACCTGAAACTTGGGAACTTGGGTGGCGGGGGAGAGGAAAGTATAAAAGTAGAAAGGAAAAAAGAAAAGTAGAAAAACCCCACATAAATGTATATATTTTCTTACATATATATACAGTATATATTTATACATATATGTGTGTGTGTGTGTGTGTGTATGTATGTGTGTGTGTATGAGAGAGAGAGAGATGGTGAATAGAACCTAGATTAGAGGCCACACATTTTGGGTGTATTGATTTGGGGTATATCTCGATCTGTTAGAAGATCTGTTAGAAGAAACTGCCTCCCAAAATTTTAAAGAAAACCTAAGGGTATACATGATGAATGAATGGAATAGGACTAGAAAGATTCTAATTTAAAAAGATTCTAAGAAGGGAATCAAGATAAGAATATGAAAAAAGCGTTGGGGGAAGGAAAGAATGTGAGGGCCAGGCCAAGAAATCTGCTTGGGTTTGCTCTCCAGAGCTTTTTGTTCCCTGAACGCTTTCTGTAGAGCTCTGGAGGATGGGAATTGAAGATGGCAGCCTCCCTATCTCCCGCCCAGAGGAGCCAAGAGCTCGGGGCTCCACTCCTCAGTGTGCTTTCAGAGAAAAGGGGTCAATCACTCCTGTCTCCCTGGTCTCTAGATGTGCTCACCTGGCCTGTGACCACGCATTTCTATTTCTGGCACACGGCCCCATTTGGAGTCTCCAAACCCAGCAGATTCCAGCTGTGCACTCCTGCACCTTTTCTCCCAGAGGAGGAAGGTGAGTCTCCCTGAATCCCCTGTGGGGTCCCTGCTTGAAGAGCAGTGGTCTGACTGTGCCTCTGATCATGGTTTTAGGTAACCCCGAGCTGAGAGCCCACTCCTTGGTTCCGCCTCTGCAGCTGGCTTCCCCACTCAGATACCTGGGAGCTCTGCCACACTCGGGCACCCCTCGTCTTTTTGTGTCCCCATGGGTCCCTGAGACCACACTGCTCCCACGAGGCCTCCCCCCTCCCGCCCCACTTAGCCTCTGGAACAACATCCCTCAGTGGAGCAGACTTCTTAAAATTCTGATTTTGTGCTCCACCGCTTGCCAGGAGCCAGCCCCCCCACCCAAGTGGTCTCTCTTCCCATATATCACCTTGGATTCACTTCTCCACACGTCCTGACTTCCAGAAAGTGGTTATTTTTCTGTTCCTAGATTTGCTGCTCTTCTCTTTGATCTCCTGTTGAATTTGTAGGTGTTCAGAATGGTTTGATAACTAGCTAAACTCCTGGGACCTGACAATATTTAGGTCTCCTAATTCTCTACCCTCTTGCTCCTCCTCCTATACTGAAGAGTTTTGATCAAGAAAGGATGCCATACTTTGTGATGTTTGTTTCTGCATCTACTGAGAGGATCCTATGGTTGTTGTCTTCCTTTACTAATGTAGTATATCACATTGGTGTTGAACCAACTTTGTAGACCAGAAATAAATCCCACTTGGCTGTGGTGAATAATCCTTCTAATACACTGTTGGCTCCTGGAATTAGCTAGTATTGGGTGAGAATTTTTGCATCCATATTCATCAGGGATATTGGTCTGTAATTTCCCTTTTTGGTGGAGCCTTTGTCTGATTTTGGGATCAAAGTAATGCTGTATGTACTTTGAGACTTAATCCAAGGCCTACCCAGGTACATGCCTTCTCTTAAATTGGAACTGATCATCTGATGGCTTGTCTATTGGCCAGGTGAATCTCAAGGTTCCAGCTGATACTCCTTCATTACATTGGTCTTTGGAATTGTTGGAATTGTTACCTTTGATGTCATTCTTCACTACCTATGACTGGGGAGTTGCCTGGTAGTCAGCTGGCAATGCATCTCCCTTGTGCTGAGTGATGCTGGGATTTGGTTCTTAGTGCTGGTATGAAGCTGGCTGTTCAGGAAGCTCAGTGCAGTGAGCCTTGAGAAGAGCAGGTAGCTGGAGCTTGGGATCTATGTTGGGGGCCTCTAACTTGGGCACTAGTGGTGCTTAGGAGGCAGGCACCTGTATGCCCCACTGGGCTCTTGCCATAGATCATTGTTGACTTTGATAGCACTTGTCCTCCATTTTCTAAGGTCTGATGTGACTGCTTCTCTTCTACCTGGTTACTACAGAATACAGATGGATAGTCTTAATGATCTCATTCTGGTTCCTTGTCCTGATTGAAGCTTATCTTCAGGTTTGTCTTGGTCTAAGATCTACTATTCTTTCCTCCTACTTGCTGGTTATTCCTGTTCGAGAACATCATGGGTTGTAACTGTCCATATTCAAGGCAGCTTATAGGTGTCTGTTATATTCAGGGTTGGGTTTTCCAATGAAGTCTCATTTCTGATCTGTTTTCAGCCTTTTGGACATGAGGTTCTGTGAGGGGCAGTTGTGTTTCACCATACATATGAAATGGGCAAGGACACCTGGGTTAGAATAGCACTGGCCATGAGGCATAGTGCCCAGTTCTTTTCACTTCCAGGCATATGGCCAGTGTTCTTGGCTGAGAATAAGGTCCGGACTATGTTAGAGGCCGAAATCCCAGTGTAAAGATCCTTGATGGCTTCTAGTCCCATACTTGAGCCTGGTGCCCCACTCTGTGGCCCTACAAATAACATGGGTTCTCTTCTAGACTTCATCCTTTCTCTTTTTGGCTTGTTTTCTGAGGTTGCCCAGAGCTAAATGGGAATCCTTGGATGTTGTTGAGGGTTTCCCTCACCCTGGAGGTATACAGGGACCCAACAGCTAGAGAGTATTGAAGCCAGCCACCATCTTGAAAGCTCTAAGCAGAGAAATTCTGAGAAGAGTACAAATCTCTGGTCTGAGGTTCATGCTGGGGCTTCATGTGCATGGAGCCAGTGGTCCTTGGTATGAGGGCATGAGTTACAGTAGGACCTTCCCCTAGCCTGTCTTGGGGTCTAAACTTTCATGTGAAGTTTGGTTAAGTCTAAGTCCTGATACAGCTTCTCTTTTCCTACTGGGACTTCATTTATGAATTGCTGGCTGTTACTGTGGGTGGTCTTGGTCTCTGTGGCTCATGCTGTCTCTTGCCCTATTTTGCACTGTCTGAGGTTATATGTAGAAGTTCTTTACTGTCCTCCCTGAGACTTCCATCTAAGCTTTTCAGAGAAAAGACCAATGGCATTTGTAGTCAGAGGCACCCTACACTCTGCCAACTCTAAGGAACAGACCTAGAACCCATTTATTCTGATAGGAAAGTCTCTTAGGGTCCTGATAAGACTTTCTTTTGAACATAAAGTTTTTCTTGGGATCCAGGTCCATTCAAACATTCCATAAAACTTCTAGAATTGGCTCTTGACATCTGTGGTCTGTCAGAAAAACTCTGGGGCCCTGGGTTCTCCTATTCCATATCCAGAAGGCTGGCCAGTGCCCTGGCTGAAAGGAATTGGTATCAGATCTTACTTGCTGTCCAGTTTATCTTCCTGGCTGAACAGGATAAACTTGTTGGGTTATTTTCTTCCTGTGTTTTTTACCTTGCTCAGGCTCCCATAATAAAGTACCAGAAACTGGGTGACTCAGTGAACAGAAGACTCTTGCCACCATTCTGGAGGCTAGAAGTCAAAGATCAAATTAGTAGCCTCTGAGGGTGTTAAGAGACCATTCCATGTTTCTCTCCCAGCTTCAGCTGGGTTGCTGGCAATTTGGTGTTCCTTGGTTTGTATCACCTGGTTCTCCCATAATCTTCACATGGCATTTTCCTTGCCTGTCCAAGACTTTGTTTTATAAGGACATTAGTTCTATTGCATTAGTGCCTATATTTAGGAAACTGCCGCCCACACTGGCCCCATCTCCAAAATAGTCCTGTTCTGAGGTAATAGGAATGTAGAACTCCATGATTTTTTGAGGGACACAATCCAACCCCTAACATTGCAATAGCCTTCAGTCCAAGGCCAAAGGATCTACTAAGTAACTTGACCCCACATTTGAACACAGGTCTAGCAGTGGGCCCTCAGCTTCCCCTCATTCAGGAAATGTTACATTAAGGCAGTGCCCATGTCAGCTGATCAGTCAGATTAATTGGTCTGTGGTAGTTCTCTGAGCTGTTTGACTTTAAATTCCTGGAAGAAGTGGCATATAATTCTAGGAAAGGGTATGTGGTGTGTGCAAAGCACCGCCCCCCCCCCCCGCCCCCAGGAGTGTCAAAGGTGGTTTGTTGCAGATCCTGGTGGCCTGGGCAGGGCTCAGATGTTCTCAAGGAAGGTGGCTCAACCTGTCAGGATGTGCTATGTGGAAAGAACCTGAGTTTGAACTTTGAAGATGCCAAGAAGATAACTAAGTTATGGTGGCTGGTCTCTATCAGGATTCCCACAGGGATTTAAGAACTTCTCAAATGGCCAGCTAGACCTAAACTACTTTCCTCTAGCTCTTAACAGAGAGGCAGGCTGGTAGAATATACTAGAAGAGAGGCAGAATTAGGATTCTGGGGGATTAAGTCACTTCCTGTTGGAAAGAGGAAACTCAAGGATTCTGCTCTAAGAAATGTCCTTCCCAGGAGACAGCATTGGAGGGCTGTGGGAGAGGAGCTGCAGCTGGTCCTTGGAGGGAGCCTCAAACTGAAGAAACCAAGAGTAGTTGTACTTGTCTCAAATGAGCCAGTTATGCACAGAGACTGGGGCAAGACTGAGGGCTCTTGCCAAGCCTGCTTGCTTCATAGAACAGTACAGCACTTGGGTCTCTCCTGAGTCAGAATCCCCTCCTCCATCTTAGCTCCATAGCAACCAGATAACTAAAAAAGCTTAATTCTCTATACCTTCCCATGTTGGAGGCTGGATTGTTCATCCTGGTCATCAGTAGCTCTTAGAGGAAGTGTCATATGGGAAGAAGTCTGTCTGGTTCGGATGTTAAGGTAATGGTGGCCTTACAGGAGTTTGGGAGTATTCTGACTCTCTCCTCTGAAAGACTGTAGAGAATTGATATCATTTCCTTTAATGTTTAGCCTCTATGTGGTGTCTCCTCTTTCATTTCCGATATAAATTTGTGCCTTCTCCTAGTTAGCCTGGCTTAGAAGCTTTATCAATTTTATTGATTTTTTTCAAAGAACCACCTTTTTTGGGGGATTTTTAATACCCTTGCCCCATTGACTTAATGTTTTCAATTTCATTGATCTCTACTCTAATTTTCTTTGAATTTAATTTGCTCTTTCTGGTTTCCAGAGGTGGAAACTTAAATGACTTTAGAGCTTTCTCTAATATGTACCTTCAATGGTCTAAAGTTTCCTCTAAATCCTGCTTTCATTATATCACACTCTAATTTTTCATTTTCTTCTAGTTCAAAATAACACTCTTCTTTGACCCATGTTCAAAGTACGTTTTAATCTTCAAGTATTTTTGGAATCTTGCAGCTAAATATCTGGTACTGACTTCTAATTTAAACCCATTGTGGTCTGAGAGTAGACACTACATAATTTAAAAGAAATCTGTGACAGTGTGTCTTATGGCCAAGAATGTGGTCTATCTTGATTAAGGCTCCCTGCAAGCTTGAGGAAAAACCTATTCTGGTGTCAAATGCAGTCTATAGGTGTCCTTAGCATCCAGCTGAGGAGTGCTTGAGTTCAACTATCCTATCTCCTGGATTTCTCCACTTCTGAGCAGGGTGTTCAAGCCTCCAGCTATACTAGTGTATTCATCTGTTTCTCCCTGCCACTCCACCAGGTTTTTGCCTTGTATAATTTGACACTCCTAAGTGCATATATAAGTAGTATTATCTTGGAGAACTGACCCTGTTAGCATTCTGCAATGCCTTTCTTTATCCTTAATACCTTTCCTTTGAAGTCTCTTTGTGGCTGAAACCAATACATCTACTCCTGCTCTTTTCTGACTAGTGTTAGCATGGTATATCTTTCTATCTATTTCTAATGTCACAAAGTGGGTTTCTTGTAGGTAACATAGTTGGGTCATGTGTTTTGATCCATTTTGTAAATTTGCCTCTCATATGGTACCTTTGAACCATTGATAGTCAGTGTAATGGTGACTGGATTAATATATACCATATCTGCTGCCCTCATTCTTCATGTTTATTCTTGCCTTCCAACTTGTGTGTCTTCTGTCTTAACCGAGCATTTGGATTCTGTTCTCCCCTTTCTTAGGGCATCAATCAGTCACACTTTAGTAGTTGCCCTATACAGTTTTTTTTTCCCCCTTGGTTCTCTTTTGCAATATATGTCTACAAGTACTAAATCCATTTCCAAATAACACTACAGCATTTTCACAGGTAGTATGAGAACCTTGTAACAGAACAACCCTAACTTCTCCCTCCTATCCCTTGTACCATTGCTATCTCTTCTTAAGCATGTATCCATAGCATGCACAATTGAATACACTGTTATTCTGAGCACAGTCTTCTGTTTGAACAATTAAGAAAGAGAATTTTTTACCTTATTACTTTGGTGTTCTTCCTTTATATAGATCTGGGTTATTGACTCTGTAGCTTTTGAAAGAACATTTCTTGAGAGGAAGGTCTACTGGCAACGAATCTGAGTATTTCTCCATTTTTAAAAGGTAACTGTTAGGTATGGAATTTTAGGTTGGCTTTTTCCCCCTCCTCAATATTTCAAATATTTCCCTCTATTTTCTTGCATGGTTTCTAAGAAGTAGGATGTAATTCTCATTGGTTTGTCTATAACATGCTCTTCCCCACACCCCTAACCCCATCCCTAACAAACTTCCAGGAATCTTAATATTTTTCCCCCTATAACTTGAAACTGATGAAATACATTTGTTTGAGCATTTCTTATGCTTGGTGTTCTGAGTTTCCTAGATCTCTGGTTTGGTTTCTGACTTGAGTTTGGGGATATTTGCTGTCTTCTGTTTAAATCTTTTCCTTCTAGTAACCACATCATGTATGTTATGTCTTGCTCCTGATCCTCAGATATTATATCCCCCCCTTAGGGTACTATTGATCCATCCTGAAATTTTTTCCCTATTTTCCAGCCTAATAAGCACATAAAAGTCATTACCCATTTGTTAGTGTGGCTTTATCTCTGACACTCTTTTGGTTCTTCCGTAGGATTTCTATCTTTGACTACACTGCCCATCAGTCCTCACATGCTGCCTACCTTGTCCGTTAGAGTCAGCATATTAATCAGTCTAGTAATTCCAAGATTCCTGCCAGGTCTAGTTCTAATGTCTGCTTTGTCTCTTTAAAATGTGTGGTTTTCTTGTATGACTTGCAACTTTTCTTTGGTAGCTAGACTTGATGTACTAAGTACAAAGGAACTGCTGTAAATAGGCTTTTAATAATGTGGTAATGAGGAGTGTGGGCAAACTTTCTACATTTCTGTGATTAGGTCTCAGTCCCTTAGTGAACCTGTGTCTATGGACTGAACTTCACAACTGTTTCTCAGTCTCCTCAACCCCACACTCCAAGCCCTTTAAATGGCACAGTATTTCCTCAGGCCAGTTAGGCCCTGATACCCAGTTAGGCAAGTTAGGGCCTACGTCATCCTGCTCCCCCAAGGGCAGATACGTACTCTGGCATACTTCAAAATGGGTCCTTTTCCCTTCTTGTTGGAGCCAGTTTTTCTGATGTGTACTGTGGAAACTTAGACAAGCTCCTATAGGTCTTACAATGTTGTGCACAGCTCCTCTGTAAGTGGGTCCCTCTGGAGATTTTAAGTCTCCAAGTTGTCCACACTGAACCTGCAACAACTCACCAATTCCAGCTGCGGTTTTCCTACCCCAGTTTCCTTTTGCTCCTGAGTCTCTGCTTTGGTAAATGGCAACTGATTGTGTTTGCCTGTCTCCCCAGTCTTTGGGACTGTGCTTTAATCTGTGTCCTTCCCTTTTGGGGAAACTCTTTTGGAGGGGGTATATTCTAGTTTTTTAAACTTAATTGAAAAATTAAAAAGTGGCAACATCAAGCTTGATATATGTAGAACCAAAAACTAGAAGCTGAATATATCCTTCTAACCTAGTTTGTGGGGGATCATGCATTTTGGAGGTCTATTCCTCACCCATCACCTGCATAGAAAGGCCTGTTTCACAAGACCTACATTATAGTTTTCAGAACCTCTATTTTTTTTTTAAGCACTATATTTGTTAAAAACATACCTATTGGGTGCCTGGGTGGTTCAGTGGGTTAAGCCTCTGCCTTTGGCTCAGGACATGATCTCGGGGTCCTGGGATCGAGTCCCACATCGGGCTCTCTGCTCGGCAGGGAGCCTGCTTCCTCCTCTCTCTCTCTCTGTCTCTCTCTCTGCCTATTTGTGATATCTCTCTGTAAAATAAATAAATAAAATCTTTTTAAAAAATCAGAATTAAAAAAAAAAAGCAGACTTATTATCTTAATGGCAGTGGGAGGCCAGGCATGTGGCTCATGGTGCCAAGTTCTATGTTCAACTCTAGAAAGTATCACATGGCCTAAAATCTCCCTTTCCTCTTGAGGAATTACTTACCCTTTTTTGTCATGACAACTTCCTATAAATTTGCTTTTATGTGACATCTTCTTAACATCCTTTAAGAGAGCTTCTAGAAATCGACAAAATTGAATATTTAAAGCATATGACATGATTTGATATACCTAGAAATAATCAGCACAATCAACTTACCACCTCCAGGCTCTCACATAGCTGCCTTTGGCGGGGGGCGGGGGGAGGGAACAATGAAATTCTGTATTGCACACTGAACATTTGCAAAAAGCCCATCTCAAGCCCTAATACTTCAGCAGCACTTCTCCCTGATCTTCCTCCCTTGACTTGAAGGTCAATCCTTTCACTCTTCTCCTTGGCCTGTGCCATCTTTGGGCAGTGTGAACTTCTGTTTGTACTCCACTTCTATCCCAAAGTGGCCCAGATATGTAAGGCTTCTTAGTACTTCCTTTAGTTGGGCTGGCCTCTAGGCTGACCCACCCAGGTTCTTCAGTCTGCTGCCTCCAAAGCCTCTAATCCTGTCTCTACTTAGCTCTTCCAGGATAAATCCACCCGTGGCCCTTCTTTGCTCTGTTGACATATTCCCCAAGCTGTGTTTCCCTACCCTAGCCATGGGATCTGCATTCTTGCTATCTACTTGGAGGTCCTTCATTGTTTTTTTCTAGAGTGGTGTTCTCCACAACTGCTCACTCATTTTCTTTTGTAACCATGACCTTCCTCCAGAACTAGACCATGGCCACTGAAGGCTATTTGTCTTCTTCTATGTGACCTCAGAAGGATGCGAGGGAGAGGAACCTGATGGCTAGGGGAAACAAGGAGCCTATCTTCTTGCCATCTTTCCGTCTTACCCCTGGAATCAGAGGTCCATGGGAACAAGACTGGTTCTAAAGTTGGGCTGGAGAGCTAAGATGCTGCTTTCACAGATATGGAATGGCATGCTGGAGATAGGGTGAGGGACATTCCTTTAACAAGGCATGGAATATACTGGCTGAAGGGAGGAGGACTTCAGGAGCTCCATCTATCCTCCAGTGCAACTTTCTAAGGTAAAATGTGGAAGTCAGCTGGCTCTGCTCATGTGGACTCTGGTGGAGTATCACTGGGAGGCCTAGGCTTAAGATGACAGTACCTCTGGGACCCCTGACTTCAATGAACCCCTGTCCCTGGGTCTTGTGGTATTAGGATAGTGTGTAGCTTGTATTGTTTATCTCTGGCCTATTGATCTTTCAGTGTGAACTTGAGTTCTATAGATGGTGTTCTCTGTGATTCTAAATAGGGGATTTTGCTTTTCTATAGGGTCTACCTTCCCATATAGATTGTTACACAATATGTATAAAATAGGCACTTGGCATAAATTCTGTCAGGATAGACTGCTGGTAAAGGTGCTTAGTTTCTCTGCTGTTCCACACCTAGGTAGGTAGCCAGGCTCTGGGCTGGCAGATTTGAGCATGAGTAGTGTTCACAATTTCCATCAACTTCCTCCAGAATGTGCATGACGAAGACTTATTCATGAGCTCTATCTTTACCTTCCTTTCTCTAACCCGAGAATAAGAGATTAAAACTCAGGATATAGGTACATCTCTGGGCCACTTTTTCCTAAAGCCCAACTCAGACACAACAGGGACATTAGATCATAACTTTTTCAGAAGGGGCTGGTGTTACCAGGTCAGAGGTCTGGGTGTGCCAACATGTACTTTCCTAGGCATTGCTAGTCCTTGAGCACTGACTTGACCTCATAGTCCCTGGGGTAAGTGGGAAGGAGTCCTAGGAACAGTGCAAGGGTCCTTCCTGACTTATCCCTCTCTGGAAGGACTGTTGGAGGGGGTGGCAAATAGGAAAGCCTCTGGCAGCCTCGAGTATGGCTCAGATGGTTCATGGAAAGGCATCTTGGATTGCAGTGGCAGGTCTGGGGTCTTTTAGACTCGATGCTGAAGAACTGACTCTGCTGGGTGGCTGGTTTCCTTGGGCTCCCCTTGAAAGCTTTATACTTACCACCCATTAGAGGCAGGCTTCACCTCTATGGATATTCTCTGAAAGCTAAGATAGAAGACCTAGCAGGCAACAGCACTGGGATTCTGCTGGGGGTAAGGGGTAGCCATCTTGGTCAATCAGTAACCAGGAAAAATCTGGACTTTTGCTCTAGCCTTTCAGGAGGACTAACAGGACAAAGGCTGCTAATAGTCACCAGAGGGGACTGAAGCTAAATGAGGTAAGAATCCCATGTTCTCAGAGAAGTCTATGTAGAGAGACCACAGAAATGAGTTGTTCATTGGGCAAGGCTTGGCTTATGGCCAGAAATGGGACCTGGAACTGTCCCATTGACAGGAAGATAACTGGCAGATACATGTAAGACTTGGGTCTATAAGGTTGAAACTCTATTTCTAGAATCCTTTAAAGCTTGGCTATTGGATTTATCAACCTGGATAAAGAGGATATGGATATCATGGGAGTTTCCTCTGTAACTCCTGAAAGACTATTTCTAGGAACAACATCTGGGGAGGCTATAAAAGTGTCTTTTGAGATCCTTAAAGTCCAATGCTATGTTTTGTCTTGGAAAGACTCTTCCCTGCTCTTGAGGTGGGACAGTATACTTGGATACGTGACTATGTGGGGCAAAGCAACTGGCTCATGATGGCCAGTAGTATGCCATCTCTAGGGGTCATGAGGTCTACAGTATCCCTTCTATGGTCTTGCTTTCCTTTGTCATAGATGCTGTCACTAGTCTCTTGGTAGATGTCAGCTGTGTTCTTGCTGGGAGCTCTCTTCCTTTTCTAGGTCTTAGGGTTTTTTTATTCCAGAGTCCCTCCTGTTCCTATTCTCTGCCATCCTGTGAAATAGGCCCATTTGGAGTACTTCTGTCCTGGTTTTCTCACATTGATTCTCTAGGATTTCTGCCTATCAGGCTGCTTTAGGGTGGTTCTATCTTGGCACTACCCATTATTAATGTGTATATGTTGTTTCAATTGAGCAGCCTTGTCACTGCTTTCTGTAAACTAGCTGCAGCCTCTTGGTCAGGTTCATGTGGCTGTCCTTGGTCCTGCTAACCCTCCCTTCCCCAGTAGCACCCTGGCAGGGGCTCCACAGCAGGGTCAAATGTGAGTCCCTTTCTTGTTCTCCCCTGGCTTGGACCTTTAGGCTGGTAGATTCTTACTGAGTCTATATTCAAGACCCTGTTTTCTTAGCTTCCACCTTTTGCTCCTTAGGACCATTTTTTTCTGCTGTATCTGCACATATGGTAAGGCTGAGCTCTTTCTTCCAAAAGAGATGTATGTTGTGCTCTTCTACTTAT
This sequence comes from Mustela nigripes, assembly GCF_022355385.1. Lineage (NCBI taxonomy): Eukaryota > Metazoa > Chordata > Mammalia > Carnivora > Mustelidae > Mustela > Mustela nigripes. The sequence continues at coordinate 137,330,894 of NC_081560.1, read as the reverse complement.
GGAGAGCTTGCTTTTGGCGATTGCTTATGGTGTAATCCAGGGGTCTAACTTCTCCAGGGATTTTGACTACTATCTCAAGAACATAGTAAATGACTTTTCCATGATAGAAGCCTCTTACCACATGATGAACATCAATGGTTCTTTAACTTCAAGAATGTATTGGTTGCTATGGGCTTTCAATAATATGCTATTACACTGAAAGAAAATAGGACCTAACTATTTCTCTGTAGAACAGATCCTTCCAGATCTAATCCTAAGCTTTTAGTTCATACACTTACTATCTTTAGTTGGGATTCTATTCAGGTAGAATAGAATCTATAGATCTATAGATACAGAGAGAATATCTAGAATACATAGAATCTAATGGATTCTATTATGGTAGAATATTCACATGTTAACCATGTGAATTCCTCTTGAGTTGCCAGTTGACATATTGTCCATTGGCTTTGGTCCCAATGATTGGATAGACATGCCTATTAAAAAGCTATGGCTTGGCTTTATCTGCTTTAATCAATGTCTTTGACTAGAGGGATCGCCTGAAAGCCAGCCATAGGCCTCCCTTAGGCTAGAAGCTCCTGGGATTTAGTTGAGTACCTAAAGGGCTTTGTTGATTGCTTTTCATAAGACACAACATATAAAGTATACTTGGATATGTGGATTTTCACTTCCTTTGAGGGGCTTCAGCTCTTTTTCTAAGAGGAGCTATCTTCTGCAAGAATATCTACCAATGCAGAAGCCTGAATCTGGGCATCCTTGCTGCTTATTATGTTCTGGTGCCCTGCTCCTCTTTTCCATTGTTTTTGCGGGGTCTTCTTTCCTGACCTCCTTTGCTATCTGAGCCCTTAATTGCCAACAGAATAGAAATGGTAGTTGCAAGCATTCATGTTAATACTGCCAGCTAGATTCTTATGTTCAGCAGGGCATGGGGCCTTGCTCTTCCCTTGGTCCTGATGGATCTCTAGACCTTTTGAATATGACATTTTATATACCCTATTCTTAGGTTCCAGGACTCCATCTAATGCTTGTCCTATGTGTAAAGAATAGACCCTTGGCCAGAAAGGCTGTTGCATATGGCATCTGGATTCACCAGCCATTTCTGGCTGACAGGTGACATGAATAAACCTTTATCACTTGCTGCCGTGGTCATTTTCTCTTGCTTGACTGGGTCTTGTCAGCCATTTAGCTGTCCTTACTCCCAGTCCAAGCGCCTTTGCAGGCCCCCATCCCTTTCCACTGAATTGAAACATGGTCTGATTCACGGGACCCCTAGACCTGGCCAGTGGCTGAAGGTCAGAAACACCTACCCTTGGGTCTTCTGGTTAACACTGATCTCTCTTGGTTCTCCTAAGCGGACATTCAGCTTTTGTTTTTCTGGGCTCATAGAGTGAGGAAACCATAAAAATACTGGTCTCTGACAGAGTTTGAGATCTGCCTAGCAAAGTCTGGGTGGCTCATGGCCTGACCTAGATTTTCTATAGCAGATGGTCAGGGCTCTAGGCTGTATGGGTATGCAAAGGGTTTGTACTATCACCTAAGTCATGGTATCTGGTCACTTAATGCAGCGGAAGTGAACTTCGCTGTAGGTGAATCATACTTAGACTTGTTTACCACAAATACCACTGCATGGAAATGGAAGTAGAGGCAGCACTGGAATTCTGGGCATAGTCTGGATCAGGCTATATCTGTGAGAACATGACCAAGATTTTGCTTTGATTCCTCCTGGGAGCAAAGCATAAAGCCTGCTAGGAGAAGCTGGCATTGGCCCTCAGAGGGGACTCCTTACTAACTGAACTCCTGCATCAAAGCCAAGTTCACGACAAAGAACAGGGGTTCTTGAACCCCTGGATGGGAGCTTAAGTGTATAGATGTATACAAAACCCCTTCCCATCGCAGACTGCCTCTGCTCTGAATTTATGGGATTCCTGATTCTGGATCCCTTCCTATCGTGGGCACTGTCTGCTGGTCAGGAGAGCCTGAAACAGCATGGCGCATGGAAGTATGTGTGTGCTGTAACACATCTGAATCAGCATGGGGGGAAGATAATACAGAAGGGACTAGAAACATCTGCTTCTAGATAACCTAGGGATTATCTGGGTTAAGATGGTACATGAAAGGGGCATCTTAGTGGTCCTGGAAGTACTGCCTGTTTTCAGGGAGATTCGGAGTTCAATTCCACATGGCAACGTGAGTAGGTACACAGTGATGGTGATTACAGGTCAACACAAAAGAGCATAAATCCAGCCAGGGTACTCTGTAGACATTCATAGTGGTGTTAATGGCTTTCTTGCTGACTTGAGTTCATTGAGAGCTAACTTAAGAGCAGGATGAGGTTGGAACCTTCAGCAATGTAGATTGGCATCAGTACCAGGCTCTTAAAAGCCTTCTCTTCAGACTACCCCTAAGGGACAATACAACTTGTAAGTTCTTGTACCTGTCTTCTAAACCTTCCCCCTTCCTGCTTGTAGCCTCTAATGTCCTCAGGTTAAGGTATGTTCCTTTACTTCTCATCAGGTGTGTTCCCTCTGAACTCCCAGAGGTACCAGAAGCTTATTCAAGAGCCAGTGGGGAGAACAGGCTCTAGTTAAGTTGACATAAAGGAGCTAGAGGAGACCCATGGTTTAAGGGAGGATTCTTCTTATGGCCTGTGCTACTTAGAGCTGGAAATGTAGAGGAATGTGTCCCCAGAAAATGGTGTGCTTGCTCGAATCAGACACCATAGGATACATGCTCAAAGTGTCCATACTAAGAGTCCTTGTTCAGGCAGAAGAAACTGGACCAATTACAAAGCGAGGCAAGTGCTCTTAGGATCCTTGTTTTTTGTACTAAAGATGCCCAAGCCTACAGGTTTAGCCTCCTACCTGCCATGGCCCTTTATATGTCCAACATTCCTCCAAGATGATATCTTTTAGTTGCTAAATCCTGGGGGCTGGGGGGAGACAGTTGAGTTACACCCACTAGTTTGTGGTCCACAAGCATCACTGGCCTACATAAGGATCCTTCTTTTTCTCTAGACCTGTTCTTCTCTTACTCAGGGCAACCAATCCAAGGTGCGAGGCATTTGAATGATTCTCCTCCAGGATTTATATAAGGCCTTTGTATATTAATGGGTCACCTCTCTCTTCCCCACTAGGTCTGATACTCCTGTTCTAGGTATATCCAGTCTGTTTTTAATCTGTTAACTGATACTACACGGCATGTGGCTACCACACCTTTTCTTGCTGCTTTCCCAGGAATGGACACCCAATTGTCTCCATCTGTCACCACAGCTCTGAAAAGAACATCCTTCTACATGTGCCCCTATCTACCTGTAGGACAAACATCTTGGGTTTTACTCCCAGGAATAGAACTGCTTAATTTGACTAAGTGATGCCAGATTGTTCTCCAGAATGGCTGTCCCAGTACATGGTCCCAGGGCAATGCGCAAGTATTCCTGTGTCCCTATCAATATTTCATATCCCAGCTTTCTAGCACTTGCTAGTTTAATGGGCATGAAGGCAGCTGTCATTTGCATTTGAGTTTAGACATTTGTGATTGCAATTAGGGTACCCTTGACTTTGCCTTTCCTTTTGGGGTTCCCATCTGTCTTATTTAAGGAATTCTTGTTCAAGTAGTCCCTCATTGGTTTTATACTGCACTCAATCTGTTGTCTGACATAAATTCGTTCACAGTATCTTTCCTTGAATGGAAACTGATCAAACTAAAACTTTGCCCTAATGGTTTGTGCTAGTAGGGTCTTTCAAAGCCCTTTTCTATCACCAGGTCATAATCTGTATTTTCCTTCTAGTAGGTCTCTGATAAATCTAGACTTCAATGAAAACCATGGCTAAAGACTGCTTCTAGAAGACTAGAAACAGTGGTATGGTCTTCAGCTGTTACTGAACATAAACTGCTGTTTATGTTTAGCACAAGTTTCTCCTTTACCACTGGTCTCTGGTGGCCCCTTTTTCATAGTTCCTATGCTTGGGCCTTGCTGCTTGGTCTGCTTTTGTGCAAATACCATGCATACTGCCTCACTACAGCAATCTATGGCTTGAACAAGTCCTTTATACTTGGCAGTTGACTTAGCTATTTTAGGACATTTTTTAGGTTTTAAAGTAAATTTGAGTTCAAATTAAGCAAGGATTTGGGGATTACTTTGAATTTATGAACTAATTTAGAACAAAAGTCTTTAATTCTTGGACTATTCACTTATTCAGAATCTTATTAGAACCTTCTTGAGTTAATTCCTAGACACTTAAGGACCTTCTTTTTTTCCTTAGTAAATTATTAAATTCTAAACAGGTAAACTATTCACTTGATGTTTATTATGTTAATACACAGGGGAAAAAAACCCTTTAGATTCTTAATTCAAACTTTCCTTTTCTCCTGGGATAAAACCTTCTTGATCATATAGTAAACTTAAATACACCGTTGGATTCCATTAGCTATATTCTTCGTCTATTGCATCCATATGTGTAAACAGAATGGACCTAGGACCTCTCCTGGCTGGTAACTAAACCTGACCTTCCATAGAATTGAAGAGATCCTGAGCTACAAAGCTCTCTGATACAGCTTACACCTTCTAGAATGCCCTAGAACATACACAAGCTTGGGAAGAAAGTGGTTTTCAAAGTCCTTCTACAGCCTCAGAGGTATTTGCAGGTCATGGTAGGCTTTCTGTGAGTAGAGTGGAGATGCCCATGTCAGTCTGACTGGAGCCACTTTGGAAATTGTCTTGCCAGTGAACATCTAATATTACCTCCAGAGAGCCGAATAAGTTCTTTGTGTTCATACAGATACAGGAAGAGTTTGAGCTTCTGGGAACTTTATCAAGTCAAATAAGGTATAACAAACTCTTCCAGATTCTTACAGTAAGCTTTAACTTTGTTGTAGAAATAGCACACTTTTACTATAGAAAGTAGATAAGCAAAAACATCACTCTGATTACCAGAAATTGCTACTGCAATGGTTTAGCACTGTCCTTTCCAGATCTTTCTCTGCCTATGAAATGGGCCTTATCTCCTAATCAGTCTTAGTCATTTATCAGTAAGAGCTCATTTAATTCATATTTCACTCTTTTCTATTAACGCCAAGAGGTCCTCTATAGTCTGTCTAAATAAACACTTCTCAATCTAACATCAAGCCTTGTCTGGTTATATCCAGTATAGTCCCTTCTGACGGAGAGACCAGGTAAGTCCTCCTGCAGAGTCCCCCACCTTCTAGATGGGTTTGGTTGGTGCTTCTTAGTGTTGTCTAGCTTGTCCCTGTACCCTTTGTATATCCTGGTATCTAGGGTTTGCATCTAAAGGTTTATGGTCCATGGGGTGCCTGGGTGGTTCAGTGGGTTAAATCCTCTGCCTTTGGCTCAGGTCATGATCCCGGCATCCTGGGATCGAGCCCCGCATCAGGCTTTCTGCTCAGTGGGGAGCCTGCTTTCCCCTCTCTCTCTGCCTGCCTCTTTGCCTACTTGTGATCTCTGTCTGTCAAATAAAATATTTCTTATTTATTTATTTATTTATTTGACAGAGAGAAATCACAAGTAGATGGAGAGGCAGGCAGAGAGAGAGGGGGAGTGGGGAAGCAGGCTCCCTGCTGAGCAGAGAGCCCCATGCAGGACTCAATCCCAGGACCCTGAGATCATGACCTGAGTCGAAGGCAGTGGCTTAACCCACTGAGCCACCCAGGCACCCCTAAATAAATAAAATCTTTAAAAAAAAAGGTTTATGGTCCAGCTGAATATTGAACTTGAATCCATCACAGGTAATGTTAATATTCATCACATCAGAAGATCTCATCAAATGTTATACTTCCCCCAGGGTTAAGGTGGCATTCTCCCTTGATCATAGGCTCCCTGTGATTAGAAAGAAATTCAGGGTACTCATTTTAGCATGATACAAATGTCCAGTGTCCTATCCCCATTTTCTAGCTATCTTTACACAGATGACTCTTGCCTGGATTTATGGTGCTGTACTTAGGGGCAACACTAGCTCCCAGCATCCTTTGCAGGGGATTTGCCCTACCTGCAGGCGGAGTTACATCCTGGCTTTTTTGGAGGGGGTGTAATGGAGAAGGAGGATGCTATCTACCCTTCCATCTTTGCTAAGGGAACGGCTATTTCACATGGGGGTCCTTTTATTCCAACAGGGAATTTGCTCAGATTTACTGTTCACTAGCACCTAGGTGATGTCCAGGAGTTTGTTTTTATTAAAGACTTCAGTAATTTTTACATTTATAATCTGAGGTTCCCAAGGGTGCTATCCTGGGCAAAGCCACCACTTTGAACTATGAGTGAGCTTACACTTGACTGTGCTAATGACTGCTCTCTAAACGTGCACAGGCGTCCATGCTATGGCACGACCTTGGCCAGTGCTTGTGACAGGAAATAGTCAGAGGGCCTCTGCCTCCGGGTGGAGGAGACTATGGGCTTGCAGTCTTCCTAGGACAACTGTACCACCAAGACTAGAGTCAGACCAGGGCCTGAAGGTGGTCTCACAGAATATTCGGCCCTACTGTGGCTTATGTGGGGCCAATGCTAACTGCAAGCCATGGAACATTGGAGGCTGGCACTTTCAAGCCCAAGTGCTGTTGTTGTATGGGTAAATTCAGTCAGATTGTGGAGAAGCAAACACTCAGAGGACTGGTAGGCTTTGGCACAGCCTGACATGCTCGGATAGGCTTTCCCCTGACATGACTTATCTTTGTGTCCAAGGGAGAGATTTGCTCTTTGGTCCATCTGTATTCCAGGCCACTTCTGAATATCACTGCCACCAGCAGGTCTTTCTGTGCCAGGATCTCTAGGATTAAGGGTGACAGGTGAAACATGACATGTGTGAGGCCAGCTCAGGCATCCTTCATGGTCCCTGGAATGCCAGGAACTATTTTTTCCCCTCAAATCCTTAATTAGTGTGGAACAACAATGCTGCTTCTCCTAGAAGCCTACCCTTTAGTGCCTGTGACAGGAATTTGGTCATCTTGCCATCCGTTAATGCTCCGTGCCCATCTACAGGCCCTTTATTTCCCAGTCACCATGCATCATGGGCCCTTTAACTAAACTCTCACTGGTATAAGTGGAAATGACCTCACTTTTGGTCCCAAACCATGGAGGGTAGGTGTGCCTTCCCCGTGTGCCTCCTGCATGTGGAGATGGCCCTGAAGTTTCTGTGTTTGAGGTGGTATAGCTTGAGATGGAACAATGCCCGGGTCTATACTAGGAAGAGAGCAATGTACAAACCACCTTACCCGCAAGACTTGCACCAGAAGTGAACCTTCATGTTAAGCCACCTAGAACAGGTTTGTTATGAGACCATAGCATAGCATTCCTTGGACTGACCCGTGTTCCCTGTGGACTGGGCAGTGTTGTCCCTACCAACTCCACTGCTCCCGGCAGCCTCCACTGCGACCACCATTGCTGCTTCTGTGACAAAGGGATCCGGGCCAAGCGCAGGGGTTGGGGCATCTGTTTCTTCTGAGCCCCACTCCCAGAAGGGATCTTCTTGGCTGCTGTGAGGACACACACACTCTGCTGGACACTTGGTCTAGGGCGGCAAAACCCATGGGCTCTGTTCTCAGGGCTTTAGTCTCATGGCTGACAAACTCCGAGTAGAGGGCCTCTGTTAAAATGAGGTAAATGCCTGGGACTGGGAGCAGTTCTCTGGGATACCCCTCTCCCTCCCCTGCCACATGTCTGTTGCCCTTGGCCCTCCTTCCAGAAAGGTGTTGCCATCCTAGGAAAAGCATCTTCCACAGAGGATCCTTGCACCAGGGCTGATCGGAGTGTGGAGCAGCTGTGGGCTGGAGGCTGGGGGATGTCAGAGTCACTTCTTGGGAGTTACCTGAGCCTGCTCTGTGGCTTCCTGGGAGGGGTGGGATGCTGGCCATCTTCCCAGACTGCCCTATTAGAAGCCACCAGAGCCAAGCCAGTACTGCAGCTCCATGGCAATGGGAGTCCTTAGACACTGTTCTCCGTGAGAACCGCAGGACTGTGCTGTTTTCTTCTTTCATTTTTGCCCCTGCGTATTTGCAGGCCTCAGGCCTTCGCCAGGCTTGAGCCCTGAGACCCCAGGCTGCCCGGCTCCTCTGTCTGGGGAGCGCTCTGGCCCATGAAAAGCAGGGTCTCCCCTGAGACCCACTCCAACCAGAATCCTTACTGTTCTGGGGTGTGGACCCCCTTAGGTTTCCTTTACTTTATTTCCTGCTCCTTATTGTAGCTGTAGGAACTTTGGGGCCAAGAGCTTGGCTAGGAGTTCATTTTGAACTTGGGGTCTGCTGTGGCCATCTGAGCTCCACTCCTTCACTGTTCTGTCCATCGCAGCATGGCCCTGCCTCTTGCCTATGGTATGACCTTCTCAAAGTCCTCTGCATCTTCTTTCAGTCCTTGAACCTCAGGCCTGGTCTTTCTTCCCTCACAAGAAGTACTCCTTGTTATTTAATTCCAAGCATGCATGGCTACTGTGTACCTGTTTCAGGTGGCTGTAAGCCCAGGACAGGAATGGTCATGTAAGGAATCCTACAAGCCCTTCAGATGAGACTACTCCCTATACATGGCTTCCAAGAATCTTCCACGAGTTTTACACCTAACAAGCTCTCCCCACATAGAATATGTGCTCAAAGAATGGCTTTCCTGTGACCTGGTCCTTTAGACATGGACTTTGGTAGATCAGACTTCATGTTCTCTATATACCCAGATTAAGTCCATGAATGTATCAGTTTGACCATCACCATGTCCCTTCCATCAAGGCGTTGGAGCATTCTCATCCAGGGAGGATCTAGCTGCCCAGTGGACTTTGAGGTTGTTAGCGGGTGCCGAGGGCCCAAGTAGGTTAAGGCCTAGGTTGTCTGGCAGGTGCCTCTTCATCACAGGCCTGTCTCTGGATGTATTAGCAAGAAGACCATTTATTAAGTTATCACTTCTTTCATAGCACTGGGGGGTTGGTAATAATTCAGGTCAGCAAAGATCAGAGAGATCCATCTGGAAGTCAGATGGCAACTCAAGACTCTGGGACGTGAATTCTTTAACAGATGCTTCTGGCTAAAATAATGGTTGCTAGGTGAACAGGAGAGCAGGTGGGGCTGATATTAGCCAAAACTTAAGTCTGTGGCATGCAGAGGTCTGTAATTATCATAGCAAAAGGTGGTATGGGGGTATAAGGATTCTAGGCTGACCCAGGATAGGGACTCAATAATTAAGATGCAGAGACATCAACACCTACTTCCCTTACTGCTTTTATACACACCTGACACCTTAGACGTCATTTCTGTGGAACAAGTCTTGGTCTGGCGGGTGAGGGGTATGACCTGCTGGTCTGACTACTCAGGGACTGGACACTGTATATACAGGGAATCAGTGTCTGTTAATCTTGAGTGACTGCATTTGCAGTTGGCTTATTGAGGGTAGAGAGGTAGGGTGGTGGTCAGGAAAAGATGAGCTTGGGGATACTTGGCATCTCCATCAGTCCTAAGGATGGCCCCAAAACAGCTAAGCAGGCTGTATGTGCTAATAACTCCCATGGGCCACATTCTGGTACCTCCAGGCTCTGCTATAAGACTCTCGTAGCTCTGAGGCCCCAGTTCACCCAAGTGGTAGACCAGCTCCATAGTCTAGGCATAGCACCACTGGACACTAGATGCTGAGACCAGAGGTGTGGTACTGGAGAAGGAACAAGTCTCCTTCTTCCCAAAACACATGACTCTCCAGAAGCTAGGTCTAGATGCTGGAGCATCTGGGTTAATCTCGTTAAAGAATTCGAGATCTGGAATTGCTACAAAATAACCTAGTTCCCAGGGTGTTCCTTGCTCAATGGCTTATTGGAATTACATTGCTAACAGTTCTCCATTTCCCTGAAGGTCAAAGGTATCTAGGCATGTGGATGCCAGATAAGAGGCCAGTATGATTCAAACATAGAAAGTGGCCCCACTTGACCCTGGAGACCTAGGTCCATGGTCAGACTGCATTAGAACTTTGAGGCCATGTTGAAGATCTGTTTGTACACCCTTAGAATTCTAGGAAGCCCTAGAACAGATTTACAAGGGGGAGAATAGGTGATCTGGTGAGTTTCAAGATAATCATTCAGGTCTGCACACTGGAGACTACCCAGAAAGCAGCCTGAAGGTTTGTTGAATGACTGGTTAGAAGGAAACTTACAGGGCCTTTTAGGCAAGAGGTCAGAACCTGGGGCAGGGGAGTTGAGGTAGAGTGAAGCAGAGGGGTTCAAGATATGATTAGGAGGTGGAATTGAACTACACTAAGGGAGAAAAGCAGGAAAAAGCTTCTGGTTACCAGGTGTTCTTTCAGTCTACAGCATGACCTTGGCAAAGATGTTGCTCTCCTAAGTCTGTTAGAGGCCATAAACATTCAGTGTAGGACCATCTTGGTTTAGGTTGACTGATGAAGACATCCAGCAGGCACGCAGAGCTCAGTGGTTGATGCAGTGATAACTAAAGATCCAGAAGGCTGAACTTGGCCCATGAACCCTGTACATGGATATCTCTTCTGCCCAGAGTTTACAGCTAAAGGTTGAACAGCAAAGACAAGAACAAGAATATCTTCAGGGACTTGCTATTTCTGGGCTTCCTGGGGACCTCAGGAAGAATATCAAGCTGGGGCTAGATCAGAGTAGGGCAGGTAAAATGTTGAGCTGGAGCAGTGTGAGCAGTTTAGCTATGAAGTCTCTACTGGAAAAGGCTATGGGGTATAGAGAGAGTCTGATTCTAGAGAAACCAGGCTCTTCTGGAACTATAGATGGGAAGTGTCCAGTGGTGGGCAAGTTGAAGGGAGGGGAGAAGGCTAGTGGGTAGCATGGCTCTCCCAAGAGTAGGAAGGGATGGCTTTAGCAGCTCAGCTGTCTGTTGTCTGATACCTCCCTGTCTCTGCCTTAAAGCTAGAGGCAGTGGTTAGAAGCTGGCTGCTGGCCTTGCTCTGTGGAGACCACCTAGCATTCTGCCTCAGTGAATGTTCAGCCAGGGACTCATGTGGGTATCTGGGAAGGGCACTTCAGGCATCCTCCAGAATGCCCTGGAGCCACCTTGGATGGCCCTTCAGCCTACCTCTTGGGTGGGTGGGGACTTCCTAAGAGCCAAGGTGTGAAGATAATTTGATTGTTCTAAAATCTGGTTGGACACCAGGGCTTCATTCTAGCTGTGGGTCTCAGAAGTTAATCTAAAGGCTTCTGTCACTTCCTTCCTCTTAGCATTAACCACAGCAGTTGGTGGCATCTGGGGACCCCAGCTGTGAGCATCCTGGCTCCTGGCCTGCTCAGTGCTGTATTTGGAACTTTGTCTTCAGGACCTTTTCCCTGATCCTCTCAAACCTGTTCACCTTCCCTTCTACCTGGGTTCTCTGTTCTGCCAGCTGTGGAGACCAGGGTGATGGTGGCTTTGGACCTTGGCATTAGGACACTCTGACTACTAGTATGTGGTCTCCTCCTATAAAAGATCCTGAGTGGGACCTTTCCTCTGTGAGGTCCACTCAAATCTCACCTGCGGTGGGCTTTCTCTCTTCAGAGCTCTTTTTCCTGTTCTTCCTCTGAGCCCTGATTCCCACCAGTTGTGGTTTGCTCCTAACCTACAGGATAAAGTCACCCAGGCCAAATCTGTCTAGATTTCCCTCCCCATCCCCTAGTCCTGTAGGCCAGGTTATGGAGAGCAGAAATCAATGTGGCTAGGACCTGTCATGCCTACCTCCTGGCTGGACTCCTCTATCCAAGCATCTTTTCCTCCCTGCCTTTCCTCCAAGACTGTCTTTCCTGAGAATTCTTGACCCTGGGAGCTGCTTTGGAATTTCTACACGTGGAGACCCTCGCATATGGGTCATGCAGCTGTGTACATGTCTACTTATTATACAGCCGAAACAGTAGACAGTCACCTTAGCATGCTTAGATTTTCACCTTAATGAAAACCATGAAGCCAAAGTCTCCTTAATACTGCTGTTGGTACCTGGTCCTATCGGAGCAGATAGGCCTCAAGGATTCCCCTTGACTGGGGAGCTCCCACAGGGTCCCAGCTGGTAAGCATTTGGTGTTCACTTGGACAGAGGCCAGAAGCAGCCCTTGGCCTTAGTCCATGCCACTTTGTTCCAGCCTTCCTAGGAGCTGTTCTGTCTGGCCTCACTCTTAGAATCAAGAGCCATGGTCACTTATGGCCCCTTAAGCCATCCCATGGACTTTCTAAGTCTGTCACCATAGAACATGTCACTTAGGGCCTTGCTCTTCCCTGCCACCGGAGACCTTCTGGGCAGTCTACTTTCTGTAGTAACTCTGTATGACTGCACTGGCTGTCACAGCCTGCGGTATAGACAGCCCAGTCTGTCCCTGCAGGGAGGCTGGTAGAAGGAGGGGAAGGTCAGAGGGAGCACATGATGGCTCTGGGCTATAATCAAGCATATGATGGCTCTGGGCTATAATCAACTTGGCATGGGATTTTGAAGTTCTGAATCAGGGCTCAGACTTGCATTCTTTTCAGGCAAGAACAGCTTAGTGGAAGCCTCATGCAGAAGGGGGGTGCTGCTGGTACCCTGCATGGCTTCCTTCAGGGCTCTGGGAGCACTTCTCAATGCCAGGTGTCCCCAGCTGAGGTTTTGATTTGAAGTGGTAATACTTAGGCTCTCACTGGTTTGCAGGGCTATGTGTTCCTAACAAATACATATTGTATATGGCAGTGTTCCTCTGGAAACGTGTGGCTGAGGCTTCCATCCTCTGTTCAGCTTCCTTGGTTCCTCTCTATTGTTTATCATCTGTGCCTCCCCCTTGAACTAGCCCTCAGGTTGCTTAAGTTCCATGCCTGTCTTGCCTCTAAGTTCCTGGCTGCCCTGCGTGTTTCAGCTAGGGGCCGTGGTCCTGGGATCAAGCATCTGGCTGTTCTCTTACACCTGAGCATTCTCTCTATCCCAGGACCCACCCAGATTCCTTGCAGCACCTGTACAGTATTTGCTAGGGCCCTAGCATATCCTTTGCTTTCCTTTGCTCCGAGGTCCTTGGACTTTGATGTTCTCTCTGTGGCCTGGGATCTGAACTCTTGACTACACATTACCTGTGGCCTCTGAGGTGTCTCACTTGCTGGGTCTTGCTGCTACAGCCCTCTCGGGCTTCTTTGGCCCCTTGCTGGCCACTTACTCCTCTGGCTTTGCTCCTGGGACCTGTCCTAGGATGATCAAGGTCTCATCAGGTCTTCCCAGAGAACCAGGCTCTTCTCACAGGCATCAAGTCAAATATACCTGCTTCACACCTTGGATAGTCTTCCCTTCCATCAAGGAGCCAAGACTGAGGTTCCCTACATTTAAAGCCTTTCTGGGATCATTGGCTTTCCCAAGGGTCACAGGACTCTCTTCAAGGACACTAGGTTAGGCAGTGCCCGGGCCCACAGCAGCTGGGTCTGTTGGTCTGCGATGGCCAGGAAGGACATAGATCAGATGCAGAAGGTGCAGGGTGGGTGTGACTAGCTGATCTTAGCCAGAACTGGGAGGTATCTTTACATCTTCTGCAGGGAGCAGGTGGAGACAGATTGGCACTGGTATTCCTTTGAGCCTTGTGTCCTCCCTACCCTCTCTATACCTTCAATGAATGGTCTTGAGTATGTTAGAAAGCACAGAGGCCGAGAAGACAGGGAGAGTGGAGTAGGTGTGTATTTCCAGGTAGAAGGTGGTTTTTCTATGGGCTTCTAGCCTGACCTCTGCAGGCAGCCAGCTTTACAGGCCTGGGGAGTTCTGGGGAGAGAGGACCTCTACAAATTACTTCTGATCCCTGTATTAGGATGTGTTGAGGTAGGAACAATGACTCAAGAAGAGGGCATCAGTGCAGTGTAGGTGCCAAGAAGGAAGGGGATGACATCTCCTGGGCTCTGACTGGTTGGACCCAGGCAATGTTTTTGGGGAGATTGGCATTTATTCATGGAGGGCAGAAATTGGGGAAGTAGAGGGGAATTAACCAGTAGGAGGCCAATACATTAGAAATCCTAAGTTCATAGACCTCAGGCCTGGCCTGCAACAGAATGGAGTGTAGAACTGTGACACAAACCATAGTTACTAAAATGAAACTAGTCTCAGAGGGCTTGTGGACGCAAGAGTAGGACAACTGAGTCCATCTAAGCATCTCATGATCCCTAGCCCTGAGATATGTTGAAAAGTTAGTGTCCCAGTCCTGCTTCCAAGCCCTGCAATGTAATCGCCTGAGGGGGGAGGACTCCCACTGCCAGACCCCTCTCTGTAAAGATGAGCTTTAGGGCCATTCTCCTGGGTACTGTCACCTTCCAACCTTTCCACTTCTCAGGGAGATCAGTGAAGCAGAGACCACTCTATACCATGACATCCTAGCAGCATGGGTCAGAGCAGGGTCTGTGTCTCTAGCAGAAGGCAGCTCTGAGTGAGATCCATCCAAGGCCTCCTGTCTCTGGGCCTCTGCTCCACCTGTGATCATACTGAGGCTACAGGTGCAATACCCCTCCAACATGGGGGGCACCTTTCCTCCCCAACCTGACCATTTCAGAGAGATGGGGGTCATATAAGGAAGGTAGGCAGGAAGGAGAACCAACTCTCTACACGAGCCAGAGCTGAGGGTGGGAACCCGGATGGTGGAGGGAAGTGCTGCCATCTTGGGTTGTCTAGCCCTGCCCCTCCAACTCATGGACCTTGCTTAGAGCCAAGCAAAGATCACTGGGGGAACCAGTCTGGCCTGAGGCAGTGACAGCTATGAGAAGCCACTAGAACTTTTCTGAAGCATTGTGGAAGTTTTTTCAAGGCAATAGTCTGTCCCTTTTTGAACCAGAATTTGTCTGGGGTTGCTAAGCTAGAGACAACTGGGCTTGGATAGAGGCCCCTAGTCCATATGTAGGCAAAGCAGCATATCTCTTTGGTCTATGGTGGCCCTGCTGCTGGCTGTCACCTTGGGACACTGAGCAGAATAAACAGTACATTCCACATCAGCCATGGCTATGCAGCAGCAAAAAGATCTTCCTAGCAGGCATGAAGCATGCACAGAGGGCAAGATCCCTAGTTCTCATCTTTTCCTGGGAGTGGTGATGGACTTGTCCTTCTGGCAGAACCAAGGACAAGTTGGTGACTGAGCAAACCACGTACCCATCTGACCAGGCTGGCCCACGTGATACTGAGAGGCCTTCTGGCCCTGGAAAGACATGCCAAGAAGATTAAGTCACCCAGCTCCCAGGCCCTGGCACAGCCCTGGACCAGTTCTACACACTGGACTCCTGATCGCTGTGAGGACCTGGGGTCACTTAAGAGACTGAACATCGTGCTAGAACAGAACTTCAGCCTGGAGGCCTGATTCTTGCTATCAGAAGTGCCTTTCCGACTCTGGCCAGAGACTTTCCCTGCATGCTGTCACAGCACGTGGATGACTATTCAGGTAAAAACTCCCCTGTATCTGTGTGGGATCTGGGTTTCTGCAGTGTCCCTAGGTGCTGGATCCTTGGTCTGAAAGTAGAAGGCTACCTCCGCACGGAGGATACAGGTTTGGGACCCCGGGCCTCTGCTTTTCCTCTGTAGGCTCCTGAACTTCTGGGGAAACATGGGAGGGAAGACTTGGGCCAGAACAAAGGTGAAGGACAAAAAGGCAGCAAGTGCCCATTAGAGGCCAAGGGTAAAGAATAGACCAGACCCAGGACTGCATGGCCTGCCCACTCCCCAGCTGTGAAGGTGTGCCTGGAGAGTGTGAGCCCCTTCGCCCCCATAGTCTCCAGCTGAAGGGGGTCTAAGAGTGAGACCATCCTCCGGAGGAGGGCAGGGGCAGATAACATATCCCATCCCCCCGCTTCTGGGCTAGCACAGGAGTCCCAGGCAGGAGGGTTGCAGATGGAATGGAAGACCTAGGTTATAAAGGGCAGGGGTGGAAGGGGCTGAAGGTGGCCGTGTGGGCCCCTGGGTGTCCTCCTGCCAGGGCTGTGAAAAGCCTTCTTTTTCCCCTCTCCCTGTTCTCTGCTCAAGGATGCCCTGGAATCCTGGTGGCCAGCCTTGCAGCTTTGGCCTCACGTGGAAGCTGGCCTTCTCCTGGTAGTTATGATGCAGCCTCAGGGATGTTCTCTCTGTGGTTCTGAGCAAAGGCTTTCCCATGGACCACAAGCCAAAAAGCCTCTGCTGGAACCCTTGGCATGTGGCCTTCCCTTAGACATTGTGGCAGAGCTGGCGAGGGGCTTCTGTGAACTGGGCCAGCCTGGTGTCCGGGTCCCTCTGCCAGTGGCTAGGGAAATCTCCATCCCTTAGTCCCAGTGGGGAGCAGCACCCACTAATGACCCTTTCCCGACCTTCCTTGCAAGTAGGCTATAGGCACGGGATGCAGCTCTGTTCATTGGAGTTGCCCTCCCTGGATTTGGTGGACTAGAAGCAACGAGACAAAGCTGCCGGGACTGTAGAGGACTGACCTTCTCTCTAACTGTTGCCAGGGATTCATCTGCATCTCGTCCGTCGTCCTGGCTGTAGCCTCTGGTGTTCAGGGCTGGGGGCCGAGGGGTCCTTACGAGGCAGGTCTGCTGTGGGACCTGGGAACCCCACCCTCCAGCTCTCCTGAGGATTCTACACGCTACCTCCAGTCTTCCTCAGGAGTCCAGTCTCCTGCTCTTTAACGGCCAGAATTGGCTTCACTGCCATGACTGAGAACCCTGAGAACCTCACCAGCCGGGCTTGCTGCAAGAACGAGACCTTGAGGGCAGCGCACGGGCATGCTGGCTCCTTCGGGACAGAAGGCAGCAATAGCCCATATGGGATGAAAGGTGGGTCTCAGCCAGTGGCACATGGGAACAGAATCACTAACAAGAATGAGACATCCTTAAAGCTCCCCAGCAACCCCTCCAGCTCTGTCTGGACTTGTCGCACCTTCCAGGCTGTTCAAAGGAGGCAGTCAGCCACCGGAAGCCGGGCTTGCATGGAAGCTGGGGGCCCTACTTTGATCTACTGGTCTGTAAGAAGCACAGTACTTGGTAGGCTGCTTGGATTCTCGAAGGCTGCAGGCACTAGGTTTGCCCTGGCTTCAGTGGGGATGGGAAAAGCTCATTTTTGAGTGGCACCCAGGACATGAGTTCCCAAAAAGGATGTGGCCGGCAGCTCTTCCGCTTGGCTCCCAATGTAGCAGGATCTTGGTGTCCCAATGCCTGTAGTGAATTGGGAGGCTTGATGGAACTCTTGGCGAGCCCTAACCAGAAACTCTCTGTGGAGGCCCCTAGGGTTTGAGAGCAAATCCAGGCTGCCTTCTGCAAGGGACTACTTTCTAAAGGGTGCTTGACCTGCTCTTGGGACCCTCGTGGAAAACGAATACTCCTCCATGACCTGGGTAGCTAGTGAAGCCAGCCATCACTGAGCATGTCCAGCGGTACACCAGAGAAATCTTAAGTCCTAGGGCCCAAGTAGATCCTACAAAAACTTATGAATTCCATGAACAGTTGGCTAACCTAGCAGGACCAACCTGTCCCTGCTTACCTAATCCCTCAGTCCTTGCCTGTGGTACCGTAAGAGCCAGACAATATGCTGGGATCAGCCGGATATGGACTACTCTGGCATTCTAGCCCTATTCAAGGTGACCATGAAGGACCACAGGGGAGGCATCTTAACGGGTAGGACTTTGGTCAAGCTTTTTTTTTTCTTTGCCTGGAAAGAAAGGCACATGGTCTAAAAGATCTATAAGATCTGTGGTCAGACGCTAAGGCTGTGCCTGGCTGGTCATGAACCTAGAAGGAGCCAGACTATAGGACAAGTAACAAGGAGGCTTAGGGAAGAAGTACACTGCGTCCATTCCAAGGGTTTTCAGTGTGGAGTTACCCCTGAATATGCTCACAAGTTCCCCCCAGGAGGAGGCTCTCCATCAGGCGAGCTAGGTGGTCTGCCCTGAGACAGGTCAGCGTTCCTCCCCAGGCACCCCAGTGCTTGCTTATTGGACTCATGAATGGAGTGCTATGGGGGCAAGATTAAGGCCACATAGAGGATCCCCTTGAACTTCCCACAAAGGCTGCATGGACAGCAGCTCAGAGACGAGCTTGCCAGGGACCTCACTGTGGGCTCTGGTCCCTGGACTCTGATCATGGAGGGGGCAGCTGTTTGCTCTCACCAAAACCCATACTTACCCCCATTTATACCTTACCCTGCCCAGCAAGTACGTTAAAACAATTCATGAATTCTGACACAACCTTCAGCCTTGTCCCCATGCTGCATTGCACTTGCTGAAGGAACTTGCTTCTCAGCCAAAATTAACAGGCTGAAGCTCTTGGAATCTTCCGGTGTTAGCGTGAACTGGCTCCCAGCAGCAGCTGCGGCCTTCCCAGATGTTGGACTAGCCTACTGAGACGTCTGTCCTGGTACCACGTGCGATTCACTGCCTCGGGAGGTTGGAATACTGTCCTAGAGTGTGTACCATGCATTCTCAACCAGAGATGAAGGGGGTGGGGTTTCCCACATTGCCAGACTGCTTGGGTCCAGACACGATGTGACAAACGATCATGGGCCCTCTCACTGTACCATCTAAGGAGCCACCTCCAAAACTTGATGACCCTTCCTGGGTTTCTGGGCTCAGCAGGTTTAGACGCCTGAGTAACTAGAGAAGGAAAGACTACCAGAAGAATGTCCTTTGCCGCAGAAGTGGAAATGGCCCCTGGTCCCTTCTTTGCTCCTTGGAGCAGGGAAATACCGGGGAGGTTGTGGTTCGTTTCTAATGTCGGTTGGGGTAACTGACTGTCAAAACAAGATTCCCACGCCCTGCCAGTGAAGGAGAGGCTGGGGAAGCTTAGATCTAGCCCAGGGAACCTCCTGACAGAACTCCAGATGCCAAGTGTGTATGTGTCTCAGTAATGACCATTTGGGTCGTTCCATCATCTGAAATCCAGTCAGCTGGGGTTCTAGAATAAGGGAAACAAAGGAGTTGGTTTTGGAAGATGGATCTTAATTACCTTGGCCTTGTAACCTTTCTAATAAAGGTCCTGAACAATAATCTGCATTTATTCCCCCCTGGAGGGACAAATGTCTACCCTTCTGAGGTATGATAGAGACAGGCTGTATTCTAGTCCCCCAGTTACAACATCATGACCGGCTATCCTCTTATACTGGGTTCTAGTGGAATGCAGCTGTCCTTGGACATGAGGGATGGGCATCTGAGTAATAATGGCATCGTACTCGAAGTATAAGAGAAAGAGTACATATTGATATTAGGTGGTAAAAGGGATAGACTTGGTGAACACTTAATATCTCTTTGCTGCAAATTTAAACATTGGAGTGGGCATATCCTAGATGCATCTGTGTCTTCCCACCATAGAAATGAAAGTACCTTGAACTTGCCTTCTCAGCTAATGTGTAGCTTGTGCTCAGGGGTAGTGGTAGCATCTTGAAGCCGTTCTAGGCTATGATTTTTTTGGGTGATGTTTCTGACTGAGCTTTGTTTTGCCCCCAAGTGATTATTTGGGCTGTGTATTCCCTAATAAATTCCTCTGTGATTAAATCCACTGGTCTCTGGTTGGTATGGCTAATGTGGAACAACACTTAAGATGGTCTGGCTGTTCTCCGGCCTGGACGAAGCCCTGGCTTTGTTCTCTAGTTGGCTGGAGGCCAGCCTGTCCCTTCAGGCCAGTGTGTCCTCAGCTCTTAGCTCAAAAGCTGGACTCCTCCTGTCTAACCTGGGTACTTATACATTGGTCACCTCTGTATGGTCCTGACTGGACCTTCTCATGAACCTTCCATGGGTATAGGACCTTACTTCATCTTGAAATGGAAAAGCTGTGTATTCAGTATCCCTCCTAACCCTCAGGCTGCAAGCCCTAACTGCCCTTTGCTTTTTACCTGGAGTAAAACTTCCAGGGAGTATGGGAACTGGATATCCCTCTTGTCCCCGACCATTCTGGGTTTCCGGGCTCTTCTGGTCCAGAGGCCTTACTGCTGCCTGTGCACTTACTGGATGGCTCAAACCTTGGCTGCAAGATGCTGAGCCCTTCTCCAAACCCAGAGCGAGGAGAAGTAATCTAGTCTGGCACGCCCCTTCCTGGGCTCCTGGGGACTATGAGAGGTTTGGGCACTAAGAACCCAGTACTCTCTTCCTCCCTCCCAGGAGACTGGGACCCTGACAGACTTTCCCTTCTCCCTCTAGCTAGGTCTGCTTATTCTCTCCAACTTCCTAAACTCCTACTTAGGTCTGTGGCTGGATTTGATCACTCCTGTGTTTGAGGACTTCCGTGCTAGGTGGGGTGAAAGATCACAGAGCGAATTTAATAGCTGGTGTGAACTTGATGGCCCAGACTCGGAATAAAGCCTCCAGTGAGAACACTGAATGAGCTCCTTTTTGTAGACTCAGAGGCAAGGGGAAGTCCTACACAAATTCTCCACCATGGCTTGCCTTCTGTCTGCCCTGGTTACTGCAAGGGCTCCCTAACCTGTCTCTGGGTTTCCTCTCTCGATCCCTGCTGTTTGTCATATTTCCGTCATAGTCAACTTAAGCTATCACCAGTGTGGTTCTTCCCGATGGAGCCTGTGACCCCTGGTGGGAACACAGCCATTCTGTTCAGGAGCACCCTGGTCTCCAATAACTGGTCCTTTTAGGAACGACTCCTGCCCCTCTGCCTTGTTGGGCTGTTCCCTTGGCCTCAAAGCCAGAGCAGCCTTGATGCCAAGAAGACAGGAACAGTGATGCTTACCCTTAGCTGGGGGTGTAGTTTGGGAAGATGGAATTCCCTTCTCCAGATGGAGGAAAACAGACTGGCAAATTCTCTCATGTCCCCAGCCCCGGAAGAGCCTCTCCCCAGGCTGCCATGCTCCCAAGTGACTGCTGTGCCTCAGCTCAGGGAGACTCGAGAAGGGGAGGGGAATGAAATGGTCTTATCAAGAGGAGGGCCCCAAGATGACTAAAATGGACCTGACTCTTAGGAACACCCTAAGTGCTTCGCATGCATGATCCCGATAACCCCACGGAAGGTGCTGTGGTCTCATAAACGAGGAGATCGAGTCCCAGAGAGGTTAAGCCGTTTACATCTCTGCTGCTGAAAAGTGGTAGAGCCGGGATTTGATTTCAGAAGGTTTAGTCCTAGGTATTTATGCTCCTTGGAGACACAGAACCAATACGATAGAGAGATTTATCTCCACAATCGTGGAGATGGAAAAGTCCCATGGTTGCCCAATGGTGACTCAGTATAGCTGAGTGCAGTTCCGGTCCCCAGTGGAGGGCCTGAGGCCCAGGGGAAGGGGTGGGGGCTAGTCCTGGTCAGAGTCCAGAGACCTGGGAACCAGGGGTGCTGCTGTCCAAGGCCAGGAGATGGACGTTGTAGCTCAAGCCGATGGCACGTTTGCTCTTTCTCTGCCTTCTTCAGGCCCGAGAGGGGTTGGATGGTGCCCCGTGGCATCAGTGAGGGTGACTGTCTTTGCTCAGTCTACAGATTCAGAGGCTGAGCCCTTCTGGAAACAGTCTCACAGACACACCCAGGAATGTTTTACCAGCTATCTGGGCATCCCTTAGCCCAGGCAAGCTGGCATAAAATCAGCTGTCACAGGTGTTCACTTCCCCCATATTATGAATTCAAACCTATAGCCCCGTTGATAGAATTTTACAGTGAATGCCCATATATTAACATCTCAAGCTTGTTGGATCTTGTAGCTGTGTCCCCCCACCACCCTCAGCGTTGTTTTTGATGCATTTGTTTTTAAAAAGATTTTACTTATTTGACAGAGATCGCAAGCAGAGAGGCAGGCAGAGAGAGAGGGAAAGCAGGCTCCCTGCTGAGCAGAGAGCCCGATGCGGGGAACGATCCCAAGACCCTGGGACCATGACCTGAGCTGAAGGCAGAGGCCTTAAACCCCTGAGCCACCCAGGCGCCCCTGTTTTTGATGCACTTAGAAACAAGTTGTAGACATTTGTATACGTCCCTTGAATCAAGAATATTAGTGAGAATTTAATATTTACTTTGTTCTTTTGATGTAAAAGTGACATGAGCAGGGCTCTTTCTGTATACAGGTAGCACAAAACAGATTAGGTGGCCCTTTTGCAAATGTTTGCTGAACAGGAGGATTGGGGGCTATGCAGGTGAATGACCCACCCGCCCCCTGCCCCCCCCCATGAAAGGGGCTCACACTGAGTGCAAAACTGAGCAACATTCAGGAACATGTGAGTGAAGGGGAAACATGAGGGTGAGGCTGCTCACAGAGGGGGAAATCAGGGAAGGCTTCACAGAGGAGGTGTTGGGTAGTTTAAAAGTAAGACGTGGGCAACTAGTGAGGAACAGCCCTTCAGGTAACTAGTGAGGAACTAGGGCAACTAGTGAGGAACAGTCCTTCAATCCTTCAGTCCTGCTGGCCCAGCCTGTGCCCTAAGGTCCCCAGTCAGCCTTGTTCTTGGTGGTCCCGCCGTCAGGGGCTCCAGGCCTCCCAGCCTGCGCAAAAGCAGGGAGATGTGAATGGGGGTGCCTTATGTAGCTGCAGGTGGCCTGGTGTGGTATGAGACTTTTTATGGCTGTAACCGCAAACTTTGTGGCTTAAAACACTATTTTCGTAACAGCGCTGGAGGGCAGAAGTCTGTCATGGGTGTGACTGGGCCAAAATGTAGCATTGGTGGGGCTGTGTCTCTAGGGGAGACTCTCTTTCCTCGCCTTTTTCAGCATCTGCAGGCTTCCAGCATTTGGGGGAGCATGGCCTTCCTCGGTCTTTCTCATGTGCCTGTCTCTGACACAGCCTCTGTTGTCGCTTCTGCCTTCTCTCCCTCCTTCACTTTTAAGGACGCTTGCCATGACATCGGACCTACTTAGGTAATCCCAATAATCTCTCCATCTCAAGATCCTCAATCATGTCTGCAATGTGCCTTTTGCCAAATGAGGGGACACCGACATGGTCCCCGAGATCGGGATGAGGACCTCTTCAGAAAGGCACTGGGTGGCAGGGACCATCAGGGCCGTGGAGCTGGGCTTGGCCTGAGGCTTTGGGGAGGGGTCAGCCCTGGATGGTCTTGGCAGAGGGAGGAAGGGCTGGGGCGAACAGGAAGAAGCCCTTGGCCCAGGTCTTTTGTGCCTGGGCCTGGAGGAGAGCCCAGGAAGAATGTGCCAAGTGAACAAAGGGTGAGGTGAGCCTGGCTGGTGGCCAAGTTCAGGGGCCTTCGGGGAACAGCCTCTCTGCTGAGCCAGCTTTACCTGGGAGGGGGCCTGGGACTGCAGGGGGCTGGGAGGGGGGAGGGTTCTCCTGGGAGACCCTAGCGCAGCGCCCCTCTCCACGCAGCGTGAGGGTTAAGACAAGTCTATTACTGTTTCCTTGTCACTCTGTCACCCATCCAATGGCCGTCGATAGTAGTTGAATGAGAATTGATGGGGAGATAGATTTAATTAACCCCAGTGTCAGCAGCTGCTGGGCTACCCGTTTGCGTGTTAATAGAGCGGCTGCTGGCCCTCTCCCGCGCTTTGCTGGGAGCCCAAGGCCAGCGGAGCCATTGGTCTTGTTAGCGGAGTGGCCCGGCAGAGGGAAGCAGGGGCCCAGAGTGGGCCAGCCTGCCCCCAACCCTCCTCCTCTGAGAGCAGGCAGTCACCTTGTCAGCCTGCCTGCCCCTGGCTCTGCTCCCTTGTCTAGAGCTCCAGGAAGGTGAGGGTGAGAGCCCAGAGCCCCCTGTAACTCCCCTAAATCTGCTCTGTTCTTTTTTATGTTAATTCCAGTTAACCCAGTGTCCTACTATTTTCAGGTGCCCTGGCCCGTTCTTGGCAGCCCCCCAGTTGCTGGCCTGTGCCTTCTGTGTGCTGTCCTTCCTTCGGGCTTCACTCTACCCTCTCCCTCTGTTTCCCTGGACTGTGTGTGCCCTCCTCACTCTCCTCTGGCTCTTGCTCAAAGCCTGCCCCCCACAGCACCTCCAGCCTCCCATCCCCTATTCCTGACCCACCACTGGCTTTCTCCTCCTTCCCTGCTGGGCTGTGTCCCAGGACTGTCACCAGTCAACTGGGAGCATGGCCAAGGAGGGCCTGTGGGATGTGGTCCCGGGAGGCTCAGGTGCCCCTGCGCAGCCACGCAGCGTTGAGTGACAGTGGACCCCATCTTCCTGTTCTGGAAGACACAGGCTTGGACGAGTAGTGATCTTGGTGGGCAGCTAGTACCTGGGGCCTAGGATCTGGACTCTTCCGACTCTGTCTCCTGCCACAGGATCCCACCATGGGTGATCGGTAATGAGGTGACACTAGGGGAAGGACTCTGTCCTTTGTACTCTTTTGGGTAGTAAACTCCATAAGGACAGGAAACTTGCTGGCTTCACCATGCCCAGCACACAGTAGGTGCTCCATAATTATCAGTTAAATAGACACCCTGGTAAAGCCTGCCCCAGGGCCTGAACGCAGAGGGCCGTGGACCTCTCAGGAAGACCTGGGTGATGGTCACGACACAGAGGGGACTGGCTGCCTTGGAAGGGAGAGTCCAGTCTTAGCAACACCAGCTGTCTGCTCAGTCTGCACTCCTTGGGCAAGTCACTTTAGTATCCAGAGTTTGTGGGTATAAAAATAGTCTCCTCACAGGTGTGACCCAGGATTCAGTGAAATGCCAAGTGAGGCAGACCCCAGACATGTGCCTGGTCAGTAACAGCCCCATGTCCCCGGGACCTGGTACCCTCATGATAGCTTTGACAGGGAGAAGGTTTTAGAGCCTGGAATCTGGGGGCCACTCAGACTCTGAGGACCCCAGGCCACTCCTCCTGAGGGAGGTTCTACTCCTCCTGCCTGTCACTGCAGGACGTGCCTCTGCACCGGCTCTGAGAGGTGTTTGAGGACTGACAGGCTACTAAATACAGAACACCCCCCACATCCTGTGACTTCGGCCCTAAGCCCGGGCCTGGCTCTTAAGGTTCAGGGAGCAGGCCCGCGGTTCCCACTGGCTGCTGCTTCCTGGGGTGGCCGGGCCCCCGGGAGGGTCCACATGGACTGCGGGCAGGCGTGCAGGCCTGGGCCACGTGGGCGGCCAGCCACCCAGCGTCCCGTCTGGCGGTCTCCGTCCTCGCTTCACACCTCCACTGCCTTTCATTTTCAGCTCTGATTGGTTTTCTTGTTTTAACACATACCCCAGGCCCTGTCTTTGACCCCGGTGATGGATTCAGCCGCTCTCTGGGACTCCAGCTGCCAAGCGCGTCTGGAGCTGCTGGGGGTGGGGGAGGGAGACACGGTGGTGGAAATTATCCTCCGTGTTCTGGGCTCAGCGGGGTGGGGGGGGGCACCCTCCCCAGAGCCAGGAGGCAGCCCATGACAGAGCAGGAAGGGAGGCGGGAGCTGTCAGGCTCTGTCATAAGCGATGGATTTTCCCTTTGTGGGCCTCCGGGTTCCCTCCCATGCAGGGAAGTACAGCGGTTAGGGACCACTCATCTCTAAGACACAGAGAGTCCGAGTCCTCGGATAAATGGGACATTGATTTTCCTTCATACCTCTGGATGGGCCTCCAGAGAACATGCCAAGAGCTAGCACTAAATTGTTGGTGCCCTGCTGGGCCCGGAGGGAGCCACACAGAGGCCTGTACCCAGGTTCTTGTACGGAAGATGGTAGATGACAGGTTGAGGACGGCTGTACTCCAGCCACGGGGACGGGGTCTTTTGGCCCATCAGATGTTTGGTGTGCCCAGTGTCCTGTTTTATTTGGGTCCATCCAGATGTTTACTTTTTAAGCAGGGGTCTACAATTGCTGTCTGTGAGCCTGGAGAGGAGGGGGCTGGTAAGATGGGGCCGGGGAGGGGGGCATGGGGAGAGGGGCTTTAAGGTTGCCTGTTCTCTCTCTCCTCCCCGTTCCATCCTGCCAGCTTTGTGCCCAATATGTTCTTAAGTTTTAAAGTTTTAATATGTTGTCACGGATGACCCAGTGCAGTGATAAAGGAGTTGGCACAACACACAGACACACATTCATTAGACATTTGTTATGGACTCATTGTCCGTGGTCCCATCCTTCCCAGTTCTAACCGCCGACGGGACTGCATTTGGAATTAGGGCTTCTAAGGAAGTACTTAAGGGGAAATGAGCTTGTGAGGCTGGGGCCCTGATCCTAGAGGACTCGTGTTACAAGTCTTCTTATAAGAAAAGACACCAGAGAACTTGTGTCCTGCCCCCGGACCCCTTTGCACACAGTGAAGAAAGGCCACGGGGAGAACATACCCAGAAAGGGGACATCAGCAAGCCAGGAGGAGCTCTCACCAGGAACCCACTCGGCAGCGCTTGATCTCAGACTTTCAGCCTCCAGAACTGGGAGAAAATCAAGCAAGGTCTGTTGTTTCGGCCACCTGGCCTACGGTGTGTTGTTTCAGCAGCCTGATCCAAGTGTGTGTGTATCTAATTAGGATCAGGCGCTCCCCTGTATCTTGCTGCTCTACGAGACTTGCAGGCATCATTCATTCTACTGGTTGTCTTCTAGTGAAGAGAAACCCACGTACAGATACATCTGTCCTGCTCTGGGCATCATGTCTCACAGCACCCAGGAGCACAGGCTGTACTTTCTCCCCCTCCATTGGACATGACCCCCTCCCCCACCCCATCAATTCAGGCTCTGCACAGGAGCCTGAGTAACCCCTCAGTGGGGAGTCAGGAGCCCAAGTTCTTCTTACTCTGCCACCAGCCGGCTGTTTGGCATTGGGTGAGCTGCTCCCCCATTCTAGCCTCCGTTTCCCCATCTGTGAGGACCTTCTGTGCTGGCAGATTGCAGTGCGATGTTCACAGGTGTGACCCTGGGAGGTAGGGGCCTGTGAGGCCTGTTTCCGACAAGTGAGCTGGGCCCAGCGGGGTCTCAGGGATGAGGGCCTGGCGGTGCAAGCTGTGTGATGAGGTGGTGGGGAGCACTGACCCAGCTCCCAGTGCTCAAGGAGGAAGCAGCTGGCCCCCTGCCTCCCATCAGCCTCGAGGGGATGACCCCCTCCCCTCCATAATCTGGCAGCTGCCCTGGGCAGCCCTCCATCCTGTGTTGGGTCAGAGGAATGAGTCTGATGACTGGGCCTTCTAGGCCAGTTCCCCCTCTAACTGTGGGACTTCTGGAGAGCCCCTCTGATGGCCATTGCATCATCCTTCAAGCTGGGATGGTGATGATGTACGGCGTGCAGGGTGGTTATGAAAGCGGTTCGTAAACCATACAGCGGGATGTGGGCATTTTCTTCTTTTCGGAACTCGAGGCAGTGGGGCCTGGACCTCACCCGGAATCTGTTCGGCTCATCCCCTCCTTACGGCAGGGCCTCTGGCAGATCCTGAGGTAATCACCATGGCCCTGGGGCCCAGCCCTCACCCAGAGGCTAAGCTCTGGACTGGGGATGCCCGTGAGCCATCACACGTTCCTCCTTCCTGGGGCCCTGGGGTCTGGCCGGAGAGGCCAGCTATGTGCCCCTGAGTTGGCAGAGAACCTAGAAGGGAGTGCCGGGCTGTTCTGAGGGCCTGGCCTCTAGAAACTGGGGGAATGGGAAGTACAGGGCGGCCGAGAAAACTTCCTGAAGGAGGGAACACAAAGCTAGGGTTCGAGGGACAAAGAGGGGGGCTCCAGGTGGAAATGGAGGAAGCAAGTGCCTCGTCCCAGCTTGCTTGGAGATGAAAGTATATGTGTCTGCTATCGGAGTTGAGCAGGGAGAGGCTGCTCTTCAAGCCCTGGGGCCTTGGGTGGAGGGTGGAGTCTCAGGCCTGGAGGGTTGGGCCAGGGCCAACCTGTGCAAATGGGCTAGTCCCTGTCTCTACACCCTGGCTCCTCAACTGCCCTCTTCCAGGAAAAGGCTGTCTTCCTCCCCTGCCCTTCTTGGGTCACCTGTACAAGTCTTGCCAGAAACCTGCAGTCCACGTCCATAGAAATTGGCTAACACATCAGTGAGTAAGAACTAGTCGCAAAAGCAGATCATTTAGGAAGATGAGCTACTGAAAGGAACAGCTAAAGGCATTGCCCGTGGCAGCATCCGGGCAGCCAAACCGAGGGCAGGCTCAAGGAAGGAGGCCATTCTCATTAAAGCCCATTGGCACCGTCTGACTCATTGACTTCGACAGAAATGAAAAATCATTTTTAACAAACCTTCTTGCCTAACCCAAACCCTTCCTATTGCACTGGAAGGCTATCTCCTGTTATCCCGTTCCTGGGACCAAGTTGGGGGGGGTGTGGTCCATGATTCTGGGGGTTCCTCTGAGGCTCCCCGGGCTGACAGTGGGAGTGTCGTCCCTCCCCTAAGCTCGCGGCTAACGTGGTGGAAGATTGTCCTTTGGTCTCCAGTCCCTCAACCCTGATGAGCCCCAAGGGAGAGCCCAGAGCTCCGACCCTGCAAGGAGCACGGGCCATGCTGGGACAGTGAGGGTCCAGTGTGCGCTCCGGGCCATACCACCCCGCTTCAGTCCTGGTTCTCCAAAGGCAAGTTCTGGAACCCCTCATGGCTACCTCACCCCGGGGCAAAACGGGACTGTGAACCCTGCAGCTTCTCAGCTTTCCCGGAGGCATGCACGACAGGGCGCCTGCTTACACGCAGAGCCTGGTATGTGAGAAGTGCTTTATCCATGCAAGCCGTTTATCTGCATTTTGGTGTTGCAGAAGTTTATAAAATGGTAGTGTAGTAGCTGCTGGATACAGAAGGAATCTGAAAGAACCCCTTCATTTCGTACAGGAGAAGAGCCCGCAAAGTGCTCCTCAGTCCTCCTCCCCCAGCAAACAGAAGGAGCAGGGACACTGGGGGGCGACTTCAGCGACAGAGCAGGCCTGGGCCCCTGGGAGAGCAGCAGAAGGAAGGAGGGAAGGAAGCAGGAAGCAGATGCCAGGGGCCGGTGGAAACGGTGGTAAGAGAGGAGGGAGCTGGGCTGCCCTCCTCCCCATTCAGAGGGTGCTCTGGGCTTCAAAGCATGGGGGCAGGAAGTGCCTGTGAGGCAGGAAGCGGCTGGTGATGTCATGTGTTGGCATCATAGCTATAGGCCTGGAAGCCTGGAAGCCAGCTGGGCGAACAGACCTTCCTGGGGACCATACCCTCAAATATATTCTGGAAGGCGGTGGGTGTCTGGAGCCCCAAGGCTGCAGGGTGACTGAGCCGCGGCTAGGCCTGGGGGGTGTGGTTCCTGTGACAAGCTAATGCTGGAGTCCCACCATGCATCCTGGACACCAATGTGTTCTGGTTTTCTGGGGGGTGTCACGTGATGTGAGTGAGGCCCAAAGGGACCAGAAGATCAAGGTGGTTTTTTTGTTTTGTTTTGTTTTCCCAGAAATCACCACCTCTCCCAACCTGCCTTACCCCAAACTCATCCCCAGTCCTGGCTCTGCTGCAGGGAGCTCTGGGCCCTGCTCCATCTACGGCGATCAGAAGGCCCCTTATGCTGGGGACCTCGTCTCTGTGATCGTGCTAGCACTGGGCCCAGAAATGAATTTGGGCCTCCCACACAGTGGGTAAGGAGGAGAGAGCTTGTGTCTGAGAAGCACAATGGGGGACCCAGGATTTCTACTTAGTAGGGATTTAGGGGCAGCAAGGTGTCAGAGGGGGAGGCCAGGCCTTGTCTTGAGGCTGCGTTTGCATTTGAAGGTGGCCTTGAACTTTCATAGATTCCAAGGCTACAGCCAAGTGATCTGTTCCAGCCTTGTTCCTGGGCCAGAAGTGGCCAGGTAGCTCCTAACCTGGGCATGGATCTTTGAGTCCTGGGCAATCTGCTGTCTAGAAAATTCTCTGCAAGCTCAGTTTTCCTCCTTGTAGTTGTCCCAGCTGGATCTCATTCGGCCAACTGGAGCCAAAAGGCCTCCATGCTCTCTGTTCTCAGGACAGCCCCGCCACCATTAGTCTGCAGTCTGTCCCCTCAGGTTGGCTCCAGGTGAACCATTCCTTGGAACAATTCCTTGCCAGGAGAACAGCATGGAGCAGAGCAGAAACAGTTCCTGGGTGTTGGCGGAGGGGTACCCTAAGAAGTTTCTCCCATAGCTGGGCACATTTGGAATTTGCATGATTTTTTCCCCTTAGACGACTGCTTTTAACCAACCTCTCCCCAAGCTCTGCGTATTTATACCCCTCCCCCCTGTGCAGGGTTTTCCATGTACCCTCTTAACCCTGTTTTAAGCTACTGATATTTTTTGTATCTTGATTCCAACATCCCATTGTATTAGCTTTCTTTTCTAGCCTGTGTCTTCTCTAAATCTGATAAGTAGCCTTCTGTGCCTTTATCCAAGCCACTGATAAGAGCATTAAACAAGACATGGTCAAGTTCAGAGAAAGCCCCGTAGCCTCTAGAGAACCCTCCAATTTGATATCGATTTACTAATTAGTCTCCTTGGACATAGTTGTTCAAGCAGCTATGGATCTGGCTAGCATCCTGTGCACAGGGAAGTCTTGAGAGTCTATACCAACTGTCCTCCTCAAACCCAGGAGGGCTAGTCTACAGCAGTCTTCTGACTCATCCGTCCAGGACCAGCAAAGGTGGAGACTGAGAAGGTTTGGCATGACCTTCTCCTGGCGAATCCAGACTGGTTCCTATTGCCCATGTACCTTTGAATAATTGTTTCTAAATTACCTGCTTAGCAATCAGTACTGGGATGAAACGAGCATAAAATTAATTTGTTTAACATTTCTAGAATCTGTCTTTCTCTTCTTGGGAAAACTGGGATGTTTATTGACCTCTTTTTGCCTGTCTTTTGTTTCCTGTGATTTGTCAAGGATTGTTGTTTCAGGTTCTGAAAACATGTCCATTAGTTCTTCTAGAAGCTTCGAAGATAATGTTCTTGTGCTAACAGACAAACTTGTTTAAAGTTCACTGCCTGAACACCATAAAGGAAAACTGTCCTTGTATTTGACTATGTAAACATCCTACCTAGGAAAATAATAGCTCTCCAAAACAAGCCAATTACAAATATGTTTGCCACAAATAGCACACGAGACTAATTTTTCTATCATACAAGCAGCTCTTAGAAATCGATTTTTAAAAAAGTAGAAAATGAGAGGCCATGAATAAGCATTCTATAGAAAAAACACACAAAAAGCCAAATAACATACGAAAATAGAATTACTCTCACATAATGTGAAAAGACAAAGATGAATCTGTATGTTTACAGATTAGCAAAAGTTAAAATTTGACAAAGCCTAGTGCCAGCAAGGACTCAGAGAAATGGGCACCTGCATACATGCTTAGCGAACGTGTAAATTGCGGCAATATATTTAAAGGATAGTCTGATAAGACCTATCAAAAATGTAAATGTGTTTGTTTTGTCTTCAGGGTTTTGATCACATATCTCAAACACATATGTACGAGGATATTTATTGCAAGATTGTGAAGTCTTTAGAAACAGAGATTGTCACCAGGCAGCTGGTCACATTGACACGGCCAGAAAATAAGCTATTCAGCCATTGGACAGGAGAAAGTAGACCCACATAGGCTGATTCGGAAAGAGCTTTGACACAATAGGTAAAGGGTGCAGAACCGTCTGGAGGCACGATTCTATTTGTGTTAAAAATGTCTCTGTGTTTGTGTATCTATATATCTATATATTCACAGAAATATCTTGAAATATCTTGAAGCTACAAATATCTCTGGAGAGGATGACTGGGGTTTAGAGAAGGGGAGAGAAATTTTATCTTTGTATTGGATCGCTGTATATGGTTTTCATTTCTTTATCCATACCAACTGTATGCATTTGTTTTTATAGTCTTTTAAAAATTGCTGCTTTGTCTCTGGCTGTCCCTACCATCCAGGTGTTCACCAAGAGCATGTGTATTGGGCTCCTTGTCACTCTCCCTGATGGAGAAGAACTCTAGACAGGGCTCAAAGCTCTTCCCTTCTCTGTCCTGGTTGAACTCGGCACCACCTGGACCTTCTAGTGACTGACCCCAGGTTCTGAATGTGCTTAAAAGTCCTGTAGTTACCTTTATTTGTTTTTCTATTATTTCGGTGAAGTTCTTTCACCTCAATTTCTCCCCATTCTGGGCACGATTGTTCAAATTCTAAGTTTATTTCAAACCTTTTGTTTCCCGTTGTTAGCTGTATCTCTCCTTCTATCCTCTGCCTAAGTCCCTGGTAAGCCTTAATTGATATTTTAGAAGTCTCCCCATTTCTTCTTTGATATCTTCTTTGTTTTCTTAGGTTAGAATCAGGGCACAGGATGTGGGACCATATCCATCTCTGCTCAGAAAGTTTTCATCTCTGCTTTCTTGAAGTGAAGGATATCTTTATTCAACACAAATCCATTGGGCACCAGGGGACTAGGGAGCCACAGTGGGTATTAGAGGGAAGCCAGCCCTCAAAGGACTCCAGCAGAAGCAAAGTGCATGCTGATGAATCATAATGCAGATTATTTAAAATTTCATTGTCCACAGTAACGCTCCAACACACCCTTGACTTCCCTTGCAGACACTGAAATCTCCTGGGGGATGAGGGGCAAGGAAAATGGACCATCTGGCCTGCTTCCCCCATCCCACTCTCAATCTGATTGTGATGCTATGGAGATCGTTTGAAAGGAAAGGGGGTTCCCATTCTGGTTCTTAGGAAACCTCAGGGCACAAAGAGTGGGTAATTGGTAAGGACATGACTGTTCCTTTTCATTTGGGGGTTAGAAAACAGAGTGATTAAAAGCTATCTGAGCTTGGGAGAAAGTGTGCTTGTGTGCGTGTGTGTGCGCGCGCACGCACGCATGTGTGTGTGCGAGGACCCCCACGTGGGGAACCTGAGTGTGAGCACAAGGGAAAGTATGCACGCTCTCATGAAGCTGCAGGTAGAGAGGGTGCTGTAGGAATGTGGGGAGAGTCCCGGGTCCCTTCCCCCACTAACATCAGAATTGCAGTAATCGAAGATTAAGTGCTGCTGACCCCAGGAGACAAGCAGCTCTGTTTCCAAGGGAACCGCATGGCTCAATCAAGTCCCCTGAAAGGGAGGGTGAGCCAGATGAAGCAGCCCTTCCACCCCTTAGAGCAGCAGTTTGCACAGCAGAACCCTGAGCCCCACTTGATTCAGCCTGCCGAGGGACCCTGGGCAGGTCACTTACCTCCAGGCTGAATTTTCACTGCAAGGATGCCGGGAGAGGGGCCGGCGTGGTTGCTGCAGGCCCTTAGCAGGCGCCTTGTCCTAGGAGGAGTGGGGCTGGTGGCTAGGGAACTTGGCTCTCTCCCACCACGCCACGCCCTGCCCAGGTCTCTGAATGACATTGAGATCCTACCTTTGCCTCTATGGGTGCTGCTTCCCCATTTGTACAATGAAAGCTCTGGACCAAGCCTCTCTAAGGAGCACAGCCATCCTAGGACTCTCTCCTGAGAAAATTCCCCTTTCCTGTGACATCCAGACCCCCTGCCCAAAAGTGTGAGTGGAATGAAGGACCTCAGACTGCCATTCTGCTGGCAAATCTGGCCCTACCCGATCACTCCAGCTGGGCCACCTTCATAGTGACCAAGTCTTCCCCGTCTTTAGGGACTAAGGAGTCCTAAAGGCCAACTGCGATTTTTCTCAGCAGCTTCAAGTGAGAGCAAAGATGCAAGTTGAAGTACCAGGAAGGGTTCGGAGCTGAGAGGAAGGTAAGAAGGGTCACCTCACTTCACAGCCCTTTAGTAGGGCCACTGGAAAGTCAAGAGGAGAGCCCACCTTCTGTCCAGGGAACCCTGACCCATGGATCTGTCCAACCTGCGCAGAACCCCCAGAGGGCAGTTCAGAATCCAGTGATCCAGAGACATGAGGCAGTGCCATGGAGCGGGAAGAGCCTGTGCAATCCACCCAGTTGGTTTCCCTTTCCAGCTCTTCTGCTTCCAGGTGGTGTGACAAGGTGCAGGTCCCTGAGCCTTAGCCCCCTCACGTGTAAACCAACAATAATAAAACCCATATCACAGGGTGATTGGGAGGACAAGAGAAGATAGATAAGGAAGTGCCCAGAAGAATGCCTGATGCATGGTAAGTACTCACCAAATGGCATACTTTCTATTAAAAAGTGTTTTTATAGATCATACAGGTCAATGGTTCTTAACCCTGGTTGCACATTAGAACCACTAAAGGAGCTTCTAAAAAATGCCCAGGTCTGCCCCTAGGACATCCTGAGATGGGGTCCATCCTTCAATATTTAAAATGCTCCCCCAGACACTTCTGTTTTGACCTTAAGGGAATAATAGGAACTGAATTTACCTCTCCATCTTAAACAACTAGAAATCTGGGCAAAATACAGGATACTATTATTTTCAGACATTGAACAACAGGCATGACATGATCATAATTGCTTAGAGAAAGGAAACAAAGAGGGTGAGCCCTATAATTTCATTAACTTACTACTCCGAATTAAGGAAACAAAGTTCAGAGAGACTAAGGTGAGTATTTGAGAGGGGAGAGCTGCAAATAGACTGCCAGGCATTGCAAGGGGGTCCTCAGGTCTTTGGTTAAGAACTCATCAGAGCGCATGTAAAAGAAAGTTACCAGGAAAGGAACCACTAGAATGCAATGGACCAAACAAGTTCCAGAGCTGAGACAGAGCTGGGAATTGCTCATCAACTAAGCCAGAGTGGGAAAGCCTTATAATACAGAAGATATCAGCTAGAGACTCCAGAAAGGTATCATCTTAGTTGTAGTGCTAGATTAGCCCTAGAATAAAGGGTGCTCTGAAATCACCCTAAAAGAAATAAAATACCACTTGAAAAGATTCAACTATTTTTGTTTTTAAAGATTTTATTTATTTATCTGACACAGAGAAAGACAGCTCAAGTAGGCAGAGCAGCAGGAAGAGGGAGAAACAGGCTCTCCACTGAGCAGGGAGCCAAATACAGAACTCGATCCCAGGACCCTGGGATCCTGACCTAGCTGAAGCCACCCACTTAACTGACTGAACCACCCAGGCGCCCAGGATTCAACAATTTTCAAGTAACTTACTTATGTTCCAGAGCCCAATTCAGGTATATTTGTGGGAATACATAAATACCAGCATCCAGCAAGTTTAATTCACAATACCTGCACCCAACTGAAAATTACCAGATGCATTAGTTTTCTTTGGCTGCTGTAACAAATTACCATGAACTCAGTGACTTCAAATAGTGTTCATTTACTTTCTCACACTATCTGTGGATCAGAAGTCTGGACACAGTATAGCTCAGCTGGGTGCCCTGCTGATGGCTTCACATGACTGAAATAATAATGTCAGTTGGCTTAGTTCTCCTCTGGAGGTTGGGAATGTCTTTCAGCTTAACCTTAGTTCCTATGGTTGTAGGACTGAGGTCCCTGTTTCCATGTCAGCTAGGGGCTGCCCTCAGCTCCTTGAGGCTTCCCACATTTCTTCTTATGAGGCCCTCTCTGTCTTCAAACTGGCAATGGTGCATCAAGTTCTGCTTATGCTTCGAATCTTCCTGACGTCCTCTTCTGCTCTTAAGGACTCATGTAATTATGTTGAGGTCACCTGGATAACCCAATATAATCTTCCTATTTTAAGGCCAAATAATGAGTAAGCTTAATTACATCAGCAAGACACCTTTTCCCATATAAGTTAATATATCCACAGCTCCCTGGATTCGAGCATAGAATCTTCTTGGAGGCCATAATTCTGCCAGGTATGCAATACAGCAAGAAAATATGACCCATTCCAGGTGAAAATTCAAACATTAGAACTAGACCAGAAATGAGAGAACCAATTAGTGGACAAGGATATTAAAACAGCTATTGTGAATATATTGCATACATTTAAGAAGATAGAGGAAAATATGGCCACGATGAAGAGAAAAGTAGGGGCTCCTGGGTGGCATAGTTGGTTAAGCATCAGACTTGGTTTTTTTGTTTGTTTGTTTGTTTGTTTTTAAAGATTTTATTTATTTATTTGACAGACAGGGATCACAAGTAGGCAGAGACACAAGCAGAGAGGAGTAAGCAGGCCCCCTGCTGAGCAGAGAGCCCGATGTGGGGCTCGATCCCAGGACCCTGAGATCATGACCCAAGCCGAAGGTAGAAGATTAACCCACTGAGCCACCCAGGCGCCCCCAGACTTGGTTTTGACTCAGGTTGTGATCTAAGAGATGTGAGATTGAGTCCCATATCAGGCTCCATGCTCAGCATGGAATCTGCTTGGGTTTCTCTCTTCCTCTCCTGTTGCCCCTCCCCCAAACTTGTGCTTGCACTCTCTCTAAAATAAATCTTGAAATTGTGTATATATTTATATTTATAAATACACCCAAATGGAACTTTTAGAAATGAAAACTCAATATCTAAAATTTCATTGTAATTTTAATGTCTGAAAATACAGTGGTATAATTAACCACAGAGTAGATGTTACTAAAGAAAGAGAGTAAACTTGAAGACATAGCAGTAAAACAATACAAAATGAAGCACACAGGGAGGAAAAACAGAAAAATTACAAAAGCCGTGGAACATTTTCAATCAATCTGAGTCAGAAAAAGAGGAAACAAAGATCTTTTTTTTTTTTTTAAATAATGTCCAGAAACTTTCCAAATTTTTAAAAAAGATTTTATTTATTTATTTATTTGACAGACAGAGATCACAAGTAGGCAGAGAGGCAAGCGGGGGGGGGGGGGGGTAAGCAGGCTCCCTGCTGAGCAGAGAGCCTGATGTGGGGCTTGATTCCAGGAACCTGGGATCATGACCTGAACCAAAGGCAGAGGCTTTAACCCACTGAACAACCCAGGCACCCCGAAATTTTCCAAATTTAATGAAAACTATAAACCCCAGAATCATGAAGCTTAAGGTTTGAACCCGAGTTCATATCTGCTGTATTCATGTGTAAGTCTTTGTATGGACATATGCAATGTCTTGGAGAAATACTCAGTAGTGGGATGGCTGGATTTTATTTTCTCCAAGACTGTACCTTGTATATTCACCTCTTAAGAGTAGTTTTTTTTTTTTTTTAAGAACAACCATTTTAAATTTTTAATGAAGTCCAACGTATTAATTTTTTTCTCTCATGGGTTATGGTTTTGGTGTCATGTCTAGTGAATCTTTGCCTAACTAAAGTGTATGTTTAACTGTCAAAAGTCTGCCGAAGTCTTTTCCAAATGGTTGTACATTTTATATTACCTCCCATAATGTATGAGAGTCCCACTTCCTCCACATCCTCAAGTCAGTCTTAAATTTTGGCCATTCTAATAGGTATATAATGGTACTTAATTGTGTTTTAATTTGCATTTCTCTAAGAACAAATGATATTGGTCATTTTTTTTTCATGTGTTTATCTGATATCCACACATCTTCTTTAATTAGTGATTTCACAAATATCTTTTCCAAATTATTTATTGTATTGTTTTCATATTCTTGAGTATCAAGATCTCTTTAACTATCCTATTAGATAGGAAAGATTTTCCTTAAGTCTGTGTCTTATCTATTTATTCTCTTAAGAGTATTTTCTGAAGAAGAGACATTTTTAATTTTGGTGAAGTCAGATTTATCAGTTTATTCTTTTTTTTTTTTTAAAGATTTTATTTATTTGTCAGAGAGAGAGAGAGGGAGAGAGAGAGTGAACACAGGCAGACGCAGAGGGAGAAGCAGACTCCCTGCTGAGCAAGGAGCCCGATGCGGGACTTGATCCCAGGACGCTGGGATCATGACCCGAGCCGAAGGCAGCTGCTCAACCAACTGAGCCACCCAGGCGTCCCTATCAGTTTATTCTTTTAGGATCATGCTTTTCATATTACGTCTAGAACTCTTTGCCTAACTGAAGATAACAAAGATTTTCTAAGTTTTCTTCTAGAAGTTCTATAGTTTTAGGTAAATGATTCATTTTGAATTAAGTTTTGTATATATTTGTATGTGATATGGTTCAAAGGTTTTTTTAAATGTTGCATATGAATATCCAATTGTTCCAGTCCAATATGTGGAAAAGAATATCCTTTGTCTACTAAATTGCCTTTATGCCTTTGTTTTGGAAAAATAAGTTTCCCATATGTGTGGTTCTTCTTCTGGACTCTCTATTCTATTGAAGTATTGTCTGTCTTTAAGACAATTCCATAATGTTTTGATTACTATAGTTTTTTTTTTTTAAATAGAAGTTATTTATTTATTTGACAGAGCACAAGCATCAGGAGCTGCAGAGGGAGAAGGAGGAGCAGGCTCCCCAACTAAGCAGAGAGTCCCATGTGGAGCTCCATCCCAGGACCCTGAGATCATGACCTGAGCCAAAGGCAGCCATTTACTTGACTGAGTCACCCAGGTGCCCCGATTACTATAGTTTTACAATAAATCCTGAAATCAGGTAGTTTTAGCTCTCCAATTTTGTTCTTTTCTTTCAAACTTTTTGGCTTTTTAAGATCCATTACATTTCTATGTAAAATTTGGAATGGAATTGTAAATGTCTACTAAAAAACCTGATGAGAACTTGATTGGGATTTCAGGCAACATATGGAACAATTTAGGAAGAATTAGTGTCTTAATGAGATCAAGTCTTCTGATTCATGAACATGGTATGTCTCTTCATTATTTAGGTCTTCTTTAATTTCTCTGGGCAATATGTCATAGTTTCTAATGTACAGAAACTGGAATATAATATTAAATCTGTTTGAAAGTACTTAGTATTTTTCTTACTATTGTAAGTGGCTATTAAAAATTTGGATTTCCCCCTCTCTTTCAGTGATATATTGTGTATCAACTGTGCCATTTTATTTTATTCTTTTTTCCTTTTTCACAGAGAAATGAAAGACTAGAAATAAAAATAAAATAAAAAATTTGAATTTCCAAGCTTTCATTTCTAGTACACAGAAATATCATAGTTTTTATAATTTGTTACCATGTTATTTGTCAATTCTAGTAGGCCTTTTTTTTAATCTTTTAAAATTTTCTACTTAAATGTGACCATATTATCTCTGAAGAAGATAGTTTTAATTTTTCCTTGCCAATCTGTATGTTTTCCCCCCTTGCCTGCTTTCACTGGCTAGGGCTTTCATTACAGTGTTCAATAGAAGTGGCAAGACTAAAAATTCTTGCCTTGTTTCCAATATTAGGGGAAAACATTCAGTTTTTCACCATTAAATGTGATATTAGCTTTCAGTTTTTTATAGATGCCTTTTCAGGTTGAAGAAGTTCCCTTTTATTCCTAGTTTGCTGAGAGATTTCTTTTTGAAATCATCAATGAGTATTCAATTTTCTTAAATGCTTTTTCTATATCAATTAAGATGATTATATAATTTTTCTCTTTTAATCTATTAAGTTGGTGAAATACAATCAGTTTTGAGTATTAAGAGGACCTTATATTTTGGGATAAACTCCACTAGTCATGGTGTACCACCTTTCTTTTATATTGCTAGATTCATTTCAATATTTTGTTAAGGTATTTTGATATTATGGATGTGGGGATATTGGACTGTAGGTTCTCTTTATTATAATGTCTTTGATTTTGGTATCAGGGTAATGCTTGCCTTATAAAAGGAACTGAGAGTGTTCCCTCTTCTACTTTGTGGAAGGGTTTCTGTAGATTAATATTATTTTGTCCATAAATGCCTTATAGAATTTACCAGTGAAGCCATCTGGGCCTGTGGTCATCTTTTGTTTTTTTGTTTTTTCATCTGATGTTATTTATTTGTTACTCTTAGAAAATCTCAATTTTGACTAGATTCAGGCTTAGAGGTAGAAGCTGTCAGGGAAGACAGCCCCTTCTCTTGGCAATCTATCCCTGGTGTTTTTCTTTGTCCTTCTTTATTCTCTTGGCCCTACATGTCACATATTTTGCAGCCTCTTCATGATTTCTTTTAGTACACTGTTTCTCCAAAACAATCCCAATGTTTGTGTTGGGTACTCCGTTACATGTAGTAACAAGATGCTGAATCTTGGGCACTTTGGCTCTAGGTTTCTTTCTTTGTTTAGGGACTTTCTTTTCTTTTTTTTTTTTTAAAGATTTTATTTATTTATTTGAGAGAGAGAGAGTGAGAGAGAACATGAGCAAGGAGAAGGTCAGAGAGAGAAGCAGACTCCCCGTGGAACTGGGAGCCTTATGCGGGACTCGATCCCGGGACTCCGGGATCATGACCTGAGCTGAAGGCAGTCGTCCAACCAACTGAGCCACCCAGGCGTCCCTGTTTAGGGACTTTCTTAAAACATACTGGCAGACATCTTCTCTCTGGAGAGATTGAAATATTTGCAGATTCTGCTAGCTCTTTTGGGTCCCAGGTGACAAGGTACAGTAGTATCAGTGAGTCCAGGAATATCTCCCCTGCCCTTTTATAACAATGATTAAGTTGAGAACACTGAGATTGGCATGCACAATGAAACCCTGAACAAATTTCCACTTTCTTTCTCCTGTCCTCCATGATCTGTAGCAAGAATGCCCCTTCCTCAGCAGCAGGTGGCCATGGCCATGGGTCAAGACTCTCTGCTTCACGGGAAAGCTTTTTCTGTCATCACTGCCACTGATTTGGACCATGTAATCCTTCAATCTTCACCCAGACCATTAGCAGCAACTTCTGTGGCCATCTGCTTTCATAAAAGGTATGAAGTTTACATTCACTGTCCACTTCAATACATTTCTGTTAGCCAGTACTGGGAGAGGATACTTTTCTACACTTCTGAGGTGCCACTAAAAAGAGCTGGGCCTGGAATTATCTTTATGGGAAAAAAAATTTCAATTTCTTTCATAGATAGAAGGTAATTCAGGATATCAACTTCTTCTTGAGTGAGCTTTGCTGATTTGTATCTCTGAAGGAATTTATCCATTTCACCTAAGTTATTGAATTTATTGTCATACAGTTGTTTTTAAAAATAGCATTCCTGGGGCACCTGGGTGGCTCAGTGGGTTAAAGCCTCTGCCTTTGGCTCAGGTCATGATCCTAGGGTCCTGGGATGGAGCCTCACATCAGGCTCTCTGCTCAGCAGGGAGCCTGCTTTCTCCTCTCTCTCTGCCTGCCTCTCTGCCTACTTGTGATCTCTGTCAAGTGAATAAACAAAATCTTAAAAAAAAAAATAGCATTCCTTGGGGTGCCTGGGTAGTTCAGTGGGTTAAGCGTCTACCTTTGGCTCAGGTCATGATCCTGAGGTCCTGGGATGGAGCCCTGGGTTTTAGCATTGGGCTCCCTTCTCAGCAGGGAGCCTGCTTCTCCCTCTGCTGCTCCCACTGCTTGTGCTCTCTCGCTCTATTTCAAACAAATAAATAAAACCCTTTAAAAAATAACATTCCTTTAGTATTCTTTTCATGTCTT
The DNA here is from genome assembly GCF_022355385.1 of Mustela nigripes. Classification (NCBI taxonomy): domain Eukaryota; kingdom Metazoa; phylum Chordata; class Mammalia; order Carnivora; family Mustelidae; genus Mustela; species Mustela nigripes. Next base: position 137,289,967 of record NC_081560.1, on the reverse strand, counting down.
ATAATTTATAGTGAAATCACTTCCCTGGTTCCTGATATTGGTCACTTATGTATTATCTTTTTTTTTTCCAATTAGTCTGGCTAGAATCTAGCAATTTCATTGATCCAAAAGAACAACTTTGGGTTTCATCAGATTTTTCTGTTCTCTGTTTCATTAATTTACACTTTGATCTTTATTATTTTCCTTTTTTCTCCCTACTTTGGGGTTTACTTGCTCTTCTTTTTCTAGTTTTCTTTTTTAATTTTTCAAGATTTTATTTATTTATTTGACAGAGTGAGAGAGCCCAAGCAGGCAGAGCAGCAGAGTGAGAGGGAGAAGCAGGTTCCCCACTGAGCAGGGAGCCTGATGCGGGGCTCGATCCCAGGACGCTGACTGGGATCATGACCTGAGCTGAAGGCAGCTGCTTAACCCACTGAGCCACCCCAGCACCCCGAGTTGTTGTTGTTTTTTTGTTTTGTTTTGTTTTGTTTTTTAAGGGAGAAGCTGAATTTATTAACTTGAGGACTTTATCCTTTTCAACATGGGCATTTATTGTTATAAACTTCCCAAGTACTGCTTTAGCAACATCCCACAAATTCCGATATGCTACCAAATGCTGTCCCTTTTTCCATTTAGACTTTACCTTTATGGAAAAACTGAGAAGGGAATACAGAGAGGGTTTTCTTCTTGCTCTGAAATTTTCTTTTTCTTATATTAAAATAGCCATTCCAACTTTCTTTTGTTTCATGTTAGCATATTATATCTTTTGCCATCCTTTTACTTTTAAGGTAATTATGTCTTTATAATTAAGGTGCATTTCTTATAGGCAGCATATAACTGGGTTTTGCTTTTTTATTCAGATTGATGATTTCTGCCATCCAATTATGGTGTTTAGACCATTTCAGAAGTCTGTAAACATCTTGATTTTGTTTTCATTTTTAAAAGATATTTTCACTGGGCACCGAATTCTACATTGACAATTTTTTTTCAGCAATTTGAAAGTTGCATTCCAATGTCTTTTTGCTCTCAATATTCTGGTGAGAGATCTACAATATTACCTTTGTCTTTTTTCCTCTGTATGTAAAGTGTCTTTTTCCCTCTGGCCACTTTTTAAATGTCCTCTTTATTAACAGTTTTGAGGAATTTGATGAAGATATGCCTTATTTTCATTTTCTTTATGTTTCTTATTCTTGGAATTCACTTGGATTCTTGGATTTGTGGCTTGATATTTTTCATCATGTTTGATATTATTTGGCTATTATAGCCAAATATTTTTTCTGTTCCCTCTATCCCATTTCTCCTCTCCTTTGAGGTTTCCAGTTACTTATATATTAGGCTGCTTGGGGTCCCACAGTTCAGTGATACTCTTGCCATTTTTTAATAGTTTTCATATTGGATAATTTCTATTGCTATGCTTTCAAATTCACAATTATTTCTTCTACTGTGCCTAATCTGTCATTAATCTCATTTCAGACACTGAAATTTTTCATCTCAGACACTATAGTTATCAATTCTAGATGTTTAATTTTTTTTAGAAACATTCATGCATCACTTAACTTCTTGAACATATGGGATATAATTATAATAGCTGTTTTAATGTCCTTGTCTGCTAATCCTAACATCTGTTGTCAGTTCTAGATCTTTTTCAGTAAATTGATTACTATCTTCAATATGGATGTTGTTTTTCTGCTTTTGTATATGCCTAGTAATCTTTTTATTTCCTACCTAGTAATGTTTGATGGAATCCCAGACATTTCAAATTTTTTTAAAAAGATTTTATTTATTTATTTGACAGACAGAGATCACAAGTAGGCAGAGAGGCAGGCAGAGAGAGAGAGAGAGAGAGAGAGAGAAGGAAGCAGACTCCCTGCCAAGCAGAGAACCCAATGCAGGACTCAATCCCAGGACCATGGGATCATGACCTGAGCCGAAGGCAGAGGCTTAACCCACTGAGCCACCCAGGTGCCCTGACATTATGAATTTTAAGTTAAGTGTTAAGTCCTGGATATCTTTATATTCCAATAATGTTGTTAATTTTTTTTTTCTGAGATGATGCAGCTAAATTACTTGCAAAGGGTTTGAACCTTTTGAATCTTACTTTTATGATTTGCTACACAAATCTAGAGCAGCATTCAGATGAGTGCTAATTATTCTCTATTACTAAGGTAAGAGCTTCCTGAGTATTCTACTCATGTATCATCAGTTTTTCCAGTCTGGCACATGAAAAGGGGCACTATGTCTGCCTCTGTGTGACTCTAGGCACTCTAATCTTTTCATATTGTGGAAAATGCATGTGTACATGCACTAATCAGGATTCTCTGAATATGTAAGGCCCCCCACCCCCCTGGAGATCTCCAGGATTCTCTTTCTGTGCAACACTTTTCTCTTTGCTGTTCTGACTTGAGAACTCTACTGCCTTCATCTCCCTGGATGCTTAGTTTGTCTCCTCCATTCAAGGAATCTACTAGGCTCCACCTGGATTCCCCCTTCCTGGGCCATGGCCCCAAAACTCTTTCAAGGCAATAAGCCACAACAAGTGCAGAGCTGGCTTGGTTCATTTCATTTCTCAGAGATTATTCTCCTTTATTGCTTGATGTCTAGTGTCTTTTAAGGTGCTGCTTCATCATAGAGACCATAAACATCCACACATGTAAATGATCACAGCCCCCTCCCTTTACCCCGGTAACCACTAATATGCTTTCTGTCTCTGTGGGTTTTCTAATTCTGGATATAGTATCTAAAGGAATCATTCAATTATATGACCTTTAGTTTCTGGCTTCTTAGCATAATTAAAAATTTTTTTTTTTTTACTTTTTACTTTTCTAATTCCAACATAATTAACATACAATGTTATATTAGTTTCAGGTGCTTAGGATAAAGTATGGAAACTAGAACTAGAGAGAAGTGGTAGTTATACAACATTGTGAACACACTAAATGCCACTGAATTGTACACTTCATAATTCTGTGATATGTGAATTTTACCTCAATAAAAAATTAGTACATACACTAATGCCAATAAATAAATGAAAATATTCCTTCTTATATTGGGTCTGCTATTTTAAAAAAAAATTATTGTGTTGAGTCAAAGGGTAAATCTGGTCCCTGTTACTTTTCTCTGTGGGTCTATCATTAACTATTCCAAGATAAAATAATTACAATGTGCTTAAGATTTAAAACATATATAGAAATGGAATGTCTAGCTGGCTCAGTTGGTTAGCCATCTGTCTCTTGATTTCAGCTTAGGTCATGAACTCAGGGTCGTGAGATCAAGCCCTGCATGGGGCTCCATGCTGAACCTAGAGCCTGCTTAAGAGTCTTTCTCTCCCTCTATCTCTGCCCCTCTCCCCCAGCCTCTCCATAAAAATAATTAACAAATATAAAACATATGTAGAAGTAACATGTATGGTGACAATCTACAAAGGATGGGAGAAGAGAAATGGAAGTAGATATTACAAGGTTTTTACAGGTTATATGAAGTGGTATAATATTACCTGAAGGTAGACTGTAATAAATTAAACATGTATAATGCAGACTCTAGCAACAACAATAACAACAACAACAACAAAATAAAATAAAGCAAAAAACACCCCAAACCTAATAAAAGGGAATGAAAACAACAAAGAACCATAAGACAAATGAGAAACAAATAGCAGGATGGTAAGTATAAATCAGTAATATATGTAATTACATTGAATATAAAATGATCTAAACATTCCAGTTAAAATGCAGAACTTTTAAGATAGGGTTAAAAGGCAAAACACAACTACACATCATCTATAAAAAGCCTATGAAGACACAGGAATAAGTCAGGCGGAGAAAGACAACTATCATATGATCTCCCTGATATGAGGAAGTGGTGTTGCAACATGGGGGCTCAAGTGGGTACGAGAAGAATAAATGAAAGAAGATGGGATTGGGAGGGAGACAAACCATAAGTGACTCTTAATCTCACAAAACAAACTGAGGGTTGCTGGGGGGAGGGGGTTTGGGAGAAGGGGGTGGTATTATGGACATTGGGGAGGGTATGTGCTTTGGTGAGTGCTGTGAAGTGTGTAAACCTGGTGATTCACAGACCTGTACCACTGGGGATAAAAATACATGTTTATTAAAAATAAAAAATTATATTAAAAAAAAAACTAAAAAGATGGAACAAATATATACAACTCAAACTAATTCAAGGAAATCTAGAGTGATTAAATCATACAAAGTAAACTTCAAAACAAGGAATATTACCAGGGTTAGAGAGACATTCCATAATGATAAATAGGTCAATTAATCAAAAAGTCATTATAATCCTAAATACATATGCACTGAACATTGAGGTCCAAAATGTATGGAATAAAAACTTATAGAACTAAAAAAGGAAATAGACAAATCTACATAGTTGGAAATTTCAACGTTCCTCTCTCAGTAATTGACAGAACAAGTACACAAAACAAATCAGTAAGAATAGAAAAGAGGTTAACAACACTATCAATCAACTTGACCTAATTGACATTTATGGAACACTCCACTCAACAGCAGCAGGATGTACATTCTTCTCAAGTGCTTGTGGAACACTTAGTAAGGAGCAGCATATTCTGGATCATAAAACAGAATCAAGAAGATTGGACTCAAACAGAGCATGTTCTCTGAACACAACAGAAATACATTTGAAATCAACAATGCAAAGATATCTGGAAAAGCCCCCAATATTTGGTAATTAAGTAACATCGTTAAATAAGCTTATATGGACCATATATGAGTTCAAAAAGGAAATCAGAAGATATTTTGTATTGGTTGAAAATGAAAACAGAACATTTTAAGACAAATTAGGTGCATCTCAAGCAGTGCTTAGAGGGAAATTTGTAGCATTAAATGATTATACTGGAAAAAAGAAGAAAGTCTTAAATCAATATATTGAGTTTTACTTCAAGAAACTAGAAAAAGAAGAGAAAATTAAAAGTAACCAAGAGAAAATAAACAATAAAGACAATAGGAAAGAGAGTGGGGCACCTGGATGACTCAGTTAAACATCTGCCTTTTGGTCAGGTTATGATCTCAGAGTCTTGGGATCGAGCCCCACATTGGGTTCCCTGCTCAACTGGGAAGCTACTTCTCCATTTTCCTCTGTCACTCCCCTTGCTTGTGCTCTCTTGCTCTGCTCTCTCTCAAATAAATAAAATCCTTTTTTTTTTTTTAAAGTAAATGGTGATGTGGAAGGGAAAGAGAGAATTCAAAAGCTGGTTCTTTAAAAATACCAATAAAATTGACAATTACTAATCATGGGGGGAAAAAGAGGAGTGGTTAAAAGAAGAAACAAATGATCAAAATACAGAATAAAAGACCATCATAGATGCTATAGATATTGAAAGGATAACATAAGAATATCATAAGCAAACTTTGGGCAATAAATTTGACTACTTAGATTATATAAAGAAAATACTTATAATGCACAAACCTCCAGAAGAAATAAAAATTCTGGATTGTCTTTTATCTATTTTTTTTTTAAGATTTTATTTTATTTATTATTTTGACAAACAGAGATCAGAAGCAGGCAGAGAGGCAGGCAGAGAGAGAGGGAGGAAGCAGGCTCCCCGCTGAGCAGAGAGCCTGACGCGGGGCTTGATCCCAGGACCCTGAGATCATGACCTGAGCCAAAGGCAGAGGCCCAACCCACCAAGCCACCCAGGCACCCTATCTATTTTTTAAATGGAGCTATAATTCATAGACCATAAAATTTCATGTGACACAAAATTCACTATCTCAAAGTGTATGATTTAGTGGTTATTAGCATATTCACAAGGTTGTGCCACCATCACCTCTAATTCTAGAACATTTCATCACCCTAAAAAGAAACCCTGTACCCACTAATAACTCCCCATTTCCTCCTTCCCCCAACCCCTGACTCTACTAGTTAACTTTTCATCTCTGTGGAGTTGCCTATGCTGAAGACTCCATATAAATTGAACTGTACAATGGATAGCCTTTTGTGTCTGGCTTCTTTCACTTAGCATAAGTTTTTAATACTCATCCAAGTTTCACCATGGACCAGTACTTCATCCATTTTTATGGCTAAAAATATTCCCTTGTATAGATGTACCACATTTTGTTAATGGACATTAAGCTTGTTTCCATTTTTTGACCATTGTCAAATGTTTCAATGAAAGTTCCTTCGTAAATTTTTGTGTGAATGTGTGTTTTCATGTCTCTAGGTTATATACTTGCAACCCGTTTTTAGCTTTTTGAGGAACTGCCAAACTATTTCCACAGTGGCTGTTCCATTTTACACTCCCACCATGAATGTACAAGGGTTCCAGTTTATCTACATATTTACCAAGACTTGTTTTTCTTTTTTCTTTTACTTTTTTTAAATAGCCATCCTCATGGATGTGATGTGATATCTCGTTGTGGTTTAGATTTGCATTTCTCTAATGGCTAATGATGTTGAAGATCTTTTCACATGCTTATTGACCATTTGTATACCTTCAGAGTAATGTCTATTCAAATCCTTTGCCTATTTTAAAAATTGGATTGTCTTTTTATCATGGAGTTGTAATAGTTCTTTATATATTCTGATTTGTAGACCCCTGTCAGATATATAATTACAAATACTTTTTTCCATTCCATGGATTATTTTTTTACTTTCTTATAGTGTCTTTTGATGCACAAAAGTTTCTCATTCTGATGAAGTCCAATTTATCTATTTTTTGGTTGTTGTTGTTTATGTTTTTGGTGTCATAGTTAAGAAACTATTGCCTAATCTAAGGGCAAGAACACTCACATCTATGTTTCCTTCAAAAAAATCTTATACTTTAGCTCTCACATTTAGGTCTTGATGCATTTTATTTTTGTGTATGGAACAAGTAGGGTCCATTCATTATTTTGTAAGAGGATATCCAGGTGTCCCAGCACCATTTTAAAAAGCTATTCTTGGGTTGCTGGGAGGATGGTGGAGTAGGATGACCCTAGGCTGACTTCTTGGTGTGTGGCCACCTAAAGAACACCCACATCAGCATAAATAACCCAGAAAGCAACTCAAAAACTGACAGAACAGACTTCACAGCCCAAGGTAGACAAGAGGCCACAGTGAAGCAGATCCACCTGCTCTGATTACTCTTGGCAAGAACCCATCAAAGTGGTGCCACAAGCCTGGCAGTATGCGTGCAGCCCAGACAGGGGTCAGCGCCACCCCACAGTGAGTCCTGCTCCAGGGAGAGGGGAGGATAACTGCACACCAATCTGACTGTGACCCCAGCAGTGGGTTGGGGGCAGGCAGCTGGTCTGACTGCAGGGCCCTCCCACCAACAAAAACTTCGTGGGGGACCACACAGGGAAAGGGCCTGCAGTTTAGTGCTACTTCATCTTTGGGAAATGCTTGCTCTGACTCAACTCAAGCCCAAGACAGCAAAGGACCAACCACTTACACCACAGGCACCAGACTCTGACCACACAGAGAGCCATTGCAGGCTGGACTGAAGGCAAACACAGCTCTGCCACAATGGTAGGACACCCCTGTAGCAACATACATAGGAGACACCACTGAGGCATAATTTTCTGGTGAAAGGAGACATTGCACTGCAGGACCTCTTCTTTATAAAGCCACTATATTCAAGTGCAAGAGACATAGCTGACTTTCCCAATACAGAGAAACAGACAAAGCAATAGACAAAATGAGGAGACAGAGGAATATGTCCCAAATGAAAGAGCAGAACAAAATCAGAGCAAAGGACCTAAACAAAATGGAGATAAGTGATAGTAGATTTAAAGTAGTGCTCATAAAGAAACTCACTAGAATTCAGAAGGAAGTGCAGAACCTCCATGAGACCCTCCACCAAGAGATAGTAGATAAAAACAAAACAAAACAAAACAAAACAAAAAAACTGATTAGAGCTATTGAACTCACTGAATGGAAATAAAAACAAACCACCTGGAATAAATAACAAACAAGAGGAAGTAGAAGAACAGATCAGCCACTCAGAGGACAGAGTAATAGAAAGTAATCAAGCTGAGCAGATGAGGGGAGGGGGAATATGCAAAAGGAGAATAGACTCTGGGAACATAGTGACACTGTCAAGCATAACAGTTGCATGACAGGGATCCCAGAAGGAGAAGAGTGAGAATAGGGGGCAGAAGATTTATCTGAAGAAATAATAGCTAAAAACTTCCTGAATCTGGGGATGGAAAAAAAAATCCAGATCCAGGAGGCACAGAGAGCACCGCCCCCCCCCCCCCAAAATCAAAGAGGTCTGCACCAAGACATGAAGTAAATAAGATGGCCAAAAGTAGTGATAAAGAGAGAATTTTAAAAGTAGCAAGAAAAAGGAAAGCAGTGCCATACAAGGGAAACCCCATACCCATGGTATGGGGTACCCATGGGTTTGCAGCAGAAACTTTACAGGCCAGAAAGGAACAGCATGATAAATTCCAAGTGCTAAATGGAAAAAATCTACAGCAAGAATACTCTATCCAGCAAAGATTTCACTTAGAATAAAAGGAGAGAATTTCCCAGAAAAACAAAAGTTAAAAACAAAACCAGCCACATCCCTGTCACACACAATGCCATCAGCCTGTGGGTCCCAAATCCGCAGTCCAGCTGCCCTCCTGCCCAAGTCAGTGAACACTGCCTGCCATCCACTTAATGCCAAGTTAACACGCCTCCACTGCAGATTGCCAAGGGCTCAAATGGCCCTCTTCCCCTCAAATTCCAACACCTATGCTCAAGTTTGGGCGCAAAAGTGGGCATAACTATAACAGCAGAATTGAGTAACTCAAACAGTGACACTATTTATGTGAAATATCTAATGGATAAAATGAGTGTGCCAAGCTGAGAATATATTCAACAAGCACATCAAAGAACAATACAAAACAAACCCAGGAAAAATAAAACAAGGTGAAATCAAGAGAGGGAGACAAACCATAAGAGACTCTTAAGTATAGGAAACAAACTGAGGGTTGCTGGAGGGAAGGAGGTGGGGTGATGGGAAAACTGGGTGATGGGCATTATAAAGGAGGGCACCTGGTGGAATGAGCACTGGGTGTTATATGCAACTGTGAATCACTGAACTCTACCTTTGAAACTAATTATACACTATGTTAATTAACTAAATGTAAATTTAAAAAAGGAACAAAAGCTATTTTGTTATATAATGTTGTGTAATGTATATAATGTATAATAATGTATGTATGTATATAATATAATGTGTATAATGTATATAATGTATAGTATAATGTTATATAATGTTATAGCCCCCCAAAGCTATTCTTGGGACAGCTGAGTGGCTCAGTTAGTTGGGCATCTGCCTTTGGCTCAAGTCACAATTTCAGGGTCCTGACTGGATCTCAGGGTCCACATCAGGCTCTCTGCTCAGCAGGGAGTCTGCTTCTGTCACTCTCCCTCTGTGCCCTCTCTTTCTCAAATAAATAAATAAAATATTTTAAAAATAATATAAAAATTAAAAGGCTATTCTTTTCCCACTGATTGATGTTCATACTCTTGTTGGAAATCAATTGACCATAAAGGTATGAGCTTGTTCCTGAACTCTCCATTATATTCCACTGATCTATATGTCTAACCTTATGCCAGTACTACACTGTCTTGATTACTGTAGCTTCATAGTAAGTTTTGAAATCAGGAAGTGTGGTTCCTCCAATTTTGTTCCTTTCTATCAACTTTGTCTTGATTATTCTGAATTCCTTATATTTCCATATGAATTTTCTGCAAAAAAAAAAAAAAAGCAGTTTGAATTTTGATAGAAATTGCACTAACTCTGTGGATCAGTTTGGGAAGTATTGCCATCCTAACAACACCAGGTCTTCTAATTCATGAACATGGGATGTCTTTCCATAAATTAGGTCTTCTTTAATTTCTTTCAGTAATGTCTTGTCATTTTTGGTGTACAAATAAGTATTGCATTTCTCTAGCTAAATTTAGTCCTAAGTATTCTTTTTGTCACTATTATACATGGAAGTATTTTTCTTAATTTCATTTTCTGATTATTCTTTGCTGGTATATCAAAATACAGATGATTTGTGTATGAGTCTTGTGTTCTTCATCTTGCTAAAGTCATTTAATAATCTTAATTGTGTGTGTGTGTGTGAATCCTTTAGTGTTTTCTATACATGAGATCATGTCATCTATAAGTAGAGATAGCTTTACATCTTCCTTTCCAATCTGGATACTTTTGATTTCTTTATATGATCTAATTCCTCAGGACAGTGTTGAAAAAGAAGTGGTAAAAGTGGACATCCTTGTCTTATTCCTGATTTTAGAGCCCACATCTGTTTTTTAAACTGATTCTCTAGTCAGAAACATTCCTTTAAAGAAAATTCTTGGCCTCTGATGACTTAATTGATTAGTTATATCAAACATTTAAGGATAAATTAATACCAGTTCTACAGAAAATCTTCCAGAAAATGGAAAAGTAGGGAACACTTCCCAATTCCTTTTATGAGGCAAGCATTACCCTTATACCAAAACCAAAGATATTATAGAAAGGAAGGTCACAGTCCAACATCCCATGTCAACAAAAAGCAAAGTACTTTAACAAAATATTAGTGAACTGAATCTACAATATCTGAAAAAGTTGATGCATCATGACTAAGTATAGCTTATTTCAAGAATGTGAGGTTGTTTTAACATTAAAAAATCAATGTATTTCACTAACTTACTAGAGTAAAAAAAAAAATCCCCCAAACACATGATTACCTTAATAGATACAGAAAAAACATTTAAGAAAATGGAATACTCATTCATAACTGAAAAACAAAATAAATTCAGCACACTAGGAATAGAAGGGAACTTCCACACTTGAGAAAGGACATGTATGAAAAATCAACAGTTAACATGACACTTGATGGCATAAGTCTGAATGTTTATTCCTAATGTTGGAAACAAGGCAAGAATTTCCACTCTCATCATTTCTGTGGAAAATGTAATAGAGGTCCTAACTGACAAGGGAAAGAAATTAAAAGGCTTATATATTATAAAGAAAAAAAATTAAATGATCTCTTTTGCAGATAATATGACCATTTGCCTATGTAGAAAAGGGTTCAATAAAAAACCTGCTAGAATTGATTAATGAGGTTAGCATAGTAACAAGATTCAAGGTTCACTTTTTAAAACCCTGTATACTAAAAATAAATAGATGAAAATTTAAATATTACAATATCATTTATAGTAGCAAGAAAAATATGAAGTACTTTGGAGCAAATTTAATAAAATATATGTTATTCCTATATACTAAAAACTATAAAAGATTGCTCAGAGAAATTAAAAATGATCTAAACAAAAGGGAAAGACATACTATATTCATGAATCAGAAGATTCAGTAGTGTTCACAGAGCTGGTGCATTTGCTATCAAAATCCCTGATAGATATTTGGAGAAATTGATAAGTCCATTCTAAAATTCATATGGAAATTAAAAGGAAAAGCCAAAGCAATTTTGAAAAACAAAACAAACTTGGATATCTAACTGTACCAGATTACTTGGAAATCTTGTTATATCAGATTTCAAGCTCTACTACTAGATTGCAATAATCAAGACATTCTTACATTGGCATAATTATAGGTATCTAGCTCAAGGGAACAGAATAGAGTCCAGAAATAGCCCCAAACATATAAGGTCAATTGATTTTTGATGGATGTTCCAGAATAATCCAATGGGGAGAGAAAAATCTTCTCAACAGATGATACTGGAGCGATTGGATGTTCATGGACCAAAAAATGAATCTCGGTTAATATTATACACCACACAAAAGAATTCAGTCAAGATGGATCATAAACCTAAAGATGTGAGCTAAAGCTCTAAACATTTATGATAAAACACAGTGGAAAATCACTATGACCTTGGGTTTATTAGAAATTTAAATCTCTGATTATAAAACAGCACAAACCATAAAGTAAAAGTTGATAATGTGGACTTATTCCAAGTTAAAGAAAACTTGCTTTGTTCTTCAAAATTTAATGATAAAAAGTCATGCTATAGACTGGGAGGAAAAATATAAAGAACTTGTATCCAGAATTTATAACAAACTCCTACAACTTCACAAGAAGAAGATAAATAATTCAAACTATGGGTAAAGATTTGAATAGATTTTTCAGCAAAGATAAAAGAATGGAAAATAAACATATGAAGAGGAGCTCGGGGTCATTACTCATTAGGGAAATACAACTCAAACCATAATGGGATACTTCGACACACTCACTAGAATGGCTAAAATGATACAGTCTGCTGATATCTAATGTTGGCAAGAATGTGGAACAAGTGGAACTCTCACTTGCTGCTGGTGGGAATATAAGATGGTACAGCTACTTTGGAGAAACAGGTCAACAGTTACTTGTAAGCTAAACGTACACCCAACCCAACCTAGCAATCCTACTCCAAGGTATTTACCCAAGGAAAACATGTTCATAAGAAGAATTTACTTCAATGTTCATAACAGTTTTGTTCCTAATGGCCAAATGAAGACAACCCAGGTGTCCATCAACTGATGGACAAGATGAAATGAATAAACAAATTGTAGTATATCCATACAATGAAGTACTAGTCAGCGATACAAAGGACTTAACTCTTCATTCTCACAACAACATGGGTAAATCTCATATGCATTCTGCTGGGTTAAAGAAACCAGACACAAAAGAATACATTTGGTATGATTCCATTGATAGGAAATGTCAGAAAATTTGAAACTATAATGTTTCGAAAAAGCAGAAAGCTGACCAATGGTTATTAGAGGCCACAATTGGAGGTGGGTGTTTGACTGTAAGAGATTATGAGGAAGTTTGTTTGAGTGATGGAAATGTTATATGTTGATTATGGTGGTAGCTATATGACTGTATATGTTTGCTAAGACCCATCAAATTATACATTTAAAATTGGTGACTCTTAGTATGTGTACATCATAGCTCAATAGAATAAATCATCTCTCTAGGTAATTTTGATATACAGGCAGGGTAGAGACCACTGACTCAAGCTCAAAGCCTTATTTTATTGATGGGGAAACATGAACACCTGGGAAGGGAAAGCACGCAAGAGACACTAAGTCAATGTCTATACGGTAACTTGGTGGGTGAGTAGGTGAATGAATTGATAAATAATATGACTGGGTGAGATTATTAGAGAGCAAACCTTAGAAATCATGTCATTTTGCCCCCAGATCTTTCCCCCTGCATCGGGATTAAGGAAAACTTGAGAATTGGCTTTTAAAGGAAACAGAGAAAGTACAGGGGTAGTCTGTAAGTACAGGGGTAGTTTGAAAGTACAGGGGCAGCCTCAAAGACAACCTGTGAGGCTTGTCCACAAGGTGGGTAGAGATCAAGAATGATGGGCTTGGGTATGGTTGGCTCGATTACTCCTGACCTTCCCTACCAAGCTTCCGGTCCTGAAACAGAACGCATTTGAGATGGGGTAGATGGTATATTGGTATGGAGCCTGGCCACTCAGAATGGGGTCCAAGGGTCAGCAGTATTAGCATCACTTGGGAGCTTCTTAGAAATGTGAATCTCAGGGCTCACCCTACACCACTGAATTGGAGTCAAGAGTCTAGATTCTTCAACGTTTGAGAAATAGTCCAGTAGAAGACTTTGCAAAATTTTGGAGGCTAGGGGAGAGGACAGGGCCAGAGATCATGTCTTATTTTTCTCCAGAGGCAGCAAACTATAAAGAGAAGAATGCTGGACCATGGGGAGGAGCAGGTCACTTCCCTTTCCATGAGCTTTAGTGTTCTCATCTATAGAATGGGTATATGGAGAATTCCTGCTCAGCATAACTGTCATATAGGGGAAAGGAAAAGGCAGGTGTGAAATCACCATGAAAGCTGTTGGCTGCTGACACCCCTGCCACACCACTCTGTCCCCCTTTGCCTGTGATGTGTAATATGCTGGTTTTCATTCCTGGCACACACTGACCTCCCCAGCTCCAAGCCCAGGCCCAGACCCACAGTTAGAACTCAGTAAATTCTCATGTCCTTATGGCAGTTTTACAGCCATCTGGTCTCCCTTTCACATTGCTCTCCTTACCGGTACCTAAAGATGGATAAGAGCAAGGAAGGAGTCCCATCCCAAGTATGTTAAATGGAGGGGAAAAATTAAACACAAGGATAGTTTATAGGAGGCTGCTCAGGAGTACGTATTCTTGGGGCCTTACACCTTCTGGCATCAGGGGCCCCTGAACCTCCTGAGACTTCCAAGAATTGGTTCTTGGGACAGCTGACCATTTTTAACAGGAGCCTATCCTATGCGTATATCATGATGGTTCAAGAGACAAAAGTATCCTTTCAATTCTACCTGTAGAGGAGGACTCAGGTGTAAGGCAGGATTGCAGCAGCCCTGGGCTCTTGGAGCCTGAGTGCTGGCAGTGCCCTACCTGGCCCTGGCAGTTGGATTTCATTCCCGCTGAAGAAGAGCTAGTCCAACAACATACGGCCTCAACATGTTTAATCCTTGGCCCCCATGGTTCAGCCACATGCCATGTGATTCCTCTGGCACACACAGTCACTGCCTGCATTCATCTTCCTCCCTCAGTATACCAATGTTATCCCCTTGGAATATGTTGTCCATCCTTTCTGCCTCCATTATCTCTCTTCTCATGCATTCCTATTTCCACAGCATCAAGTTAACTTGCCTTGCATTCATTGGGAACCCCTGGCACTAACTGCTATTTCTGGAATGCTTAGGGACACCACTGGCATGAGCTGGCACTCCCTCTGGCACAGGGAAGAATTCTATGGTCATGGGCATGCTCACTCGCTATGCACTGGATGAGGGCTAAGGCACCTTTCCCAGTTTTCATTCTATGTGTGAACCAGGAGGCATTGTCCCCCTGCCTTTTTCAAGATCGTGCAGGAGCAATTGGGATTGATTTCACCTAACTATAGTCTTCTGAGCAGAAGTAATGTCTATATTGCTCTCAAGTATAACATTGTCAAAATGGAACTTTTGATCCTGCTCCCCATCTCAGTAAGTGCACTGTTACGTACTCACTTACTTAAGCCTGAAACTCAGGTACCAACCTTGAACTCTCCCTTTCCTTCATTCCCCTCATCTAATCCTGCTGGTGCCCCAGTGACCTGTTTCCAAATCTAGTGAGCACTTTTCTATACAAATCTGTATTAGCTTCCTATGGCTGCTGTAACAAATGCCTACCAACTTGGTGGTTTAAAACAATAGAAATTTGTCCTCTCTCACTTCTAGAGGACAGAAGTCTGAAAGCAATTCCACTGGGCCAAAATCAAGATGTCAGCAGGGCCACACACCCCTGGAGGCTCTAGAGGAGAACTGCTTCCCTGCCTCTTCCAGCTTCTGGTGGCTGCTGGCATTCCCTGACTTGTGGCCCTAGCACCCCATTATCAGCCTCCCTGGCCATATTGCCTCCTCTTGGGTCTGTATCAAATCTCCCTCTGCCTCTCTCTTATGAGGATACACGCATTTAGGACCCACCTAAATAATCTAGGATAATCAAGCCATCTCAAGATCCTTGATTCAATCACATCCGTAAAATACCACCCCCTCCTTTCTTTTTCTGTGTAAGGTGACATTCACAGGTTCCAGAGATTAGAGTATGGATATATTTTGGTGATAGTAGGGGGATGGCTTAACATGCCACTCCATCTTCAGTGGTTAACCACTGTCTTTGAAACTCTTAACTTCTCTTGGCTTCCATGTTCTTTCCTCTTTGATTGGCCACTCCTTTTCATTTGCCTTTGTAAGACTCCATTAGCAAGATTTCTATCATCCACTCAGTTGCTGAAAACCCATGAGTCATTTTTGCTTGCCCTTTCCCTTCATGCCCGTCCACAGCCAGCTCATCAGACAATCTCTAAACTGTAGCCCAGGTCTTCCATTCTCACTTCTCCCCAGCTCACTTCTATTTGCACGACCACTACCTTTGTGGTTCAAACCACTCTTCTCCCTCACCCAAAATAGACTCTGTGACCAAAGGAATGTATCAGAAGGTCCAGATGCCTATTGAACATCCTCTCAGCCTCTCTCTAATTCCAGCCACGATTGCAGTGAACATTTCCAGGAAGGTTTCCACTGTCTTAGCTCAAGTAAATGATGTGTGATTTCTTTGCTTACTATACTAGGGTTTCTCTGATGCCATATTATAGGAACCCAGCAGAGATCTTCACAGCACAGGGCATGTGCAACCTGGAAGCATGGCAGGGGAGAGTCAACACTGCTGGGCCAATAGGGAGATGGGAGTTGATGTAGAAATGTTTCTTTCTGTGGACCATCATGTGGAAAAATCTGAGAGGTATGCCATATCCTCCTGAGAAAGTTTCAATGAGATTAGCTCTGATTTTATATGATGGGAAACAATTCAGTAATGCATATTTGTATTGGGTTTTTCTGTTTCCCTCTTTACTCTACCTGGTCCTTCATCCTTGGTACCTGCTTTCCAGATAAACTGCCTGCCCATGAGTCTTTACTTCAGATCCTGCATCTGAGAGGAATCCAGGCTAAACAGTGTACCTTCCAAAATGCCATGATTCCAAGGCTCTCTGCCCCACCTCAAAATCTTCCAAGAACTCCTCAATGGTCTTGTGTTAATGGCAAAGCTCTTCCTGTGCCTGACAAGGGTCTGAAGAATTTGTTTCCTTTCTGACTCTCCGGTACCATTTTCCTCACCTTTCCACTTCCCTCACCTTTCCACTTCCCACCTCAACCTCACTGGCCCTCCTAGAAGTATCCTTTCCTCTCTGAAATTTCTTTCTCCTTGGGACCATCAGGAGATGGTCTGTCTTGGAGCTCTTTCTTGACTGCTCTTCTTCGAGATGATTCCAGCTTATTCCTCACCTCTAAACTCAAGCATCATTTTCTCAGGGACCTCCCTTACTTATATATCAGGTACCACTCCCCATTTTGCATTCTTCAAGCATAACTTTGGATAAATTTCCTTCTCAGAAATGTTTATTTTGCTTGAAACTTTCCTTTTATTTGTGTTATTATATGACCAATGTCTGTCTCCCTCATTAGATGATAAACCCCAGGAGGATAGAGATTGTTAATTTTTGCTCTTTAGTTATCCTCAAGATCACACCTAGTGCAAGGCACACAGCATAGACATTCAATATTTATTGAATGAATGAATGAATGAATGAATGAATAAATTAGAGCATAATTATTCCACAATGTTTGAGGTATATATAGAAATATATATAGACTATAGGAATATGGTATTTTTCTATTTTCTTTTCAAACAAATTAAACCTGGCTTCAGCACTAATGAACCAATATCAGCGACTTTTAAGAATACTACCAAGCTTCAATCTGAACAAATGCCTCAGGCTTACAGAGTCCTGGAACAGCAGAACAGGTTCTGTTGTTTACTGGGTGCAGGAAGTGACCCCTCCCCATTCCTTCTTGCTCTGTCTTGATTGAGTGTGCAATCCATTCCAAGGTTTGTGGCTCTAACAGAGGCTCTACTTCTCCCTTCCAGCTGGCCCCACAGGGACCTTCACCTTGCCATTCAGTGACTAGTCCTCACAGCCCCCACACAGCCAGCCTGCTGGGAGTCCTGCTTTCTGGAAATGGGCTCAGGTCCATACATCCTTCCTTCCCAAGAAGCCTGAAATGCTGTTCTCTTCAAAAGCTGCAGAGGCTCAAAAACACTAAGGTGCCAGCTTGTTTTTCCCTTCTCAGTTCCAACACACACTCCCTTTTCCTTCTCAAAGGGTCTGTCTTGTGGTCCCAGGAATCATACTCAAAACCTCAAAAGAGCTTGTTTGCCTTTACTGGGAGATGATGGGGGAGGTTGGTGAGTGCTACAGCAATGCAGCAGTTAGTTTTTCCCCTCTTGTGTGGTGGCAGGGTAAGCTTCCTGCATTCAAGGTTATGTTCTCCTAAGGATGGAAATAATAATATTAAAGTACCTACAATATTGAATTCCTAATGACTCAATGTGTTACATTTGTGTACAATTGTAGGTGTTTCCGACCTTCAAGCCCCACTGTGCTTCACTACTAGACTACATACTTGGGGCCATCCTTAGTGTGTTGCTGTCCATGGTGCTGAAGTATCATCAGGCTCAGAGGTGAGGTTTCACTTCTGTGCAACCTTTCCCGGGACTCATACATTTATTATTTACTTTTTAAAGTGAAAGATTTTCAAAAACCTGTTGCAGCAGAAATATAATCAGGTCTCTCTCTTTCCAATGTATGTAGATGATTCTTGTATTTTGGGCAATTCCATCTAAAATTTTCTTTCTGGAAAATTAGGGGAGGGTTGGAGCCCTACCCAGTGTGCACCCTGTTTATTTATGAGTGTCACTGTGTTTGAGAGAGATGCTGATATTTGGGTGGGAGAGAGAGTGTGCATCTTGGTCAGTATGAATCCTGGCTGATATCATTCATTTTCTTTAGCTAGATGCTGAGTATAACCTGTCCACTTGGTTGTCTGTGCTAGAGGCCTCTGAGTCATCACCTCCTCCATCTGTCTCATCCCCACAGCCTGCGAATCACCAAGGCTAGTTCACAAGTGTGTTCATTCACTCTCATCCCATCCTACCACTGTGGCTTTGAGCAGACCCTCAGCTCTGAATCACAGTCACAGTTTCTGGGGCTCCTAACTCCACATTACACCTGCTTTTGAGCCTCCACACAAGTCAGGAGGCTCCCCAGTTTGACACTTACTTAAGTGTGAGACCCAACCTCTTACTATGGCTTCTTGCCAATGACCATGCTTGGTCCTTCCTCTATGCATTTGTATATGCTATACCTCCTGCCTTCATTACCTCCACTCTTCTGTTTAGCAAATTCCTCATTCTTCTACACCCAGCTCAAAGGGCCTCTTCACTGGAGACTTTATTGATCTGTGCATGCTTGGGCCCCACACAGGTTCACACTTCCACCGCCCACAATAATGCCCCACCCCTCAGCTTCTCTGTCCTCCTCTCTCAATTCTGGGGCAGGATTATGACAGTCTTATCTTTCTACCCTCTTCATACTAAGCCAAACAATGGACGCTCAACAAAAATTTGCTGGAAACATGGTTGGCTAGTAGATTTTGTCTGTCTTATCAGTTGAACCTTCCTCGGAGATCAATCTCTTCCATCTGTATCTAGCAGCCACGTTGGAAACTCCTCCTAGCCTCAGTCCCTCTCACGTTAATTCATTTAACTCATTTCTTCAAGGGCACATTGCAGCTGGTAACTCATACCTTACCCCATCTTTCAGAAGCCTGAAGCTTGTGTCTGTATTACTTCCCAATTCACTTTGGTTTCTCTGAGTAAGAGCATTCCAGTCCTTTCTGCTTTCTCATAGATTACTGTATTTAAGAATGTTACTTTGTTTTAGTATAGGCATCTGTGGCAAGAGAGAGTGAGATATCCATTCAGTTCATAAGGCCAGGAGGCTGAAAATAGTCTTCCCCTGGCCTGTACTCTGTTTTTCCTTCTCTCCTTCTCCTGGCAACCGGGAGCTAAGATCTCCCTAGCATGTGCCCAACCCTCAGCTTGCCTAAAATGCTCCATGAACCAAGCTCAGAATGAGAAAATCAAGCAAATATTTACCTAACCATAGAGGAGAAGAAATTCTCCCCCAGTTGAACACGAGTCCCAATATATTCCTGCAGCCATACCATTCACTCAGGCCATAAAACTCAGCCTGAAAGCACTTGTGCTCTAGGGTGGGGGAGGGATGAGGATCTACAGCAGCCTCTGCTAAAGGTAGGAGGCAGTCATATAGTGGGGCCTCAGAATTCTTGAGCCTCCTATTGTATGTGTGTATGGGATGGTAGTATTCTAAGTGTTATGAATTTGGGGTTTGAGATGGGGACTCTAGATGAGTATAGGGGCCAGTTATGGATGTAATGGAGGGAGAAGAAAATGTTATAGGAGTGGAGTGTTTAATTTCAGCCATGAGCAAAGAGGTGTTCCAAGGAATGGAAAGATAGTGAGATGGGTCAGAGTCCAGGGTGGATATAGGAGAATAGACAGTCCTAGCTGAGGGCTAAGAGTTTTCAGTGTGGATAAAGGGGAGCATTCTAGATTTATGTATCAGGAATACAGTTCTAGATGTAGGATAACTTTAGAGAGGGCAGAATTCTAGGTGTGACAGATGGGAGTACAAGGGCATTATGCCTGTGTTTGGGTGTCTCTGTGTGTGTGTGTGTGTGTGTGTGTGTGTGTTTGAGGCTTATAGACCAGGCTGGTCAACACGTGAAATGCTGAAGCAGGTGAAAACTAAGATAGGAAGGGTTTACGACAGGGCAGAAGGTAGAGCATGTGGCAGAATTCTGCTGTCATGAGAACTTGAGATCATCTGGGGCAGCTCCCTGCCCACATTGCTCTCAGAGCCCTGTCCCTGGCTTTATATACAGAGGGCCCCTTCAAGCTCTAGCAGCTGGGCAGCAAGCAGTCTCTCCACTCTACCATATGTCCCCACTCTTGCTACTTGCTAGATTGGGATACAGAGTAAATCCTTTCCAGAATGTGTTCTAGAAACCCAAGTAAATGAGATGACCCCAGGAAGGGGAGAGTGGGAGGAGCAGCAAATGCCCTGGGAACATTGTTGATGGGGTTGGAGAAGATAGGGACCCTTGAGTCTGGGGGTCAAAGATGGCCCCTCTGAAATGGGCTTTAAAGGACCAGAAAGATCTGCGTTTATGAGGGGGATGTATTATAGCAAAGCAGTGAGAATGAGGTTGCGATGGAGCCTGGGCGGGAGTGGGGCGGTGGGCAGTGGAGAGGTCAAATCAGCCACAGCAGATGGTTTAGATGATCCTGAAGGGATTGCAAACTCACATGTCTGAAGGAGCCAAGCAGGTGATGTGAATGAGTAAAGCAAGCCAAGTACAAGGTGAAATTAAGAAACGTGGGGATGGAAAAATGGAGAGAGTGCCCCAAATAGCTAAGGACCTTCAAGATGAAAAATAAAATGAAACACTGGGCAGGTCAAATGAAATCTGGCCCATGGGCTACCAGTTTAAAACTTCAAGAGAGTAGCAAGTGCTTTGGTTGACAAGGCGAGTATGACAAAGACCTTGGATGCCCAGCCCAGCTGAAGAAGAACATTCTGCAATAAAGCCTAACTGCCAAGGACCACAGGGCAACAGTGCTTTCTAGATGGTGCCTTCCCCTTTCCTCACAAGGAGCTAACAGTTAATAGTAGACTCAGCACAGTTGGCCTTGGACCCATATTTTGCTTGCTAGATAACTTCATTCCCTCTCCATCAAGGCCTTCCAACCCAAGAATCCCTCAGCAAAGCCCCTTTTCCCAAATGCCTCCCTGGCCGGTCTGGCTTTATGTACAGAGTGTCATCTCCCAGCCCATCACAACACTCTAACGCACACTGGAGCTGACTTGGGTCTGCCTGCTTCCTTTGAGCTTGGTCCTTTGGGGTGTAACTCCCCCCTCCTCCCGCCTCCCAGAAACACCTAATCCCTTTTCATCCCCCTCTATCGAGGTGGGCAGAGGAGGGCTCCAGGCACCTCCGCTCCCATTGTCTGTGCTCCTTGAAACGTTTAAAGGGATTAAGGGCTGGGGGCTGGGCTGGGGTTGCCTTCAGGGATGTGTGTTCAGTGGGGGAGAAGATGAGATTCCATTCCCTTCCATCCCACCCGTCCAGAAGGGCTGGTGAGTGCAAGATAGATGGCGTGGATAAGGGGGCATCCAATTAATTCCAATTTAAACCCAATTTGGTCTCTTTTATAATTAGAACAGCAGGCGTGTTTTAATAGTGGATTATCTCTCCCGGGCAGTCGTTTGTCACTGCCCTTTCTCGGCACTGGGTCTTCGGGACCACCCCACCCGGGCAGGGGAGATGGAGCTGGGGGAGTGGGGTGGGGCATGGATGGGGAGACTGCTGGGCACGGGTGCACAGAGGAGAGGTGACCACAGGGGCTCAAGCCCCATCTCAGCCCATGTCTTGCTGAAGAAAGTCCTGCTCTGTGCCTCAGTTTCCCTGGCCGTAAAAAGGAGGAGGGGCATATCAGTGGAGATTCTTTACTCTGACAACCAGAAAATAAGAGAGAGGAGAAATTGGTGGTAGATCTAGAAGGGGGGACTATAGGGCTCAAAAGGGGAGGCAGAGATGGGGCATTGTTGTGTGACCTCGGGTGAGCCTTTGACCTTTCTGTGCTTTGGTTTTCTTACCTGGCAGATGGGGACAGTGACGACAATAATCATGATGGAATATATCATTTACAATAATGTCTTAAAATGGCCCCACAGCCGCATGTTTTCAGGTGAGCTCTCACAGAGAAGGCCTCTGCCCCTGTCCCTCTCCACCCCGTTCCCTGCAGAAGCCCTTTAGGGACACACTAGGGAAAAAAAACCACTGTCAGACACGGGCAGCCATAGGACACGGGGACCATAGCTTGGCTCTGCAGGGGCCCAGGAGTTTCAGAGGGGACTTCAGATATGACCCTGAAGATTCCAGAGCCCCCTTGGGCAAAACAAAGGCTGTGCTCTCCTGGCTCAACCTTGTGAGCTCTTTGCTGTTTGGCAAGTACATTTCCAGTCCAGGTCTCTTTGGGCGCTGCTCATCTCTCGAATCGATAAGGTGGTTTTCATCATTGTGCCTGCTGGCAGGTAGGGAAACTGAGGCTCAGAGAGGAAAAGGTGATGCTTGGGGGCTAGCTGTTCTATGAGGCAGAGAAAGTTGGTCAGTCCCCTGCCCTGAGCCCAGCCTTGCCTGGGCCCAATCCCCACTTTATGGACTAGGTACCCCAAAGTACCCAGCTCCAGACCTGAACCAATGAATGGCTTCTGGCTTTTTCCCTGGGGCAGGGTTTCTGTCTGCAGGGGCCAGAGCCTACTCCATTGGGCACAGAGCAGCTAGCTCACAGACCTACCCTGCCACCCTCTCTCTCCCTGCCCCTCAGCCCTAGGACCTCAGCCACTGCCTGTGGCTTCACAAATCCTCCCAGGGACGTCTGGGTAATTACCAGATTCTTCATTTACTGATGACACTTTTCATTACCCAGAATGAACACAGCCTTGTTCCCTCCCCACTGCTTAGGCAGGGCTGTTCCTCATGTTTGTTGGTTGATGAGCCAGGTTGGGGCTGGTATGTCCCTTCCCTGGGCCTCAAGACAGCTGTCCCTGCCACCAGATGCTTCACCCTGTGGCACTGGCTCTCGCCTCCTCTGCGGGCAGGGCTCTATGCTTGGAACCCCCACGCTGAACCACCCAGCCATCCCCCGGCCCACCCTGACCCCCCACTCTTTGGCCTAAAGAAGTGAAGGCTCAAAGACGGTAAACCGCTTTCCAGAGTTTACAAATTGGATGGGCAAAAAAAATCCCGGCTCCTCGCTACCAACCCCTTTCCCCCACAAAAGCCCCATCCTTGAATCAAAACGTTTGAGAACCCCAGATTTTATAACCAAATGCAAACAGGAAACCAAAATCCCCGATTCTTGCTCTCTGAATCTGTCATGGGGTCATTCATGAGAGGCCAAGTCAGACCAGCACAAGACTGAGATGGGAGGGGCGGGGCAGGGGGGCGGGGGGGTGCATGCAGTGCTCACCAGGGCTCCTAGCTACAGCGCTTTGCTTGGACCCTTTGGGAGGTCTGGTTTAGACAGGGCTTGGTTTCTGTTTCTAGACCATCAGCTACATTTTGGTGCCTGGAAACATTTGGAGTAGCTGGAAAAGTGGCAGGACTGGATGGCCCACAAGTTCTTCCTCCCCTGCTCCAACTCTTGGTCGCTGTAAGGCACTGTAACCTGCGTGGGGGAAGTTCTCCTTAGAGCTCATGTGAGTGTCTCTGACTGCACTGGACAGGGTTCCTGGACTAAACCATAGGAAAGTCCTAAATTTGAAGAGGGAGAGATGCTGGAGAGGGAGACAAGGGTTTGCCTGCCATGGCCTCCATAAGGCTGGAAAAATGAGGCTCTTGCCAGAAAAGGTTTTTCTGTCCAGAGGGAATTGCAAAACAGCAGGGTATCTTATTTATATACACGAATATATGCACAAATGTGTGTGTGTGTGTGTGTGCACGCGCGTGCGTGTGGATAGGCTTCGCGATATTTGTGCGAACTTAACACACAGCATGGAAGCTTAAAACTGACAAGTGAAATTTAGTTAGCAGGGCGCCCCTTATTCCCGATTTATGACTTCACCAGGGACTCACGCAGGCTGCAGGGCTGGGGAGTTGGTGGCGGGGAGAGAGCTGGCGACCCAGGCACCTGCTGAATTATGAGTTGTAATCTATAAACCATTACGTGCTGTGGATTGCAATGGTATTTATTGCAACACGACCACTGGCGTTTCAGAATTTGGTTTTGCACATGGGGAGGAGAAAGGGACCTAAAAAATCTGTTTCAGAGTAGCCACCCTTGGCTGCAGGGGGTCAGACCATGGCCGGCAGACTTGGGGTTAGCTCGACACCCCTTCACATATCCCTGTGCCCCTGACAATGGGGCCCAAAGAAGCTCAGTCCATTTTGTTGGGTAAGAATTTCATTTATTTTTAAGGGTAGGGTACAAAAGAAGGATGAAAGGATTCTACCGTTTACTGGCCTCCTCCTAGGAACCAGGAACCATGTGAACGCGCTTTCTTCATAATAAGCTTGAGAATGAAACACTCTTACTGCCCCATTGACAGCTGGAGAAGGCGAGGCCCAGAGAGGCATACTGGTTTGTTCCTAGAGATAGCACAGTGTAACGGTTAGCAGTGCGCACCTGGGAGCGGTGACGTGTGTGACACTGGGCAAGGGACTAAGTCTTGCTGAGTTCCAGTTTCCTCAACTGAAAAACAATAGAAATGATGTGAGATAACGTGTGACATGAGCATTTAGGATGATCCAATACACAGTAACTAGTTACTGGGATGATCATGGTTGGTAAAACTAATAGTAGATTTGTAACCAGGTGCGTAGCACCTCAAAACCCCAGAACTTTCCACACCATCACCCTGCCTGTTGAGCTGAGTACATTACTCAAGCCCCAGAGCCTAGCCTTGTGCTTTCAGCTTCTCTCCCCTTGGGGGTCATTACCCAGGCATTTCCTTTACCTGCTTGCTTGCTGTCTTCACTGACATGTGTGTGTGGCAGAGGAGGCTGCGAACACAGCCCAGAAAATTCTGCCATCAAGTAATTTGGAGCAGTCCAAAGTGTGCAGTCATGGCTGCACACTTTCCTCCCCTGCAGACCTTCTCAGAGCCTTTTTACACCATGAGGCTTGTTATGGCTCTTTGACAGGGTAGATGGTTGGAAGTGTTTCCCAATTTATTGCCAGGGAAGTCTGGGGAGGAAGGAACCCCTAAAACACATTCACGTTAACAATGCTCCAGTAGAAAGGCTCTTTCCTGGACATCAGGGTGCAATCTTTACTTTCTGCATCACTAATTATAACTTTGGAAACCCACTTGGCCTCTAGGTGACCTGGAGGGCATCCCTGAATGTATTTGGGTTGGCTGGAGCCCAGGATGGAAGGTGTCAAGCAGAAAAGATCAGAGCCACGCCAGGGTTAGCCAAGCACAGACCTTTCCTTGTGTGCCCTTGGAAAGCAGCTTCCCTCCCTAGGCCTTAATTTCCCTACCTGTTAGATCTGATGAGCTTGAAGGGTCACCCAGGTCAGGCTTTGTGAGCTCTGGCATCTGCAGGGCAGAAGGAGTCCCGACTCCTCTTGGCCTGTCTTCTCCTGCCTCCTCCTCCGGCCCCACCCGCTGCTTCGCCCCAGCCCCCACCCCAGGGAGAATGACAAAGGAGCCAACAGACTGACCCAGGCTTAATGTAGCTGGAGCAAATTAATAATTGATGCACGAAGAGACAAGATCTGCCTCAGAGGGATGTGAGGAAGGAGAGGGGGCCGGGGCACACCAAGAGAGAAGAGTTCTGCTCAGCCCTGGCTGGGCACAGGCTGAGCTCTCGTGACAACAGGACACTGCCCAGGCACCTGAGGGTGGGGTGACTGCCCTGGGGCCCCTGTCAGGCTCTGCCAGTGAGACCTGAGGCTACAGCCCTGGGGACACTGCCTTGCCCATTGGTGAGGGAAGGTTATTGGGATGTTTTTCTGCTTCAGGACCCCAGGTCGTGGCCTAGTTGGAGCCTGGCCCTGCCCCATGGGTTCTTCAAGTTGGATGGCCCTGGCGTGACGTCACCAGAACATGGGCAGTAGAAAGAAGGTGGTAGGGGACCCTTAAGGTCTGTCTGTTCTGGGACCTGCATGCCACTCCCAGATGGCTGTCAATGACCCTAGCCTGGGGAATCTGCATACCAGGGCTAGTCTGTGACCTTGAAACAGGACTCAGGACAAGACTTTGTCTCTCTGGGTCTCTGCAATGTTGGGGGTTGGGGGTGGGGTGGGGGAAGTGATTGCCAGTCTCTTCAGTCTTGCTCACACCCCACTGTTGAGCCTGAGGGCCAGCCTGGCACGGTAGCCACTCTAGGCACAAAGGTAGAGGGTGGAGGGGGCAGTGGAGCCTGGTCTTATCCTGAGAGGTCCTCTGGGATAAGTCAACATTCAAGCCAATTTGTCCCTCTTGGGAGGGAGAGGTCTGTTCCAGGAGCTGGCAAGCTCTCACATGCTCAACACTCTTGCTCCCAGGATTCCAGGAGCGAAGAGGTTGTCAGAACACATCAGCTCCATCCCCAGGACCATCATCACCGGACACATCAGCACAATTTGAGAAAAAGTACTTGCATTTAGTCCCTGCATTGTGTCCTATGCTCTCGAGAACCCGAGCAACTAACCTGTGCGATAGGCAGAGCCTCTCCTTGCTGGGCCTGCCTTCCCCAGGGCCCTTGCTGGCCCTCTGGGGGGTGGGGGGCCGCAGGACAGTTGGTCCTCCCTGCTGTTCTCATGCTGAGGCTGCACGATCGTTGGACCCACCGACCTTGCTGCTGGGAGGGAAGGAGTCTGCCAGGCCAAGGGAAAAGGGAAGAGGGCAGCCCTGCTCCCCGTGACCTGGGAGGGGGCCGGGTAAGGGAGGTGATGCTGATCACAGCTGCCCTTCCTCGGTGCCAGCGTGGTGGTAGAGAATCCGGATCATCTCATCTAAGCCTTACAAGCACCCCGGAAGATGAGTATTCTCTGTCCCGTCTTATACGAGGCCATGGAGACACACTTGTCCAAGTTGGCAGAGCTGGTATGGGAAGGGCCGAGATCTGTCCTGTTGGAATCCATGTCTGTCTAATCCTGGAGCCTGTCCTCTTATCTACTTGTTGACATTCTCATTCGACGTTCATTAAATAAACATTTCTTAATATCTGTTCCACTTGTACGCAAGTCTCCATGCGTTAGAATCTGGGGGGTTGTTGGAGGCCTGATGCCCTAGCGTTTGAAGGGAAGGAAACCACATGTCAAAGTCCCACAGAGGAGAGGAAGCACCACCCAAGGAAGATGCCGTGTATGGCGGGAGCCTCAAGTTAGAGGCAGGAAGTGAGGAGGAGTTTACAAACACTTCCGGGCCACAGCAAGGAGCTTGAACCTCACCCTCGGTCAATGGATGGCATCAAGTCTTTAAATAAGAAGGTGGCATAACCAGGCCAATGTTCTGGAAAGATCTCTTTAGCTCTGGAGTGCCACATGGGTTGAAAGTGGGTGGGAGCAGGGGCAAGGCTGGAACTAGCTGGCACTCGTGCAGGTGGAGGTGACAAGAACCTGCCCCAGGGGTGTGGCCGTGGCAGTGACAACTGAGGACAGACATTTAACAGGTGAAATAGGCCCTTCGTGCTTGCCTATCCGGGAATAGATGGGAAAGTCAAGGTTGGGTGCTAGGACTCGCTTTGGGTAACAGATGAAAGAGGCATGAAGTTAGCAGGCTCCGGACAGGGAGAAGCATGGTCACCTCAGGAAGGGTTGGGTTTGAGGTTCCTGAGGGCACTCCAGGTTGAGGTGTGTGCCCGTCACCAAATATCCGGGACCTAAAGCTGAAGACAGGGGTCTGAGGGGCAGGTAGAAGCTTCAAAGGCATGAGCATGATGGATGGGGAAGGCTTGGGGGTAGAATCATTGCCAAGGTAGAGGTCAAGAGAGAGAGAGAGAAGAGGAGAAATTGCAGCCAGAATCCTGAGAACAAGCAACAGACTGCACGGGCAGAAAGAGAGAGAGTCTGAAAAGTCTCGGCCATCCATGTTCAGCTGAACAACCAATCCTACTGTATTGGAGCCCAAGCAGTGACCACGGTGTCCCTCCTACAGGGTGGCTCTTGGGACTGTCCCAATGGATGCTGGTTCATGAGCCTTTGCCACCTGCCCTATCAGATGGAACCTCAGGTCCCCTGGTGCCAGAGGCTCCCACTGAGGTTTCTCACTGGCCCTGTGAGGACCCAGGTGGTACTGAGCCCAGAGAAAAGGGAAGGGGCTGGGGAGGTTGTTATCCAGCAGAGGGGACAGACTGGTAGGGCTGAGAGTAGCTTGGGGCTCTGTGGTGCCATCATCTCCCTGGATTTGGATGCTAGGATTCTTTGGTCACAGCCAGAGAGTAAGGCTGGTAGCCTCGGCTCATGGTTGGTTCCTATGAGCCGAGGCTACCCCAGAAGTTGTACAGACAACATGTGTCAGGGCGGGGGGGGGGGTGCAGTTCTGTAGCAGAGCCATCCCACCAGCTTCCCTGGAGTCCCCAACTCGTGCAGTTGGCTCCCTGTGTCTGCTGATGGGGCTCTGCCTTGCCACTATGCAGCCCCACACCCATCCCAGCCCTCTCGCTCCTTGGGAGAAAATCCCAGGTGCATGCCACAGTCTCAGAGGGACCCCGAGTTGCCCAGGGCAGCCCTCTGCTTCGTGGTGGCTCTCCTTCCCTTCCTGCCTCCCTCTATCCTCCTCACAGCGCTTCTGTGGTCATCTCCCTGCCACCCCCCAAAAAAAATCCCTGGCCCTCATATCCGTGTCCCAGAGTCCGCTCTGGGAGGACCCTGCAAGAGGCCAGGGCTGGAGGTTAGGACATGACCTTCATTCCGCCTCAGGGTCACTGAGACTTCTCCCCTAACCCCGGGCTGCCAAGAGCTCTGTGCCTATTGCCTCTAGCACTCCCCTCCTCACCCCACTCTGCTTCCCTTTCTGCCCCTGGAACGGGCTCAGTGAAGGGTGGGAACTGCCACGATGGCAGGAACGTGGGGACTCGGTGAGGCCCGGCCCTGGCTGAACAAGTGCCTGCGCGTCCAGGGCTGGGCTGGGCGGAATGGGGTCGGCTGTGGCAGCTAATGCCGGCTGATGGCAGAGGCCTGCGTGGGGTGGGAGGAGGAGCAGCAATTAGCTGCTGCGGTGACAGCCGAGACAGGATGGCTAAATGGGCCCATTAGAGGGCATTAGTGAAGCAACTGGACGGGCCTGAGCCGAGACGCCACCCTTCGCTCGCCGCCTCGCTACGGTTGGGGCTGGGGGAGCTTTACCTGAGATCTGTCAGTGGCTGTGCCCCCAAGTGAGAGCTGCTTTGAGAGGGCGGGGTGTCCCTGTCCTGCAGCTACAGCCCCTGGAGGCGGAGTGCCCATCTGTGGTCATTTGGAGTCTGCTCACCGAGTGATACCCGGCCAGATAATGGCTTTAATGGGGCCTCGCTCGCAGAGCACTTAACACACTTCCCAGAGCCGGGTTCCAGACACTAGCTCATTAGCTCAAACCTCTGAGGCCCATTTCACAGATGGGGGGAGGGGGAGGGACCCATGAAGTGACATGTTAAAGGTTAACCACACGGTTCTTTGTCCCAAAGCAAGCCTAGCTAGCCTGGCCCTGGAGACTCTTATGCCCTGCCCTGAGACTCATGGAACTGGGTTTTATTCTCTGTAGCCTCGGGGTCTGGTGTTCAGCTTGGCACAGAGCAGGTGCTTCTCAAAGGTTCCTGAGGAAGGTGGGGACCCGGCAGCTGCTGCGGCCCCCAGCCCTGCTTCCCAATGCCCTGGCCGCATAGCATGATATCATGGGGCCCATCAGACGTGGGCTGGAATCCTGGCTGGATCACTTACATGCTGTGTCCCTTGGCCAAATTACTTCATCTCCAGAGCCTCTACATCCCCACCTGTGGAATGGGGTAATAATAGGACCTGCACCCAGGGTACCGAGGGTTAAATGAGACACTGTGTGCAGAGAGCCGAGGGATCCCTTAGCACATAAGTGTGCTGGAAATAGCAGGAGTGTCACTTTCGATTTCATCATTTCCCGCTTATACGGTGTGTGACATCGGCAGTGACCCAGGGCTGGACTTGCAGAAGCAGTAAGAAAAGAGGAGGGAAAACTTAGAGGGAAATCCCAGTCCTGGCTCCACGGCCAAATTTCTAGTCTGGCCTCCAGACAGGCAGGAGTGGAGCCCCCTAAACTTGGGGGGTGGGGCACTGCTGCTCTAAAAGCCTCCAATGTGACAAGGGTAGGGTGGCCCTGCTGGAGAGGGAGCCACAGGATGGGGACAGCCCAGAGGAGCAGGACTGCGCAAGAGTGGGCGGGAGCCAGTGTCCACAGCCATCCCTGGCTCTGAGAATGTCCCCGCCCACCTGTCACAAGGTGGACCCCTGGAGGTTTGGGGACAGGGACACCAGATGACCTCTGCTGCCCCTGCTGGAAAGGGGCTGCTTGGCTGGGGAGATGGGCAGGTATGGAGGATATGCAGGCTTTGCAGCAGCTGGGCGGGGCTTACAGCAAAAATCCCTCTGGGATTGCCAGCCCTTGGCACTGTCACCCTGCCCAACTCCAGAGGAGCCACTCATGTTACAGATAGAGAGTGGACCTGCCAACCCCCCACTAATCTCCTCTTGTTTTCTTCCTCTGCACCCATTATTAAATTTTGGCTCTGCCTGGACAAATAGAGACCGGGTCCCCTCTCTGGTGCTCAGGAGGGGAAACTGAGGCATAGGAGTGCATAGGAATGCTGGTGACTTGCATTCAGCTGAGAGTCGCTGCAGTTCCGGCAGGATCTGAGAAGGGAGGGTACACAGATGACCTGAGCTTGCCCTTGAAAATGGAATGGAAGTGCACCCAAGTGACCCGCTCTCCTTTCCTGCCTCTGCTCTCATTCGCCCCTTTCAGCACCCCTGCAGAGAGGGCAAGGGGAGAACACATAGGCCCTTTCCGCAGGTGAGGAAGTTTGAGGCCCCCGGCGGAGCCACGCTGTGTCAAATGCTCTTATTGAACACTTTATTTTTAATGAAAATCATGAGCCAAAAGCCACAAAGATAGTATCTCAAATATTATCCAAGAGGGAGTTGTTTTGTTCCTGGTATTTGACCAATCTCCAAGGTTGTGGGGTTTCCAGAATTTGTCAGTGCAAGGTCAAGCCCTGGGTGGGCCTCTGGCAACCAGAGGCATGTTTAGGAGTGAACAGTGGGATACGTGGGTTGGGGCACCCCTGCTGTGTTGGCTGCTGGTAACTCCAACCTGCCTTCCTGCTCTCTGGTCCCCAAGAGCACAGGGCAGCCTCTGGATCTCTCCACTCCCTGGGTGACTCTGCCTCCTTCCCCCACTGGAGCCCTTTCAGCCTGGCCTGATGGGGTGGGGGTGGTAGTCCCTCCCTCCTGCAGGTTGTGTGTGCCCAAGGCCGAGCAGCACCGTGGGAAAGTTACCCTGGACTTGTCCAGTGTGCACCACACCTGGAGCCTTGCATGTCGCCACTCCCACCCGGCTTTGGTGCCATTGGAACAAAGGAGTCTACTCTGTCAGATGCAAACTCCACCCACCCTGCAACCCTCATCCTTCTCCTAATCCCGTGACAAAGGCTACAGTAGTGCCTGCTCCTTGGGCCCCGGTGAGGATTGGAGGGCATGCAGGTAGAGCACTTGGCCGGCCCCATCCCTGGGGAAATGCTCAGAGCCTGTCTTCCCATCACTCAGGTGAGGTCCATGCAGGTGTGGCCTCCCCAGGAAGGTTTCAGTCCAGCCCAGACTGGCCTGGAGCCTGGGATAGAACCCAGTTCCCATTAACCCCTCATCGCTGCTCCAAGTCTGTCTGTTCCGAGACCTTAGCCAGGGGCCAGGTACAGATCGGGAGGCTCCCCGGCACACAGCACAGAGCAGGAGCTGAAGAAGCGTGTAGAACGAATGAACACTGCACTTCTGTCTTCTTCTGGTAACCACCTGTTGCTGCTTTGTCCATGGGGGACCAGTGCTTCATGTTTATATCCGTGACCTCTCTTGACGCTCACAAGAGCTCGGAGGGAGCGATTGTCTGCATTTTACAGATGAGGAAGCTCTGAGACACTTGCTCTATCAGCCAGGCTCTACCTAGAAGAGGAGAAGGGCCTCAGATATTTACAATAGAGGGATTAAGTGCTGGGTAGGGGAGGAGCTGCAAGGTGGGCCTGGGTGCCAGCATTCATGACAGCACGAGGCTTCTGTCATCCGAGGCTGGAAACCGGGGGGGGGGGGGGGGGGGGGGGGGGGGTGGTGGCTTGTAGGCATGTCCCATGACAGCTGGACTCACGGAGGAGACGCCACCCAAGGCAGAGAGGGAGGGGAGAAATGGGACCGGGTCAGAAGCACCAAGCCCAGAGCACTTCCTCGGGTCCACGGGAAGAAGTGATCCTGAGGCTCTGTCCAGGCCCGCCTCAATTTCAGCTGGGCTCCCCATCCCCAGGCCCCAGGGCACCCCACCTCTGCCCTCCTCACCTCGCCTCTGCCGTTCCTGATGGCCCCAGCCTTTCAGCCTCCCGAGTCCCAGCAGGGCGACCTGCATCCTGGATGGGTCCACCTTTGTCCTGGCTGCCAGCCGCCTCCACCAGGGGCCCCTGCACACAGTGGATGGCACGTGGCTCCGTGCCAGCCCCAAAGACACTCCCTCATCTCCACCCCTCCCATCCACAGCGCTTCGTGGGGTCCCACCATCCCAGTTCACGGGCCTCCCAGTGAGCACCCCTGTTCTTCCCTCTCCTGGGCCCCAAGAGTGCTTCTCACGAGGCATGGCTCCCAGGGGCCTCCCCACATGCTCTAGCTCGCCCCCATGGCAGTGCGTCTCCACTGCCCCCCCACCCCACCCCGCCGCCCCCACTGCAGGGGAAGCTCAGCTCGTCGAGGTGTCCTGTGACATCCAGCCAGCCAGCCCACGGCTGTCCTCATCTTCCTTAGTGTCCAGCAGCATCTGGCCCAGATGTGCATTCCATGAGCACAGCTGTCTCCAAGTAAAGCCCAGCACAGATGTATTGAGCGAAGGCACAATCCCAGTGTACTCATGGGAAAACGGAGTCCCAAAAGAAGCCTGCAGTTCGGTATGGTTACATGGCTTGTGCCAGCTGAGCTGGCCCGGGTCCCCCGCACAGCCTGCCCTGTGTCCATCTTGTCCGCTGGGGCTTAGGCCTGATGGACAGCTGAGCAGAGAGGGAGGTGGTGGACAGGGGGCCGGGGAGCCCCATGGATGTGCCCCAGACCCTCTTTCCCGCACCTGTCCGCCTGTGATAGATGCTAAGCTCTGAGGTTTGTTCTTTATTCCTCCCCTCTCTTTCTTTTTCTCCCCACTGGGTCTTTTTAGGCAGTAATTACAGCCAAAGTGGACAATCTGTCTTTTTATTTTTAGGCTTTGACGCTCAGACACCAGGCCCTGGACAGCAAGCACTGCCTAGAAATAGGTGGCTGGCTCCCAAGTGGGGTTCTGTCGGGGCTGATGGTGCGCAGCGGTGGGGTTAGAGGGGTGGACTGTGGATGGGCACACCCCTGCAACAGGCTGGGAGGTGGGAAGAGCCTTACCCAGGGAGCCGGGAGACCTAGGGTCTGGCCGCTTTTGCTCTGTGACCTTGCACAAGTCCCTGGCCCTCTCTGGGCCTTTCTTTCCAGCCCAAACACGCTGAAGGGAGGCCCAGATAAGCTCCACGGGTTTCCAGATGACGTTTCCAGAGTGGAGGGCCCCAGCACTGGTCAGGAGGGGCTTTCCTGGTGTCACTGTGCTGAGAGATAACGGGAAGGATGAGCCAGCCCCGGAGAAACACCTGGACGGGGCTATCCTGCCAATGAGTGATGCCGATGTATTGTTACATCTTTCCTCTCCTCCTCTGTTTCTTCCTGTGGCCCTCACATTTTCATTGTCCCTGAGTTATATCTGGCTCATCCTTCCTCCTCGGGCTGCCCTCCCTCAGCTCCCCTTGTCACGTAGGGCTCAGGGACCACACCATTCCACCCGCCCAGGCTGACAAACAGGAGGCGCCGGCCCAGGGGCCTGGGGATCCAACCGGCCCAGCTGTTTCCTCAGGGTGCCCAGGCCTTAGCCCAGCTGGCCTGACCGCCGCTCCATTGCAGGCCATGTCCGTGACCATCTCCTCAGCAGGGTCATCCACACATCCACTCACCCAGTCACTCACTGACTCATTTAAAAAAAACATTTGCTGGGCGCCAGGGGCTGGAGATAAGCCATGAACAGATGAGGAGCTCTGTTCCTAGTTGGAAGAAACAGACAACAAAATCATAACCAAATGGAGAAGTTTTAGATAAAGATGAGTGCTACGAAGACAAAAATAAGAAGTGAATGACATTGGGAGCTGGTCAGGGTGGCTGTTTCTGGCCTGGTGCTCAGGGACAGTCTCTCGGAGGAGGAAACATTTGAGCTGAAGTGGCTTGGGAAGACCATGCTGGCTGCTGGGAGGGCGCTGGGTCCCCTGGAAGAAGGGCCCAGCTGCCTACCCAGGAGATCAGGAACTTGGTCTACATCATTCTCCCCACTCTGGGGCCAAGAAAGCCTCTGGGCACTTTAGGAGAAAATCAAGCTCAAGTCCGAGATTTCACGGAGCCGTGTCCTTCCAGAATCATTTGGCTCCTGTAGGTACGTAGGTCCAGGCCTGTGATGGGGGCTCTTCCCTCTTTACTCTTTAGTGGCTGTGTTGGAATCCAGAGGGGTGAGCCACAAGGCTGCATGTGGAGACAAGTCTGGCTGTGTGGACACGGCCCAAGCTGTTCTCCTGGCACCAAGGGCTCCATGCCTTGTGTGAACAGACTCGGGAAAATGGAAGAGGAAGGGTCATGAAGATGCAATTCACAGCTGCCTTCCCCTCCTGTTCTTCTAGCTTGGCCCAAGGATAAGGGGACATTCGGGGTCTTTGAGGCCAGAGTGGTGGGAAGAGGCTGGGAGACAGGATGATCTCTCGGGCAAGTGCCTGGGCCTCAGGCAGGGATTAGGACAGCAGGAGGAAACAGACGTCCTGGAGGCCACGGGCACTGGCTGAGCTGAGCCTGGGTGGGAGGACCCTTAGTCAAGGTGGCCCCTGGGCCTCCGCTTAGAGTGTTGGGAGTGGAGGCTGGATGAGGCAGGCTGCAGGCTGGCATTGAGCAGGTGTCCAGAGAGATCAGAGGAGGACTCCTTATCTCAGGCAAGGCCCCCTGTCTGAGCACCACAACCACACAGCACCTCGCATCCTATCAGGCAAGCAATAACAGAGCGAAGGGTGATGGGGCCCTTACCCCATCCCAGGTACGTGAGCAATGTTAGAGTGAAAACCTTGTTAAGTCTCGAAATCTATGATGCTCCCATTTTACAGATGAGTAAATTGAGACCAGAGCTGCAAAATAAACTTGCGTGAGGCTATAGAACCGAGCATGTCAAGGCTAGATTTGAGCTAACGGTTTGCCACTGTCTGTGCTTCTAACTGCTCCTCCCCCTGCAGCCTCAGAGCCTAGGGCTGCAGTCACATACCCAAAGGCCAGGAGAAGGTGTGCGTGTGCGGCATCACAGCACCAAACACAGAGCGAGCGGGATCCTGCCAGCGCCTTCATTCCTGGGACCCAGAGGGCCCCCTGCTTCCCGAGGGAGGGTGGGCCAGGCTCACGCGGCCCTGCCTGCTGGACCCTCTGGCCTCCTTTGCTGCTGCGGGTTCTGGCTCGGTCTCTGAGCGCCCCAGCTTTCCGCCGGCTCTATTCCAAGTTCTTTTATTAATTCCCTCACTCTCCAGCCAGAGAACTTTAATTAGCCGGGCCGATTTATCTATATAAATACAAACGGATGGCGCTCCGTGGTGGGTGGGGAAGTGGAAGGGGAGCTGGGCCAGCGGGTTGCCTAGGGCAGAGGAAGTGACAACCGCGCCTTCCCAGCAACCAGAAATATGACTTTAATATCCCACGCACGTGTGGCGTGCGTGTGCGCACTCACCAACGGCGGGGCAGCCCACGGAGCCCTGACTGCGGGCACCGTGCATGCTGTCACTCGTGATGGGAGAACATGTCTCCAGAGCGGGACTGCCTCTGACTTCTCGGGGAGGTCTGAGTGTCCCTCACGGAGGAGCGACATTGACGTGTTCCCGCTCATTGTGGTCCCCTCCCTCGCATCCTGCCCCGGGAGGACAGGAAAAGTGTGACAAAATCACCGTGTTCAAGGCCTCACTCTGGACTTGAAGGACTTCTCCCAGGCTTGGGGATGGGGTACGGGCTGGTGGCAGCTGAACTCCTCGTCCAGCCCTGGGAGGTTCGGGATTGGAGAACAGGTCCCAGGGAGGCACCTTGGTCTTGCTTTCAGACGTAACCCCAAAGGTCAAAGCTTTCTTACTGAGTGCCTGAGGTCGAAGGGAGACGGGCAGTTATGAGCATGGACTAGGGATGTGCTGCCCGGATGCAAATCCTGGCTCGGCCCCTTGCAGTTGTGCCAACTTGGGGGAGCTGTTTTCCAGCTCTGTGCCTCAGTTTACTCATCTGTAAAATGGGAGCATGATCGCTTGCAAGGATGAACAGGTTTATCACACTTACCATGCTTAGTACAGTACAGGGTGTGTGGTGGATGCCTCATAAGGCTTTGCTCTAGTATTGCTTCCCTGGGGATAGAAGGTCCCTGTGTGGTTTGCTCCCTTATGCCAAGGGTGAGATCATGGTGGATGGTGATAATGAGAGAAGAATAATTATAGTTAATAGTTAATAATAGTGATGGCATTTCTTATTACAGTAGTTAACATTGACATCTTATGGGCCACTGTTCTAAGTGCTTTCTCTTTATCATCTCATTCAGCGTCTGGGTGACAAAGGTGACAAAGAAGCAGCCTCTGTCCTCATGAGGCTTCTGTCTAGCAGGGAAGACCGGACCCATAGGACAAGAGGCCTGAAGAGAAACAGAAACATTGCAAAGAGCGAAGAAGACAGAGAAGGAGCAGCTCAGTGGCCTGGGGTGATCCAGGACAGGCCCCCCTGGAGAGGGAGGGGGCTGCAGCCAGACTCCTCCATCCTTTCCAGGAGGCTTGTGTTGACTTGGGGTCCCTCTTAGTGAAGGGGGGGAGGGGAGGGCACAGGGAAGCCATTCTGATTCACAAAGTAGCAGGTTTCCTCTGGAGAAAAAGCATTTCTTGTCACAGCAGGCAGGTAGGCAAGGCCTAGGGAAGCAGAGTGACATTATGCAGGGGATTTCAGGATCTGTGTGGGTGTGGCCGAGGTGGGGGAAGAGATAGGACGTGTGGCTCCCTTCCAAGTCTTGAAATCTAACTGTCGAACATGTTCATAGGCACACACACACACCACACACACATGCACATGCACATGTACACATACCTACTCTGCAGGCTAGGACTGCCCATTGTAAGTGTGATAACTCTGTTAATACTTACAACCTATGAGGTACCCATTTTACAGATAAGTATATTGAGGCACAGAGTGGTTAGCACAATGCTCTGGATGTCCAAGGGCTGTAAGTGGGCAGAGCTGGGGTTCGAACCTGGGCATTCCGTCACTATTATTCATGCTTCTGACTGCGTCTAGCACATGTCACCAGCCACCGCCCCCATCATAATTAGCCTCGCCTTGGGCACTCTTTCTCTGCTGTTGGTGTCAAGCCCGGTTTTCCTTTGGAGCCAGGGCCTGGGGCAAGGGTGAGGAAGGCGGTAAGAAGGCTTTTTCTCCTGGTGGGATAGGAGATCTCATATCTTCCTGGGGGGTGTTGCCTGTGCAAAAGAAGGGGGCCCTGGGGTCAAATCTGAAGCTATGGCATCTCAGACAAGCCACCTGCCCTGTCTGACTCAGTCACTCTGCAATGTTCACACTCTGAAATGTTTTGGGTGAGGATCCGTGGATGAGGGTGTCAGACAGGACCCACGTCCAGGGGCCACTTGTCAGTGCCTGGTAAAATGCTGCAGCCACAGGCATTTGCTGGGCAGTGAGTGCCCCTGGGTTCCTCCTCTTGGACCCTGTTTGGGCCTCAGAGAAAGACTAGCAGGGTGCTGGCCTTCAGCCCCCCGGCCTACTTGGGGTTCCCAGGCCCGGAGCACCGTGGAATGGCAGACGCAGAAAAGCCTTGTGTCATGGCAGCTTTGCTGAGCGGAGCCCGAGAGCGGCAAACTCTATTCTTAGCCAGTGTCCCATCACGTGGAGAGGCAAGCGTGTCATTAGTGGGGAGGGAGGGAGGAGCTGTTGGATTTAACCCCAAATGGCCAGGGCTCCAAAAAGGACTAGAGAAGAAACCCACTAGGGAGGGAGGGATGGAAATCTGAGTTAGAGTCAGAGGTCCGTCCTGTAAGGGGCACTCTTGGCGCACACCCATTAGACAGACACCATAGCCACAGGAGAGGAAGGCAGCCCCAAGGGGAGAAGGGTTG
Organism: Mustela nigripes; assembly: GCF_022355385.1. Classification (NCBI taxonomy): domain Eukaryota; kingdom Metazoa; phylum Chordata; class Mammalia; order Carnivora; family Mustelidae; genus Mustela; species Mustela nigripes. The sequence continues at coordinate 137,251,656 of NC_081560.1, read as the reverse complement.
AGAAGTCCATGGGCTGTCACTGTGTCTCGAGGGGAGCGCTCTAAGGATCTGCGAAGAGCCTTTGCAGGAATCAGGAGGTCAAGTCTAGCCCCACCCTACCACCAATGGGCGTGACCGGGGCCAAGACACTGCCCTCGCCCTCGTCTGGCCCCGGGTCTAGGTCTGAGGTATTGAACTCAAGGTTCCCTCTGCTGTGGCCTTTGTGACATGGACCCAAGCAGGGTTGGTGCTGAGAGTGGCACCCCAAACCCTGGCCAAACCCCTCATGAGGCCTACGAAGAGCCAAGGCATTTATCTTTTGCCCACGGATATCCCACTGCTCTCATAGGTGTTCATCTTACTCCATCCTGAGGAGCCCTGTATCCTTACCCTTCTAGCATGATCCATCAGTGGATGTAGCCATGAGGGACTGGGGCACAGGTTAGACCAGCCTGATGGTATCGGATGGGGCCAAGCCAGATGCGAAGGTGAGGGAAGGTCCTGGATGCGACAGGACCAGGGGAGAGGTGGTGTGGTCTGAGCATCAGGGGGTGGGGGGTGTGCCAGGAGGGGATGATGGAAGAGAAACTCCTGGGTTGACTCATGCTTCAGGGGGAGCCAGACCGCAACCCCCTGGTTTCCTGACTGACCTCCTGTGTCTTTCCGATGTCACTCTTGGGAGCCCCTGGCTCATCTGTCAGCAGAGCTATAAGCTCCCCAAGGCCAGGCAGGGGGCCCTCTTCCTCCCCTTCCTGGCCCACTCCAGGCATAGCTAGTGCCTGCTCTGAGCTCAGCTCCTCACCCTGCCAGCCCTGAGCCCACCTGCTCCTGCTGCCTCACCCCTGCCCCCTTCATGCCGGCCACTCATTTCCTTTCTAATTAATCACTGCTGGGCTCCAGCCGTGTCGTTCCCTCCCCAGCTCATTTGCCTAAAGAAATGAGTTGCTTTGTTGAGAAGAAACAAATGCTTCCCAGCTTTATTCCCTCTCTCCCCTCCCCAGGCCGCAGAGATGGGGGGCCAGAGCCCTCCCTGGGGCTCTCTGGGATGGAGGGGAGGAGGCACTGGATCACATGGAGAGCAGCCTCAGTTTCCCCCATGTAAACCAGAATAAGCAATTTCAGAGGAGGCCTGAAGGAAGAAAGTGCTTTGAGGCTCAGGTACGGGTCGGAGGGGAAAGTGGCGAAGCCCAGGCCTTCAGCACACCCCTGCCCCACAGGACAGAAGCGGCTTGGATGAGGCTGTGTTGTTTTGTAAAGCTAATGAGACTTGGATCCCCAAACTGAGAACAGGAACTTGTCAGCTGCCTCCAAGAGCGGATCCCGAAACCCCATGGTGCGGGACATGACTCATCACGTCCTGGGGGAAGAAGGTGGGGGAGATGGTATTCCAGGAGCTCCAGGAGGGAGAGGCAGTGGAGAGGGGTTGGTCACCACCACCGAGGAGCTACTGGGACTCAGGCACAGCCCAGAGAACGGCAAGGTGAGCCAGACTTGCGGCTCTCACCTGCCCTTCCATCCAGACCCACTGTTCCAGGTGTAACACTCACTCATGGGCACTAGGTCAGGGATGGTTCCTGGGGCGGGCTGGTCTCCACCCCGTCACTGCCAGGGCCTGAGGTCAGACATGCCCAGGGTTCAAACCCCCAGCAGTCACGTGAGCATAGGCAAAGGCAGTGTCTCAGAGCCTTAGTTTTCCCATCTGAAGAATGGAAGGAAGAGTAGTCCCTGCCTGTCAGAGTTCCTGGAGGAATAACAAAAGATTCTGCAGATCGAGCACTCGGCATAGCACCAGGTACACAGCAAGTGCCTTTAAATACTAGTTATTAATTATTGCTGCTATTGTCGGGATCTCCCGCTTTCATGTGAGGTTGCCAGCAATGGAGGCAGTATTACAGGCAGCCTGGATTTTTCCAAACATAAATGAGCGAATGGCTACTTTTCTGTTACTGCTGGTCAATGGTGGTCCTGACACCCCTCCCAGCTGATGGAGTGCAGGCATCGGACCCAGCCCCAGGGCTGAGGGCCCAGCCAGCTGTCCCAGGCTGCCAGCCACAGCTGCAGAGAGGAAACCATGTCCGTCAGTCCTGGAATCTAGAGTCTTAGGAATTCTGTGGCTTCACCAGGTGCCAGCGTTGTGCTCACTGTGCCAGTCGGGCCGGTGACGGAGCACGCTGCAACTGGGAGCGACTCCAGTCCTGAGCTGGGATGCGACGAGCCCACCGGGCTATTCAGAGCCAGAGGTGCCCCTTCTCCCCACAACTTAGCACCAAGTCTAATTCTCTGGGAGCACTCTGGACCCCAATGCCTAAGGCAAGCAGAGAACCTTGTACGCTATGGATTAGATCAGAAGACAGACAAAAGGACAGATTTCCACTGAGGAAAATTGCATCTAGCCAGTGGTCAGGAGGAGCCACAGGAAGAACAACGCTCTGGCTGGGGCTCTATTGGGGGGGGGGGGGTGATGTATCTCTCTTCTGGTCTGCTTCCACTCTGGAAGGAAGGGTTGGGATAAAGCCCCCTTAGGATTTCAGATCCCCACCCACTGAAACAGTTAGAAGCTGTAGCCACAAAGGCTAAAAGAGGATGGTTGGCAGATTTGGAGCAGAGGCTCTCTCCAGAATAGGGAGGACCTTCTTGGCTTTACTATTTTGCCAGAGGTCTAGTTGAGAGAGCCCTCAGGACCTTTCTTGGTAGTTAAATGTGATAGGAGGGCTGCCTCATACAGTTGGGCAGGTTGTACACTGCACAAAGGTGCTTGGCTGAAGGAATGATTATGGGGCCAGGATCTAGCCTCACTCTGCTCTCTAAGTCATACTCTTCAGCATGCGGCTGTATCTGCTCAGATACAGATACCATATGGGCCGGTAGCAGCATGAAAGGGCTGCTCCCAGCCTCAGTTTCCTGAACTGAGACACAGGGTAATCCTTCCTCTTTCAAGCCCCCCAGCCCTCAAGGGAAGTGGAGCCAGAGAGTGGTTGAAAAAAATCAATACACTACAAGTGCTTTGAGCTCCTTGAAGATAAGCTTCTGACAAAGAGGGAGGTGATTGAAGGCGTGAGCCTTTTCTCTACAGCCTGACAGGGATTTGGGATGGGTCAGGATGTCTGGGCTGGGTGTGCGTGTGGGACAGATGCTGGCCTGTGGACACTGGCTTCTGCCTCCATCCTTCCTGCTGGACTGAGGGCCCAGACTTGTGTGTCTCCCTGGTTTCCGAGCTCCCTGTGTCTCTCCCAGCGACCTGCAGGTTGTGGGAGACAGCTGCCGGTTTTTTCCTCACGGAACTGAATTTTCCTCCACTCTGTTCCCTCTACAAAATGTGGTAGCCCACTAAACACATCCAACTTCCGTCTGGGAGTCTGGACGCCTGGGTTCAAAGCCTCACTCTGCCACCAAGACGGGATGACCTCTGACCTCTGCCCCTCCCCGGACGTCAGTTTCCCCGTGTGCAAAGTGGGGTGTTAGATGACTGGCGGGGGCTCCCTCCCTCCCCAGAGTGGTCTGGAGCTGTGGCTACTTCGTCATGTACATGTGTCTACACAGAGCTCCTCTTTTGTCTCCGAAGGCAGCTAAGATAAAACAGAGTCTAATCCGCACCAGGGAGACGGGTCCTCTGCCCGAGGGGCCGCGGGCACAAATTGGGCCGTCGTGTTGCATTACTTCCGCCAAGTTGGGCCCCACCATCTCACCTCCGTCCCCCCCGGCGAATGGGACAGCTAGGGGCAGACAGCACAGTGGGGGCAGGGGGCCCGTGCCGCCACCAGGCCCTCTGACTCCACCATCAAAGGCGACAGGAGAGGGAGGGGGCCCAGCCGGGGAGGATTTTTAATGACCCCAAATCCTGGCAACTCATTACGTCTCTGATAAGGCGATGGGAGCTGTCATTCCCAGATGCAGCCAGGAGACTCCCTAGAGAAATTTTGCCGCCTTCTCGCTAATCTTCTTATAAACATTGTTATTTATTTTTTCTTATTTTATCCGACATGTGTCAAGCAGCCCCTGCTAAGCCTGTGACATCTCCAGGGAGGCTGGAGGAGGCTGGAGGAGGGCCCCCCTCCCACCCCCAGTCCTCAGCAGCACGGCCCCCAAGGCCCTGCTCTCTTGCTGGCTGAGGTTCTGCCCTGGCCGGTGGCTTGGCAATGCCCACGGGGGCTGGGGCTCGGGCCAGACGACGCTAGACATCTGGGGGCTAGCCGGCAGAGTCAGGGGACTACAGGCTGTTCTGACTGGGGCTGCTTCCAAGGAGAAGGAAGGGCTGCGTGCCACCACTGACATCTGGAACCACCCCCAGGCCTCATCCCCGTGCATTTGGTTAACATCCAAAGTAGCAATCACTGCACCCGCCACCTGTGAAGACTAGACCGGACAACAGGCTCCGTGCCCCTCACAGAGGAGCTCTCGCTCACTCCCCATGCCCGCACCATGAGGTTGCTACTGACATCGGTCCCATCTGTAGGTGAGGAAACGGACCCCGGGAGGTGAAATTACTTGCCCGAGGTTGCCCAGGCAGGACAGGACAGACTAGGAATCGGAACCGCGGGGCTCAGATGGACAGCTAATGCGGTGCACCCCAGCACTCCTCTGGTTGTCCCTGGAATCCCGGGCACAGAAGGCATAGCCAGGAATCTTCCCCCCATTTCACAGCTGAAGAAACGGGCTTGGAGGCTCCAGGACAGCTCCAGACAGTATCTCCCGGGTGTTGTCCTGTGTTGTGGCATGCTGAGATCCAGGGGGGCCTTCTGGGTCTCTGTTACAGGGACTAGAGCAATGCTGAGGTTGGAAAGAAGGTCCTAGCACCTCCGTAGGGCACACGAAAGTGTCCAGGTCTAGGAGATCCCCTCCCAACTATAGTTCCTGGCACCCGTTGGTGATAAACCTCGTAGATCTCTCCCGGTGGATTATTACTAATAAAACAGGGAATAAAACAGGGGCTCTGGCACGAGCCCATTTGGGCGAATATGTCGTTGCATGTGTGTCTATGTACGTAGTACATATATTGCAGAGGAAACAAAACATTGGATTTGTGGCTTTCAACATAGCCAAATGGAAGGTCAATATTTTCACATGCAACATTTTGGGGATCCTGAAACCAAAACAAGACATGACATTTTATTGAAACGACATTTTATTTCTAGCTCATTTTAAGCTTATAGTAGAGTTCTATCGAAGTGCAGAGAGCTCCCGAGAACCCTTCACCCTACTCTCCCTACGCTAACAGAGTTGGCAGCTTGCGAACCCGCTTCTCGGCTGGTGGAAAACCGTGGATTTTTATGACATTCTATCGGGGTACATGACATCCACAGGACTTCTCACTGGCGCTTTGACCTTGATCACACCTAAGGTGGCGTCTGCCAGATTCCTTCACTACACAGTTGCTACTTTTCCCCTCTCCATATTCTGTTCTTAGAAGAAAGTTGCTAAAGCCAGCCCACACTCCGGAAGAGAGGAATTAAACTCCATCCTCTGAATGTCTATGAATTTGCAGACAAATGTGAAAACCAGCATAGCAATTTTTTTTTAAGATTTTATTTATTTATTTGAGGGGAGAGAGTGAGAGAGAGAACAGGAGAGGGGAGAAAGTCAGAGGGAGAAGCAGACTCCCCGTGAAGCTGGGAGCCTGATGCGGGACTCGATTCTGGGACTTTGGCATCATGACCCGAGCCGAAGGCAGTCTCCCAACCAACTGAGCCACCCCAGCAACCCAGCATAGCAATTAATAAATTGGGAGGGAAGTCGCTTTGAAGGTATACAAGTGTCCTGTTTCTCCTTAAAGTTTGTTTTCCCTAATTCCGGCAGCCCTGGGTGGATCCAGCCTGTGGCAATTCCTGTCCTGGTGTTCTAATGGTAATTATCTTCTTCCCCCATTCCTTCTACTTTATTAGTTGAAATTCCATATTCTTATTATTTATTGTGTCGCTCAAATTGTTTCAGTTTTGGCCATTGGAAGCTCTTGTAGGTGGACTCTTCCATTGTCTTGACATGGAAGACAACGTAATTTGTTTGGATATAAATGTATCATGTGGTTTTTTGTTGTTGTTTTTTGGTTTGTTTTTTAGCACTACCTCATTTTCTGACGCCACAATGCCCTGGGACTCTCTTGTATTTTCTCTGCCCAGCCCTAGAATCAATCCTTTCTCCAAGGAGCCTGGTCCCTTTCATTGGAAATGGTATTTAGAAACCAAGAGCTGGGTGCTAGGAAGGCACACATTTTTCAAAGCCATTTTTAAGTGGATAAAGCATCTGGAACTTCACAGCTGGCAATGACTTGGCTTCCAACAGAAACCAGGGGGCTCTACACATCAGTAGTTATATAGGTTTATGGAACACACCTGGATCCCCGGGTCTCGCATGGGCTTCACCTGCGGAATGACTTTGAAAGGGCGCTGTGAAGTTGAGGGCTGTCGCCCTGGGTTCAAGTCCATGCTGCTGGCATGACAGTGCCTGGCAGCCTGCTCTCCAGCCGGCCACCGGAGCTAGCATCCATCTTGCTCTTCTGCCCAGTCAGGATGTGCGAACCCAGAAAGTTCGACACATCTTCAAAATGTCGATGAACCATTTGGGAAATATTAAGTCGTGATTTAATGATTCTCCTCAGGTTTTACTCAATTACAAATTTAATATTCTTGACATTTTCCTTCACTCTTAATGGAGCCTCCGAGACTTCAGGCTGGGGAGACGGCCCCAGAAACAAGGGTGTGATTGCAAAGGAACCAATGTGGGCTGAGATCCTCACCTCTCTGGCCAGCTTCCCCCATATAGAACGAGAATGATGAAAACAAATGAGAGAATGATGGGAAAAGGTCATCAGTCTGAGCTGTTACCATTTTGTTTGCAGGACATCAAGAGCTTGGGCTCAGGATCCTACCGGACCTTGGCTCCAAACCTGGCTTCATCACTGATCACCTATGTGATGGGCAAGCGGACTCGCCTCTCTGGGTCTCAGTTGTTTTGTCTGTAAAGTGGGCACAGTTCCTGCCTCAGAGTTGTCGTGGGGTCAAACGAAATCATCAGAATCAAGTGTGTAGCATAGTGCCTGATCGATGTTCAGTCAATGACTGCTAATAATAGTAATAATAATCGTAATAGTAACAATAGCCACACTTAACATTTTTAGCTCCTTTGGGTAAACACCAAGGAGCACAATGACTGGATTACATGGTGAGACTATGCTCAGGTTTGTAAGAAACCACCAAACTGGCCTCCCAGGAGGCTGTGCCGTTGTGCGTGCCCACCGGCCGTGAAGGAGACTTCCTGCGGCTCCCACCCTCCACAGCATTGGCCTTGCCAGTGTTTTGCATTTGGGCCATTCCAATCAGTGTCTAGTGGCATCTTGTTGCTTTAATTTGCAATTCTGTAAAGACATAAGATGCTGAATGTCTTTTCAAATGTTTATTAGCCATCCGTATTTCTCATTTGGTGAGGGGTCTATTCAGGTCTTTTGCCCCTTTTCCAAATCAGGTTGTTTTCTCATTGTTGAGCTCTAAGAATTTTTGGACTATTTTGGATAATGACCCTTTTTCAGATATGTCTTTTGCAAATATATTTCTCTGGTCAGTGGCTTGTCTTCTCATTCTCCCGACAGTGCCTTTCCCAGAGCAGAAGCTTTTAATTTCAATGAATTCCAGCTTATCAATTATTCCTTTCATGGATGGCTCCTTTGGTGTGGGATCTCCAAAGTCATCACCACACCCGAGGTCATCTAGATTTTTCTCCTTTGTTCCTCCTAGGAGTCTTAGAATTCTGCATTTTACAGTTAGCTCTGTGATCTATGCACTGATCATTTGTGTGAAGGCCATAAGGGCTGTGTCCAGAGTCACTCTTCACATGTGGGTGTCTAAGCTTTCCAGTGCCAGTTGTTGAGAAGACTATCTTTGCTCTATTCACTTGTATTTTCATCTTGGGTTTTTCATAGGGCATTCCCTGCACAGAGTCCCCCAGGCTCCCCCAACATGCCGCTTACCCACAGCACTGTTCCAGGAGGGAAGAACCCTTGGAGAGAGACCCTGGGCCTGACAGCCAGAGCCCTGGCTGGGCAGGGCCTTCAGCCAGGTTTCTGCTCAAGGGCAAGGACCAAGGTCATGTTCGGGGCCAGGTGCTTGGGGCTGGGAGCCGGTGGTTCTCAGTGCAAGGCTACGGAGGGGTGACTAGCCTCCAGGTTAGAAGGAGCAGGCCTGACCATGGGGGACTTGCGGTAGGACTTGGCAGCCTCTGGCCTCTGAGGAGAGTAGGAGCAGAGCCCAGGGCCAAGCAACCCCACAATCAGGTCTGTGAACACATTCACAAACACACACCTTCACCTTCCCCAGGAAACTAATGGCAGCTTAGCAAGCTGCACCAGGCCCCACCCATCAAACTCTCCCATTACTGCCTGCCCTCTCGGGGGTTTAATTCAAGGCACTCAGCTTCTCTGTGGGCTGGAAGAGGTGAAGACTTCTCCATGCAGGTGTCAGGAGGTTGGTGGGGAGGCAGGTTGTAGACACAGGGCCACTTCCCCCTGTCCTCAGCCAGCACTCCCCCACACTGCCCCCCAGGGGGAAACAGGCAGTGTGAGACCTGATCCTCCCTTGGGGCAAAGTCTTGGTCCTCTGAGAATGGCATGGGCCCTCCAACCCTAGCCCCAGCCCCCTTCCCCATGGGGCCTGGAGGTTTTATGCGAGTTGCAGCTAGACAGTCGGGCTCCTGGAGACCCAGACCCCCCACCTCCCTCTCAGGTCCTGTCTCCTGTACAGAGGAACCGGGCTGCTTGCAGCCGGTTCACCCCCACCAGCCAGGTGCTCTGGTGGCCCCCTTCTCAGCCATGGCATCTCACTACATCCTAAGATAAGCCTACTGAGCTGACATCACTAGGAAGCCCAGGAGAGCATCCACGCAGGCAGTCAGAGCCACCACCGACTTGGAGCCTGCCACCGAGGCACTGTGAGCCTCTGTTTCCTCACCTGTAAAATGGGACACCTCACTCCTCCCCTCACTGGGCTTTGCGAGGCATGTCTGGGGTAGTAGACGGGAAGCACGCACTTGTGCCCAAAGTAACTGGCAGCCTGAATTACTCTTACTGTACGTGGCAGCGCTGGGGTCTGGTCTGAAGATGAGCTCTGGCATGTGTGCTCCTCCTTATACTCACACTGCTGGCCCCTGTGGCTTGCAAGAACAGCTCCTTCCCATGGGCTCCCTGCAGGAGCGTGTCTGCCTTTCAGAACAGAGCTCTGGTCCCTTGTCAGCTGTGTTTCTCCCATTCGTCTTCCCGCCGGGGCAAGGGCCAAGCCTAGAGATGCCCGGGGACCCCGCCAAGGTCACACAGTGGGCTCCTGGGGCCCAGCAGGGCTCCCCCACGGGAGCCATCTTCCTGATGAACAGGGGGCTCCTGTCTGCTGCACAGTGACCACTGACCTCGCCGCGCACCTGTCCATCGGGCTCGGACACAGTGTCACCAGGGTATGACATTCATTTTCTCTCTGTCTGATGGAGGATTGACTGGCCAGCTGAAATCCAGCAAATCCTAGCAAACACAAACAGTCTGGCCTTGGTATCCATGTGGCACGAAGGCATACTCATGGTCTCTCACACTCACATACTCCCACAGCCCACCCTCGCACACATGCTCACACCAGCTGACACACACATTCACATTCACTTATTGTTTATCACATTTGCACACAATCACACAGTCCCAAACACACATACTTACACTTGCTCTCACACCCTCCAGTTCACGCTTACGAGCGCTCATACCCACAATTTCACCTGCTCACATGCCTTCACACACTCGCATGGCTCCTGGACTCCCGGTGCTGTGCTACTGGCAATGTCGTCTCCCACCTGGGAACAACCGAGCAGAAGCTATTTCCTGCTCCCCTCCCCACATCTCATCATTGGGCTGAGTCCTTCCCAACTCCGCTCCAGACTTGCCTCCCCCAGGAAAGTTCCTCAGTTTTCCCCAGCCTGCTGGGGCCTCCCCATAAAGTTAACAGCAACCTATTTCTCTGCTCGTGTCCAGCAGCCAATGTTTGCTGAGCACCTACTATATGCCAAGTGTGCTGGGTCCTGCGGCTTCCTCCCCTGGATGGAGAGAAACTTTGGAGGGCAGAGTGGGTGCCACACCCTGTGGGCCCCAACACACCGGAGGGGCCCGGGCACATGGTAGCTACTCAAAGTGCCTGTGTTGAGGGGATGAAGGCACTCCCTCTCCAGGTGCCCATTGGCCAGTGCCTTTCCAGTAAGCAAGCACATATCAAACCTGACTCTTGTTCTGGCCGATACTCCCCCCTGGAGCACCCTTCCCGTCTACACCCATCTCCTCCTGCGTGTATGTGCAGACCCATCCCCTGGGAGGGCTTCCGTAAGTCACCTTCCAGAAGCAACTAGGCTGCCCCTTGCTTGGCTTCCCCACGGGGTCATCAGCACCTGCAGAGCCGGGCTGGGCACCAGGCAGTTCTGTGTCCACAGAGCCTTGCACAGAATGGCTCAGGTCAGGGTTTGAGGTGACCATCCCAAGACAGACTCCCTCAGCTGAAAAGCCTTTTTCTCCAGAGCTGGTGACGGATGGCCGTGGGCCCCACTTTAGCGGAAGCCCCGTCTCTGCAGATGAGGCAGTTTGCAGACTTGACAGAGTCTTTTGCCTTCAGCCCATGCCCCACCTTCCTCCTTGGTGTTCCAGTTAAGTATGTTTCTCCACCAGGCCTCTTGTTATCCCAGACCTATTTAGGCGCCCTGCGCTGAGTCCCCCGGCCCCCATCCTTGGTCCACCCTGCTCTGTGGAGTTGCTTGCCCTGCATCTCTGTCCCCAGACTGTGTATTCCCCTGTCCTCACACCTGCTGCATGTCCAGGGTCCAGCCTGGGGCTTAGGACACAGCAGGCTTTTGACAAACCTACAGGAGGGGGTGGGAGGAGCAAAACCCCTGCTGGCCTGTCCTCCGCTCCGCTCCATGGCCTTGGAGATAGTGGAGGCTTCTTCGGACCCTTCAGTCCCAGTTCTCTGTGTCCCCAGATCTCTCCTGGCCCTGCACACTTTCAGGTGTTCCCATTTGATCCTCTGCACTGTAGGTCAGGCTATGCAGAGGCTCTTCGCAGGGTACGAAGGACACACACGTCCCATGCCTAGGAAACTCTTGACCTGGGGAGAGTTGGTGATGGCTAATCCCCTCATCCCTGGGCTGCTGCCCCCCAGAGGCCATGCGAGTGTGTGAAGGCATGTGAGCAGGTGAAATGATAACCGGGAGTCCAGGAGCCATGCGAGTGTGTGAAGGCATGTGAGCAGGTCTCCTTGATAACCTGGCCTCTTGAAGGCAGAACAGCCCCCCCACCCCAACCAAGAGCCAGGAGGGGGCTGGAGGAGATAGCTGCTACCCGGGGTTGCAGAGCTACCGAAGGGAACAACGGGAACAGGGGAGGCAAGAGGTCACTGTGTCTTGATGGCATGAGGGGGCATACAGTTTGGCCCAGGGTTGAAATCCTGGCTCTGAGTCTCTCTCACCTTGTGACCCTAGGAGTCCGGTGATTCTGGGCATCTCCCTGGCCTGTAATTCAAGGGCCTCCACCCTTTGGCCAGAAATAGTCTTCCCACAACCCTTATTATTTCCCTGGCAACCCCAGACACCCCAACTCCCAACCACGCCCTGCAATTTCCTGCCTCCAGGACTTCACCCAGTGTCATTGCCTCTGCTGAAGTGTCTCTTTCCCCCCAAATTCAAATGGTGGAAACTCTCCCCATTCTTTGAGCCCCAGGGAAAATGCCACCTCCTCCAGGGAGCTTCCTCTGATTGCCTAAATTGCCATTGTCCCCTCCTACAGTAAGTTCTCAGAAGCTTCACTCTGGCTCATGTAGGATCCTGCCCATACTTTCTCTGGCCTTCCAAAGAGGCATGCCTGGTGGTAAGATTGTAACCAGAACAGCTGTAGGGCGTGCCTGTCCCATAGTAGCCCGTGTAAGCAGCACCCCTTGGATTTGTGCAGTGCCTGGTCTGTGCAACTGTACACTGCAGTCCTGCCTATGTCCTGCCTCTAAGGATGTCTCTGAGGGTCCCATGGGATTATGCCTCCTGGCTCAGTAGTACAGATGTGGGTACCTCTTTTCTTCTGCTCATCCTGCTTTCCTTCCCCTCAACTCACTCTCCCCGGTGCTCTCACCCAGGCCCATGGCTTAAATGCCATTTCTAAGCAGATGGCTGATACCCAAGATGATGTCTGGGTCTGTGGCACTAACTCTGCCCCAAGCTGCAGACTCACATGTGCACCTGCTTCCTGGGAAGGAACCCCACTTGGAGGTCTCACAGGTGCTGCAAATTGAATTCAGCCAAGCCAAGCCCTGAGTCCCTTCCACACCTCGGTTCTTCCCCCAGTCTTCTTGATTTCTGTAAACCATCGACCCTCCAGCTGATCTTCAGAGCCGTCTTCGACCCTGCCTTCCCTGCCTCGTTATAGCCCATGCATTAGCTTGTCCTGTGGTCGGCTGTGCGGTCCGTCCTGAATCCCCTGCCTCCATCTCTAGTTCTCTGAGTCCCTGCCATCACCTGCTCCAGGCCACCACTGTCTCTCCCGACACACCTCAGGAGCAGAGTGACGGGAGGGGGGGTGCTCAACCCTGTTGGGAGGTGATCTCAGGAGGCGCATGAGTGAGCAGCAGAAAGACAGGGAAGGGGAAAAGCCGCTCCAGGGCCAGACTTCCTGAGTTACTGATAGCGCTGTGGGCCAGACCGCTTTCCCATGGACCACAGCCTGGGCCGTTTGTTTGCGGACTCTCATCCCCCTTGCCAGCCTGAGCTCGCTGTCCCCCTCCTTCTCCCAGGCTCTCCCTTGCAGCCCGATGGAGCTCTTCCCCGAGGAAAAGCTGAGAGTGCCCGCATTTGGAGGGGCTTGTGCTCAGCTCCTCAGCGGCGGCTGGAGTCCCCAGTGGGCTGTGGGAAGTGGCATGGGGCACTGGAAGCAGCTGTCACGGCTCCCATAGCCATCTCCCTACCTGCCCATCCACACGGGACCCCCAAGGGGATCTTGTACAAATACAAACTGATTCAGTCACTTTATTGTCTACAACTTTGCAAAGGTCCCCACTGTCCTTAGAACAAAGCCTTTGCCATGACTCACCAGGACACCCCCTGTCCCCCCGCCACCTCCCTGCCTCTCAGCCCTCATCCTCCGCTTACTCACTAAGCTCCAGGCACACTGGCCTTTGGGGGTCTCAGATCTCACAGGCTTGCTCCGGCCTTAGGACATTTGCACTTCCCGGCTCTGCCTGGATGACTCTCCCGCCCCGGCCCTCCAGCCTTCACATGTCGGAATCCGTGGGATTCAAGCCCACACTTCCCCGTGTCACCTCCTCAGATAGATCTTCCCTGGCCATTGAACCCATAGTTGTCCTCCTCCTCATGCTCGCTAGCATGTCCCTCCTTTTCCTCAGAGCGCTCCGACCTAACCCACTAACTTACTTTGTTAGTAACTTACTTTGTTACTTTGTTTGCCCGTTTCTTGCCTTTCTCCCCCATTAGCAGCCGGTCGGTCACGGTCATGTATGTAAACACCTGCTGAACGAATACACTGAACGGGTCAGTTTTCTCCCAGAAGCCCGCAGAGCCTGAGTCAGGGATTCTTGTGCACCTGCCAGATCAGGAGATGCTCTCAGGTGAGCCCCACCACAGTTAGGGAGACAGATAGGGTGGGAAGAAAGTCTAGGCAAGGTGAGGTGGCAACTGAGGTCTAGCCTCAGCCTTACCCCACCAGGCGAAGGATGTGGCTTCGGGGCCAGCGGGTGCCACCTTTAGACAAGGGTGATTTTTTTATAGCTCCATACAGTCATCGGGTGAGGGTGCCTCAGGGGAAGAAGTGGGACGGTGTGGGGGCCTCAGGAGCCCACGCTCCCAGGAGCTGGGAGAGAGGAGCAGGGGGCGGGGAGGGGCACTAACGGGATTCATGGCAGGAAGGACTGGCCTTCCTGCAGCTCAGTCACCCCCCCGCCCCCACTCACGGCTGAAGGGGCTCGGCAGCTGGCCATCTCCGGAACAGAAATCAAGCTTCTGACGGTCCAACCCTGTCTGCAGATGCCTTCTCGTATGTGCTGTGATCCCCCCCCCCCCCCCACCCCCCCCCCCCCACCAGCCCATTTTCTCTTCATGTTTCCTCCCTGCCTCTGAGAACAGTAGGTGAGCATTTTCCCCAAAGGAGCCTCAGAGTCCCCTCCCCATCTGTGGGTCTCTGAAGCTGTTTGATCCCAGCTGCAGGTGGCCGTCCCCGTCAACCCTTCCCGGGCTTCGGGACTTTCCCACCGGAGCACCAGTTCAATTCTGCGTTATTTCTTGAAAAATGAAGCCCTGGGAGACAGTGTGCCCACAACCAAAAAGTCCGAGGAAGCCACGGGAAAGATGGACTGTCTCCTCTTCTGGACACGTCTAGGTGATTCAGAGCACAGGGCGGGCAGAATTTGGCATTGACAAACAGCCCAGCCCACTGACCCTGCACTTCCCCGTGCCTGGACAGGTATTGACTGCCAAGGCACTTGAGTTTTTCCCTTTTCTCTGTCCGCTCTCTTAATTGAAAAATATAAAGAAAACGCCTATTGATTCCAAGTAACTGATAAGCCACTCGCTCCTGGGCCTTTTTAATCAGGAGCCGGAGCCTGGCTTGAAGCCCAAGGGAAGAGAGGGATGGGAGGAGAGGAGGGCGGTGCAGCTTCGGGGAGGCTCCCCACTGCCCCGACACACTCGCCCCCGAGCCTCCAGGACTGGGCATAAAAAGAACAATTGAGGAAACTTCGTCCTTCTAGGGTTTGACGATCCTAATTTTTGAAGCATATAATTATCCCTAACATCGACACAGCGCTTTGCATTGACAAAGCAATTTACATTAGTAAAGCCCTTCCACATTTCTTGTCTGGTTTCATCAAGATGTTTACTGCAGGGGACAATCGGCCCCGGAGTCCTCCTTCCACTTACCAAGCTGTGCGTCGGGGTGGTGGAAAACCCCCCTCCCGACGGTCCTGGGAAGTCTTCTTTCGTTGTCCCATTTCAGAGATGATGACACTGATGATCAGAGATTAGTGTAACTCACCCAAGTCACAAAGCACGTCGGCAGAGGGAGACAGATTCTGAGCCCTGCCAAGTACTCTGCTTCTTAGAAAAGAGGTGTGGGGGTCAGTTGGTTGTTAAGATTCGAGGCTGAGGCTCACCAATCAGGCTCCTGCTGAATGTGGCTTGCAGTCAGACTTGAAGCAGAACTTCCTGAGTGCTTGATCATTGTAATGTGCTAACCAAAAGATTTCCGCTCCTGCAGAGAACGCTCCTCGTGGGCTAAGGCCTGACCTTAGAGAGAGGGTCTGGATGATCTAAACTCCTTCCAAAACAGGAAGGCTGTGATTTCCAGAGGACTGGGAGAATGAGGACTGGTAAGCCTGAAGGCAGGCCCCTCCGCCTGCTTGTTTTCCTTTCGGCACACACTAAGACATGAGTCAGAGAAGGTGCAGGGAGAATTTATTACATTATCAATATTTAATATCTCCAGGGTGGTGACATCAGCAAAATTGCCTGACCTGGCAGAGCCATCTATGTGGACAGTGGGACAGGCCCTTCATCTCTTGGACATCCCATCCTTCCCACGGGGGGACAGGTGCAATTGATGGGCTCCTCCAAGAGGCCTGGGCACTGTGGAGGGTGACAAGTCTCTCTAGCTCCTATGTGCTGGCCTGGAGACTCCTCCCCGTGGCCCTTTGCCTGACCCAGGGTCTAGCAGGGCTAGGAGCTAGTGAGTGCTCCTTGGGCCTGGGACGCGGGTCTCCAGCTGTTCTGGAGAATTGGATGAGTGTGGGGGTGGTTGCCTGTGCTGTGTGATGACCCAGGCTGGTGTCCCAGACCACACAGCTGGGCATCTCCTCTAGGGGAGGTGATTTCATGACTCTTAAGTTACCAGCATTAGAGCAAGCCTGACAGAAACTTGGCAGGTGGCCAGAAGACATCAAGTCTGGGCTTCAGATTCCTTCTTCATAAAATGGGGGTATGGTCTCTGCCTCACAGATTGGTTGTGAGGATTGAAAAGGGGTTCTACTTGACGTATGGACCTGACCCAGGGCCGGCCCAATCCACCTGCGGTTCCAGACCCTCCACTGTGCCCCAGGGGAGCAGGGGAGACCCCAAAGCTGACATAGAACAGGCCAGAATAGAGGCTGAGGTCCGAGAGAGGGAAGGGAATGAGTGTGAATTAGCAGGTAGGTGTTTCTGGCTCTCCTGTGGCCTCATTTAATCCCCAGCATTGACAGCTGGAGGAACTAAGGTGCAGAGAGAGTAAGTGATGTGTCTGTGCCAAAATCTGAACCCCAGGCTCTTTGTCTCTCCTTGTGTCCTTCAACTGCCGCAGGTCTGGGTACAACTGGGAAACCTGAGGCGGTGACAGAGACCGTTCCCACAGCCAGAGGGACCCCGGGGAGCACCAGAGTCTGTCCCAGAGGGGATTCCTCTCTCCACGAGCCTCCAGTCCTGCTGAGGGTATGGTACCCCACGCCTTCTGACCAGCACCTCATGGTCTGTCCATCGGGAGCAAAGGCCTAAAGGTCTGTAAGTCCTAAGGGGCCCAGAGGGAGGCTTCTACCCACCCAGGAAGGAACCGATGCCAAAAGGACCATTCTAGTGCTGCTTCACCAGCTGGAAGAACCTCAGCCTTGGCCCTGGTTGGCTGTGCAAATGTGAGCTAGTTCCTTCTGCTCTCTGGGCCTCAGTTTCCCCATCTCTGAAGAACAGGGCCGGGCTGGATGATCACCATGTGATCTCATGTGATGAGCCTTCCTGGAGAGCACGGGGTGCTGGGAATTTCCATAAAGTATCAGAGATTCCCAAGGAAACCGGCTGTGATGATGTCACCTGGGACAAGCAGCCGGGAACCAGTGCCCACCCGTGTTGTCCAGATGAGGGGCGCCTAGTCCAGCCTGCGGGTCCAGGGAAGCCAGTGGGGCAGGGCCACTGTTGGAGAAGATGGGGCATTTTGGAGCATGCGTGGGACTCAACCAGATGGGAAGGGGCCAGCAGGACAACCGGGGAGCCATCAGGTGTCTGGCGGGGGGGGTTCCCAGCAGCTCTGGGCCCCTAGGTGAGGGTCAGGCCATGAGGCTAAGAGAGATCGGAAGTGGAGTTCAAGGCAAAGACCACCGCAGGGAAAGGACGTGATATCAAGTCTGGAGTGAGGGCCGGCCTGGCTTGAGGGCAGGCATGACTGAGGTCGGCAGGGGTAGAAAAATGAGAAAAATGAGGGCAACTACAGCAATTTACTCTAAACCAATTTCAACTAGAGAACATTGTTTCCCTACGGCTCTCGAAGCCAGAGGTTCGAAATCCTGGCCTCCGCAGGGCCCTGTCAGTAGGCTCCTGGGAAAGGCATCTAGGACAGGTCCTTCCTCACCTCTCCCAGCAGCTGCCGCCTGTCAGCATCTGTGGCGTGTCTTGGCTTAGAGATGCGTTGCTCCCGTCTCTGTCCCCATCATCACGCCAGGTCTCCCTCATTCCGTCCAAACTTTCCTCTTATAAGGACACCAGCCATTGGATTGGGGTCCACCCGAATCTGATATAACTTCATTTGAACAGCTTACATCTGCAAAGACCTTATTTTTTTAAAATTTTAAAAAGATTTTATTTATTTATTTGACACTCAGAGATCACAAGTAGGCAGAGAGGCAGGCAGAGAGAGAGGAGGAAGCAGGCTCCTCGCTGAGCTGAGCAGAGAGCGCGATGATGGGGCTTGATCCCAGGACCCTGGGATCATGACCTGAGCCGAAGGCAGAGGCTTAACCCACTGAGCCACTCAGCTGCCCCATGACACTGTTTTTTAAATAAGGTCACGGTCCCCGGCTTCGGGTGGACCAGGATTTGGTGGAGACGCTGTTTAAGCCGGTACTGCATCAGGCACAGGAGCAGGCATGCGGGGCCAGACCTGAGCCTGTCTGATAAGGTGGGCATCCTGCTGAGACCAGAGCCTGTGGGTTTCAGACCGGGTTTGGCGGGAATGCCTGGGGTGAAGGGCCGGGGTCCATCACGGGAGCTGTATTGGGCCCCGGGAGCCCCCTCTTAGTGGGGAGTTTGTCCCTCTCTGTAGCTCCCGGGGAGAGTGGGAACATCCAAGCAATGGGCCAGCCGGGCCAGAAGAGGAGCGCCCCATCCCGCAGGGCAGGGTAAGGAAGGCAAGCCTGGCAGCTTTCGTTCTTGTCCCCGCGTCCTCCTCTGCCCTGTGTGAAGGGGTGGCCCTCCTCTGAGCCTCACCCTCCCCCTGCGAGACATGAGGGCTGGCCCTGGCTGACCTCCACAGGCCCTGCTGTGAGTGGAAATTGGTGTGTTCAGCCTGGTGCTCCCCAGGATAAAGGCATCCACCCCAGGGATGCTGGGACTCCCCCGAGCCTGGCTCCGGAGGCCACTTGTCAGCGCCTGACGTGAACTTCAAGAGCCCCCCACCCCCACCCCTTACACAAAGCCAAGCTCATTGTTCCATTTCTCGAGAGAAATCAGGGCGTCTGGTGTGGCTGAGTGTCGCAGACGAGGGATGGGGGGACATGAAAGGCGGCGAGCAGGGACGAAAATTGTGCTTCTCCTAGCAACCCCGGGTCTGTGGCTCCTGGGCTGTGGCTGCACAGCAGATGCCATCTCCTGTCAACCGGGGATAAATGTACCCAGGTGCGGCCCACCCCACATGGTGGGCAGAGCAGGGAGCCGGGTTCCCACGAGGCTGCTCTGTGGCACCCCCACTCAGGTCCCTCCCAGGGTGCCTCCTGCTTCCCAGGGTGCTGGAGTGGTCCTCCCTCCACAAGTCAGCTCTGGCCTCCACCTTCTGGTGGCATGTCCTCCCCTGCTGCCAGCCGCCTCTGGGTCTGTGGGTAGCCAGTGGGACGGGCCAGTGGGCCACACTCCCAGAGCAAGAAGCCCCTTGATTCTGAATGTACACGGCTACACACACATACGTGTGCACACACACACACACAAGCAGGGTCTTGTACATCTGCCCCCCATGGACCCTCACACAGGCACACCAGTCTACCCATGTTCACGGTCGTCCATGCTCACAGAGACACATACGTGAAGTCCCCCAACCATGAGGCCCACAACCCCCAGGCCCTGTTCCTGGTTGGCACAGACACGGCTCTGTGTGGGACACGGCTCCCTGTGAGCTCCACGTCCATGCCCGGGAGGAGGGGGCCGCTGTCCCTCTCTCCGCCTGCTGCCTGGCAGAGACTGGCATGGGCGTGGCCTCCTTCTGGGACCCCTCTGTGCTTGGGAAAAAGGTGCAGCTTGTTTCTCAGCCCTTGCTTGCTCCTGAGCACCAGGGACAGGACATACCTGGTGTGCAGGACACACCAGGAGGACCCCGCACACCCCCATGTCACCCCTTCATAATATGTATACTCGCACAAGCAGCCCCGAGACAAGAATTTGGGGGCCAGTAAATTATTTGAGAGATGATCTCAGAAAACTTGGTGAGGGAGCCAGGTGGGAGGTGGGGGTGGGGGCGGTAGGAAAGGCAATGAGAAGTGTGTTCCTGGATGGCTTTCTGCTGGGAGCCACTGAAGCTTGACCCTGCTTAGATTCTTCTGGAAGCCTGGAGAGCGCACACTTCAGAACTGCTCCCCTTCTCAAGGGTCAAGGATGCCCAGGTATTTCCCCACCATTCCCATCCTCTGCTGCTTGAGGATGGTCAGCTCCAGAAACAGCTGACCTGCTCCTTCAAGGACCAAGCAGGTTGACTCAACCCAATACTTTCCAGAAGAGCCACACTGAACACAGGCAACGGCCATAGGGCCCTGGGTGACTGCAGGCTGGACCCTGTCTCTCCTGTCCCACTCTGCACGCATAAATATCCATGTGCAAGCCACACACACTCTCACACTCACATCCTCATGCTCTCACACACACATACACCCATGCACACATGCTCACCATTTTCTCTCCTCTGCCCACATCTGTCCTCTGTTCCTGACTACCTGGTCACAATTTGGTCTAGAAAAGTAGGGGATCTGGGCCTTCCATCTCCCAGAATGGCCCATTCTCCAGGTTAGGGGGAATCCTGTCCCCTACCCAGCTCTAGAAGCCCCTGCTCCCAAAGCTCCCCCCACCGCCCCCGCTCCCGCTACACTTCCGTGGCTCTGGGCTTTCAGCACCTGGCTTCAGCCCAGTCTATCAGGAGGAATCTCAGGCTTTGAAGCTGGAGACTCCCCAGGCGGACAAAGGGGTGGCTGTGAGGTGGGGGGTGGGGAGGGAGTCTGGGTGCCAGCCCAGGTGTGCTGCGATTATCTCTGAGTCCTAATCAAGGTGCCTTGTCCTGGGCTCTGCTGCTGAATGACAACAGCCCCTGCCCCTCCCACCACTCCCCACGCTGGCTGCCAGGACAGCGACAGACACCTGCTAGGTCCCTGACCCCTTCCCCCCAACCCGCCCCTGCCCTGCTTCCTTTTGTACTGGTGCAAAATAGGACAAAGCCAGGCCCCACCTGGTGAGGGGGAGGCCCCAGGACTCCCACTTCTCAGCTGTGATCACACTTTGCCTGTGAGTGCCAAAATTTTGTATTGGGCAGGGGGTGCCGGCAGAGAGATTGACAGATAGACTGACGGCAGCCCAGGATGGGCAGCAGGATAAGAGATGACCCATCTTGCAGAGCTACCCAGATGGGGTGTGGGGGGCACAAGATGAGAGTCCTGAGCTAGGTGTAACTGCATCCTCCTCAGGGACCTTGCTAAGATCTCTTTTGTCCCCAGAGCCCATGTGGGAAGCAGGCTCAGAGACAGCCCCATCTTTTGCAAAAGGAGCTGGGGAGAACCAAAGCTCAGAGAAAGTGAGAAGCGAGCTCTATTCTCCCCAGCTCTGGGCCCTAAGGCCAGACTCCTTGGTGCCTGGCTGGGATGCCTCCCTGGGACACCTGTCCTCGTATCTATGACCTGCTGCCCTCTGCACGGTGGGCACATGGAGGGGAAGCAGAGCAGGTGGGTGAGTAGTAACTGGAGTGGGTGGGCTCAAACTGACCTTGACCTTGACCAGCTGCTGGGTGCAGCGAGGCCCTCCTCACCTTCTCTTCCTTTTCCTCTTCACCTTCCCAGCTATTTCTGACCCTGCTACATGGCAAGGCAGGGACTCCCCAACACAATATGGGTGTATATTTGAGCAATAGGGTGACCTCAGTTTCTCCTCAGAGGCTGGAGGAGAGGGAAGGAGTGGATATGGGGAATGCAGAGAGCAACTGAGACGGGACAGAACTCTTCCTGACCTCAGACCCTTCCTGGAGAAAAGCTAGAGACCACGAGCAGGACAGAAACAGAGAGAAACCAAAGAAGAGGGATGCTCACTGGAGAGAGGACAGCCAGCTAGGCTGCTCAGCGCCCAGACCATTAAGATGAGCCATGGGCTTCCCCAGGACCATCCTTCAGGGTTGGGGGAGGGGTGGCTGGTGAAGGGAGGGAACACATTATTCACAGCTAAAGAAAGGCTCATTACTTTGCACCAACCTTTGGCTGGTATTGAATATACCATCGCTCCCCTCCTAACAAATGGCTTCTTGAGGGTTTAATTAACTTCTTAGCACCCTCGGGCAGGCAGCCTGGCCCCCACCATTGGGCGAACCTGAGTCAGCCATCTTGAGGGGCAGTGATGGCCTTCGGGAGAGGCAGCTCCTGCCCAAGAAGAGGGGAGGGGGGGCAGGGGCCTTGCCCGGCTTGCCGACCACCTGCTCACGTGACAGATGGGGAGGCTGAGGCAATGTGGGCGGCTTGCTCAAGGTCACATGGTAAAATGGAGGCAGAGCCAGGCCTACAGGGCAGACCCTGAGCAAACCGAGGGATGCATGGCCTTCCAGAGCCTCGCCCCTGCCTTCCCCTCCCCGAGTCGTTAGCTGCTATGTAAACCCAACAGCAATTCTGTAATTATGGGTTGAAGTTGATCGAGGCTCATAGCCTGAAAGGAAGTCCCTTCCAATAACCATTCCCATCATTGTAAGCACTTTCCAAGCCCCTCTGATGGGCCTGACGCTGTGCTAGGCCCCTTCGTGCAGCATTGCAAATAATTCCTATATTGACCCCACGAGGCTGGTATTATTATTGTCTTCAATTTTCAGATGAGGAAGCTGAGGCCCAGAGAGATCACTGATACCCCAAAGGGTACGTTGCCTGAACTGAGAGGCTCTTTGCCTCCTTAGAGAAGGACTCACATCATGAGACCCGATCCTTTCACTGGAGGGGAAATTGAGGACCTGCCCAAGGTCACCCGGGTCATAAGTGGAGTCTTGGCTTCTGATTCCAGGCCAGTGAAGGCCTTTCGAGCACACCATGTCGCCCATCCTCTCTGCTTCATTCCACACATTCCCCCCACACTTAGCGTCCTGGGCTGAGCCCGGCCCCCCAGCTGCGTGAATCACACTGAGAAACCCCTGTGCAGAGGAGCCAACCTGAACTTGGGAGTCAGCCCCAGGCTGAAAGCTGCTCCACAGTTTTGGGCTGGGGTCCTTGGACAAGTCACTCCCCTAGCAGCAGAGCCTCAGTTTCTTCTTCGGCAAGTTTAAACACACCTCACAGGACATTTGGGAGAATTAAATGGGCTTAAAGCACTTGGCCCAGTGTCTGACTCATCATAGCCTGCCCTCGATGGCAGTATCCTTGGGAAAAGGGCTCAGCCCGGCCAGGATTCCCTGCCTCCCTCCTGCATCCGCACCTCAGCTTGCTCCTGGGAAGGCCTGTCCAGCAGCCCCTGCCCCCACTCCCCACCCCCATTAGAATTGGAGCAGAAAAGCCCGGGAGGACTGTAGATGCCCAAACAGAGCCCTCCCCACCCAGGGGGAGCAGGAGGGCTGCCTCGCGGGCTGCGGGCTAATTAATCGTGCTGGGCTGACAGCAGAGAGGGGCTGAGCTTTCTGCCGACGAGTCCAGAGCAATGATGGAATAATGGGTTCTAATGCACTGGTCTTCTCCGGGGACCTGTCTTTCATCCCCAACAAAACTAATTAATGACAGCAATAAATAAACCAATCCAGCCTGCATTGCCCGGAGCAGCCAAGGCTCTTGGAGAAAAGCCTGTTGCTGGCCAGGCCAGGGAGCACTGGGGGCCAGCATCCTCTGAGCAGGTAGAGCGAGGGCCCTGGGATGTCCTGTGGGATGGGGCAGAAGTACTTGGGCCCTAGAGAGCCAAGCACGCTGAAAACTTGGGACCCATGAGTGCTAATCCCAGACTAGCCACTACATCACTGGGGGACCTTTCCAGGTCATTCTACACCTCAAGCTTCAGATGTTAACCCTATTTGGATAAAACACAAGTAGCCTATAAACCAGGAAAGGTCACAGTTCCTTTTATGATTTAGAAAGTGGGCTAGGCCAGGCACACCATAGAAAGGATGTCCTACCATGGGCCTCTCTGGCCAGTGAATGCTGAAACACAAAAAGCACTAATATCGGTGGTTTCACATTTTAGAATCTCCTCGAAGGCTTGCTAGAACCCAGACTGCAGCCCTCCCCCCGCCCCCAAGAGCTTCAGAGTCCGCAGGGCCTGAGAGTTTGCATTTTTAAGAAGTTTCCAGAAGATGTCCAGGATGCTGGTTTCCCACTCTGAGAATCAGTCGTCCAGCCTGAATGCCTACAACTTAGGTTCCCATCCTGTCTCGGCTCTGGTTTGCTTGGGGTAGCTCTCTTCCCTTCTCTGGGCCTCAGGTCCCCCATATGGACATGTGAATATGTGTGTAGGGGGGCAGGACTCATCAGGACTTCGGGGGCTCTGTTCTGCCTTTTCAGGCAGCTAGAGACCTCCCACGTAGCAAGTGACCTCCTGGCACTCTATACACATGCCAGGGGCTCAAAGCAGAGGCCCGACCGAGATCACAAAGCCCCTTTTGAGGGGTTTCCAGCCCGTTTATAATGAGCCACATACCCCCAGCAAGTAGCAGCCCCCTTCGTCAGTGTGGGAATTCTCACCTCTTGGTACATCCCCAAGGAGTGGTTCCTACTTCTAGTATACCTCTGCTAACAGGAAGCTCACTCACTCTCATGGGATGACCCTCCATCCTAAGGTCCTAAGAGAGGCTTTTTTTGTTTTCTATTTGTTTTTAGTGCTAGTCCAAAATTTGCCTCTTCATGGTGGACTTCCTCGGCCAGTCCCTTCTTTGTTTCAGTTTCCTCAAAGGTCTCTTTCATCTTCAATATCATGAGCCTACACAGGAGACCAGACTCCATCATTCATTGCTGTAGAACCTGGGAAAGCCTGAGGGAGCTCTGTCCCCCCCCCCCCCACACACACACACATTGCCCCTCTGTAGGATGGGCAGAAATGAGATCAAGAGGTGAGAGCCTAGAACGCAGCATAAATGTGGGAGACCCCAATTGCTAGTACATGACATCATTGCCCCAGAATTCGGCCTGGAATCCCAGTTCCAGGTCAGTTGGCTTTTCCTGAGGCCTTTCTGTCTGCAGGTGAGAGTGAGCTAAAGCTCCTCCCTGAATCTGGGGCCGTTTTAACTAGAAGCACCCCACTTCTATCAGAACTCACACCTGACCCCCCTTGGAACCTGTGACCAGTGCTCTGGAGTGGTCCTCCACTCCCCCAATTCTACTGGAAGTGCTGGAAGCCAGTAGACCAGTGGCCTGGGGTGTCTGCAGAGGGGGTGACTGTCCACAGTGGCATGGGTTCTGGCCCCGGCTTCCCAGCACAGCTGCTTGGCACCAGCACAGATCCTTGGCCCGGCCCAGGATCTCACCAGTGGCTGATCTCACCACTGCCCTCACGGCCCTGGGCGCTCATGTGCTGGCCTGTGCCCCCTGCCCACCATAAGAGTGGTGTCGCCAGGGTCCTGAGTGTGTGCAGTGTGGCCCACCCAACGCGCATCTAATTGGAAGACCTCCGCTAATGGGAGGATGGGACACGGAGAAGCTGGGATATTTAGCGGCAACAGTCTGTAGGCTCTGCTAGGCTCTGCTTCCCCCCAGGAGTGGGAACTCCTCCAAATCCGGAAAGAAGGTTTAGATCTGGGGCAGGAGAAACATACTAGAGGTCACCCTTATCTAATGTAATCTACCCTCGGCATGCGTCCATGTGAAGAAGGCCGTGGGCAGGATGCGGATAAAAATAACCGCTCATTCTGAGCACTTGCTATGTGCCAGCCCATCTTCTGAGGTCCTGTCACCCTCATCTGGGGACGGATCACTCCATCTAGGCATCTGAGTATCCCTAGAAGGGAGGTAGCTTTATCATTACACCCATGGCCCCTCTCTCATCAACAGGAGAACTGAGACCCAGAGAGGTAACGGAGGTCGGACAGCTAGCAGGAAGCAGACCCTGGTGTGGACTCCACTGTCTGGTTCCTGGGCTTGCGTTCCTTGTTCTGTGCTCTTCCCCTCTGGCTTATACCCAGGAGACCCAGCCACCATCCTGAGGAGACGGAGCCGCACACAGGAGGGACACACCAGGCACACAGTGCCCAGGACCGGAACCACCGAGCAGCCGGGAACTCGGGAAGAGAAAGGAAGTCAGTATTGTCCCCAGGATATGCAGAAGACTATGAAGAGAAAGGGACAGGGGTCAGCAGGGAAGGGTCCTTCTGCCTGAGCCTATCCTGGTCCTTGGCTTTCTCAGTCCAGGGCTCAGTCTGACTTCAGAGACTTGTCCACTACAAAGACAGGAGCTGGGAAGGGAGGGCTATCTTCCTACAGGGTCGCCATAAGGCAAGGCTGAGCCAGCCCTGCCTACACAACATCAGCTGCGAGAGAATGACCTCGGCTGCTGGGACAACCAGGCTCTGCTCCATGGGTCCCTTGCCTCTCTCCAGCCCACTGGCCTGGGCTTGTTCTTCCAAGAACAAGAGGTCCCTTGGTGGCATCTGTAAATAAATGGGATCCAGTTTTGGCTTAGGCTGCAGTTCCCAGTGGTTTCCAACCCTGGCTTGCCTGCTGAAGCACCTGGACTTAAGTGTGGGTCTTATTATCCAGACCTGGGCCCCACTCACAGGGATCAAGGTTTAATGAATCGATCTGGAGTGGGTGTTGGCATTGGTCGTTTGCAATGTTTCCCAGGTGGTTCTAACAGGCAACCAGGGTGCAGACCTCTTGCCCCTTGGGAATCTGGACCCCTTCTAGGTCTGGAGAGGTTAGGAGGGGCTCCTTACTAGGCTCTTCCCATGACTATGTCCCCATGTTCAAGCGCCTTAGAGGAGATGGCTCCCAGAGTAAGTGGCTAGATGTCACAATGTGAACACAGAACAAGAAGCTATGAAACAATTCTCTCTTTCACCAGAAAAATCCAAGGCACTAAGGGCCACAGAGCAGCCTGGAGAGGCCAAGTCCTCTTCAGGGAAACTAGAACTGTCAATAAGAACCATACCCAGGTAAAGAAATTCTGAATTCTCTGAAAGGCCACCTACTCCAATCCCTCTGAGCCCCAGTTCATCTTGCCCCTCTGGGTTCCTCCAGCCCTGACTGACAGCCTGGGAATCTTCCAGATGAGGACCAGCTCTGAGTAGACAGTGTCCTGCTCAAAAGTCTTGTATAGTTTCTTCATTGCCTTCAAGATGGAGTCCTAATGCCTTAGCCTGGTGTTCAAGACTCCAACAGCTGGCCAACACCTACCAGTCACACACCACTCTCCTTTACTTAGATGAGAAGTGCCTGGAAGCTCTGGGTTGCAGGCAGCAGGGCTGATGTATGCATTTAATAATGTGGAGAATATTAAATGCCCAACACAGGTCACGACATACAGAAGTCCTTTCCAAAGTGCTAACTACCATCATCCGCATCACCACCACCATCTTCATCATTGTTTCTATCACTGTCCTCACCATCATGACCGCCATCATCACTCCCATCACCACCCTTGTCTTCATCATTGTTGTCACTATCATCACCACCATCATATCATCATCTTCATCATTATTGTCACTGTCACCATCATCACCTTCATCATGACCACCATCATCATTCCCA
This sequence comes from Mustela nigripes, assembly GCF_022355385.1. Classification (NCBI taxonomy): domain Eukaryota; kingdom Metazoa; phylum Chordata; class Mammalia; order Carnivora; family Mustelidae; genus Mustela; species Mustela nigripes. Next base: position 137,224,789 of record NC_081560.1, on the reverse strand, counting down.
TCACTACCATCATCTCCATCATTGTTGTCACCATCATCACCACCATCATCATACCATCATCAACCCCCATCAACATCATTATCATCATCACCATCATCGTCACCATCATCACCATCATCACCATCACCATCATTACCATTACCACCAACATCACTACCACTGAGGGTTTTGTTGATTCTGGCCTTCATTCCTTTCTCATATATAAGGGGGTATAAGTGAACATAATTGTTGCTCCTCCTCCATGGCCCAACTGAAATCCAGCCTCCCCCATGAAGCTTCCCTGATGCTCACAGTCAAGAAGCCTACGTGTGCCCATGTGTATGTGCACGTGTGCGTGTACCCTCTTCCCTCTCACACTAAGCTATAAAACTTTCCAGTTCACCAGCCTCAGCTTGTCTCCCACAGCTTTTCCCTTCCCTTCATCTACTGCCAACCTCTCTGAGAGGTTTTCAGGATAACCTGGGCTACAGAACAGATGATCAAAATGGGAGACACTCAGGACCCAAGAAAGCACTGGTGTTACCCACTTCTGTCTCCCCGGCCCCCATTAGCTGCCTTGTAACCTATGTCCCTTCCTGATGCTACCATCTACCAAGCTTAAACCCGCACTGTGATCTCTCTCCTATCCTACATGAGGGCACAGACCAGAGGCCATACATGTGGTTTCAAGTCTGGGTCTTGCCACTTTCTGGGCAGGAGTCTTTGGCTGAGTCTCTCCTCTTTGGGAGCCTGAGTTGTCCCTTCATGCACAGGAAGTATAGGGGTAGGAATAGAAGATTTCTCTGTCCTTTTCTGACTCAAGCCTCCTCAGTTTCGCATGGGCCTTACTCACGTGGCTGTCCTCCGTCTAAGCTGTAGATATGATGTGGTGGTTTGAAGGTTCCTTTAATGTGGCTCAGCACCCATCAGGCCTCCTTCCTACCCAGAGAGGCAGCAGTAGTCTTTCCTGTGTTCTGGAGTGACTGGCCATGCTGGGGACTGAGGCAGGCCCCATGCGAGTCACAGCCGGCCCCCTCTCAGCTCAGAGGCTCAGAGCTCTTGGCCTGTGAGCCCGAGGGGAGGCATATTTACGGTTTAATAACTGTCCTATTGATTCTCATTTATTTGCCGCCAACAGGGCTTACCAAGGAAGTGAAGGCAAGAAGGCTGTGTTTGTAAATAATTCTCCAGTTGGCGCCATCACTCAGCCTGCCAGCCATGTGAGGGAGGTGAGCTGGGTTAATAGACTGCCATGCCCTCCACTTAGCTGAGCCCTGACACGCAGCCGCCCTTGGGACCCCCAGGAGCCCAGGGCTTTTCCCTGTTCTCTTTACTATTGGCAATGCACTTCTGTGGCTACGCTCTCTCCTGACTGTCTTTGAAGGAGGAAGATTGGGGTTTGGCAGCCCACCTAACAGATGAGGATCCTGGAAACTGTAGAAACACGGTGCCAGGAAAGGGTGGGTGGAGCAGTCTGCAACCTGAACAGCTGTGACCGGCTGACTATTAGTTAGCTATTGCTGTGTAACAAACCACCCCAGAATCTAGTCGTTTACAATAAGAACCATTATTTCTCATGAGTCATGGTCTCAGGAGTCTGTGAGTTCAACCAATCTAAACTTGGCTTGGTTGACATGGGCTGGGCCTAGTCAGGTATGTCTGGTGAGTTGGAGGGTCAGCCTGGGGCTGGCTGAGAGAGAATGACCTTGGCTGCTGGGACAGCTAGGCTCTACTCCATGGGTCCCTTGCCTCTCTCCAGCTCGCTGGCCTGGGCTTGTTCTTGCAGAGGTGTAACAAGAGTCTGAAAGATGAAGCAGAAATGCCCCAGCTCCTTAGTTTATACCGTTTGCTACCCTCCCCCCACACCCATTGGCCAGAGCAAGTCAGTGTTGGAGAGCAGGACTGAAAGCCCCCCTCCCCCGCCCCCGTACAGTGAGGCATGCAAATTGAGGCCACAGATGTCATCAGGATACCACGCTGACTCGGGAACATTGCACTCAGCATTCTGCTCTTTCCCTTAAGAAGAGTTGAGGCCTTGAACAAACAGGGGATCCTATTGTCTTTTCCTAAGTCTGGGTAGCAAGATCAGCCCTCTTGAGAAGGATGAGGCTTGATGTGGGGACATCAGAGCACAAAACTGAGTTCTAAGAGTTTTGGCTTAAGACATGGAAGGACTAGACTTTCCAAGGACTGAGTCTGTCTTAGAGAGATGAGCTCCCTGTCACTGGCAATGTGTAAGCACCAAGGAGATGCTGATTGCGCAGCTGCAAAAGGTTCTCCTTGCAATGAGACTGCAGGCAGATGCGATGAGCTCCCAGCTCCCTTCCAGCTCCAGCAATCCAGAAGTTTACGAAAGAGTGGTCTGGCTGCTGCAGATGCGTGGCGGAGGAATGCTGCTGTCCAACCCCCACTGCCTCTTCCAGTCTGGCCCTAGGCTTGGTGGGTCCCAAGTGCAAGTTCAGGGCAGAGCTGCCTTCTAGCAGACAGCACAAATGAGAGACTCTGAAATCTCCTGCCTGGCTCCCAGGAAAGAAGGGGAAAGTGATGCTCAGGGTGGAATGCCCCCAGCCAGCACCAGAGAGGCAGCCTGGCAAGGTGAAGAGTAGAGACCCTGAGCCAGACACATACCACTGGAACTGACCTAGGGTCAGTGCTTGCTTCCTCCCCGCCCCCTGTCCTCTCTATAAAGGGGCTAACCCTGCTGGACCAGACACCATTGTGAGAGCTGACCCAGACCGTGAAGATGGAACTTCCACGAGATGAAACATAGCCCCAGCAATGTTTTTTTTTCTTTTCTTTTCTTTTTGAGTCACAGCAGATAAAAACAAGAACTGACATAAAATCCATGTCCCCTCAGGCCCACTGTAGTAGCCTGCCAGTGCCCGTGTCCTGTGTATCCAGTGGGGGCAGCTCAGACGTCTGGGTGCGAGGACATGGAGTCCCCAAGGGAAGGGCAAGAGCCAGGCCAGGGAACGGGGCGGGGGGCTCCTGGTCAGGACACCCCCTCTCCCATTCCCACCTTCATCTGGAGATCAGAGCAGGGATGACTGATCAGAAGGGCCCAGGACTGACTGTAAATGTTCACCAACCAACCGCCTGCCCCCTCCCCCAATGCCGGCCTCCAGGAAGCACCCCTCTGCTGTGGCAGGAACCTCACTAGTAGAGAGATGGTTGGGGAGGAGGGAAGGAGAGCACGGCCTATTGAGGGCCTTTTCCATTTTCCATTTTCTGGAGCCTTGGGAGGTTTCTCAGATAATAATAGTAGCAGAGCCTCAGACTTCTTCCCACATCTCTGTGCCTTTTAGTGAAGCTCTATGCAGAGGGTGCAACTGTCCTGCGGCCGCCTCACTGACCAGCTGGTGGATGCAGTGACTGTCAGTCAGATGGGTGGGCCAGCTGGCTGACTGCTGACTGTCTTGCTGACTGACACAACAACTGGCCAGCAGATACAGTGGGTGCTGGCTGACAGACACAGGGGTTGGCTGGCTGTAGCGGTGACTGACTGACACAGTGAACCAATGAAGCACGAACAGACTGCTTGACTGAAGACTGTCTCACCATCTCCCTCACTCAATGACTGACCTATGAATGGACTGGTTGATATAGAATCTGATAGACCCATGGATTGCCTGACTGGCTGTCTCACTGATGCAGCACTGACAGACTTACCATCTGATGAGTCTGACTGACAGACTCATGGGACTCCTGACCAGGGGGTTGCAAACCCCCTGACCAAAGTCTGTCTTGCCAACTAACTGGCTGCTGTGGAGGATGTCCATGACAGCCTCCCCCTTGGCTGGCTGACTGTTTCCTCACTGACTAACTCAGAACTGACTGACTGACTGACTCTCTCACTCACTGACCCTTGTGACTGACCACTGACGGATGGACTGACTTACCAACTGCATGCTGACAACGGGCCATTCCAAGCCTTTCACACTAATGGGCTGCAGACCCACTGGTTGGCTGACAGCCAGGTTGACCTAGGAAAAACTAGCTGTGTGATGGCGACGACTAAAGCTTCGACTGACTCACCCATGAACCACCACACCAACAGCCCTATTCACGAGCTGACTGAAAGCCGGCAGGTCCGCTCGGCGACAGCCAGACTGACTTGCTGGCTGACGGACTGACCCACCACCTAACAACTGTGGGGCTGTCTGGCTGACCCCGGCGCCGACAGATGGCTGGCCGGCTGACCACCAACCCAGCCGCGGCCTGCTGTGCTGACTGACAGGCCCAACCGGCGACAGGCTGGCCGGCTGACGGAAGAAAACCTTTTTTCGGAATCCTTTTCGGTCCCCTGTTCTTTTTCCTTCCTCACCCTTTATCTCCCAGCGCAGCTTTGTCACCTCATGTTTTTTTAAATTTTACCTATTTTCTTATAGCTCCATGCATACAAAGGAATGTAGATAATACACATGAAAAGCCTAAAGAATGAAAATGAAATGAACACCTGTATGCAGCCACTTAGATCCAGAGCTAGAATAGTGGGGAGGCTTTGACAGATATGCCTGCCTGGTCTGCACCCCTGAAATTCTCCTCTAACTGGTCTGGCTGGGGCCTGGCATCATGGCTTCTCTTCCCCAGTTTTATTGAGATGTAATTGGCAAATAAAAATTATTTCTTGAAGGGGCACCTGGGTGGCTGAATCAGTGGAGCAGCCGTCTTTTGGTTTCGGCTCAGGTCGTGATCTCAGGGTCGTGAGATCGAGTCCTGTATGGGGCTCCGTGTCCAGCAGGGAGCCTGCTAGAGATTCTCTCTCTCTCCCTCTCCTTCTGCCCCTCCCTGTGCTCGTCCATGCTCTTCTCTCTCAAGTAAATATATACGTCTTTTTTTTTAAAGTGTGTATGTTTAAGGTTGTATATATAAGCGGTGAAATGATTACCATATTCAAGGTAATTAACATATCTGTCACCTCACATGGTTACCTTTTTTATGTGTGTGTGGTGAGAATGCTTAAGATCTACTCTCTAAGCAAATTTCAAGTGCACTATACAGAAGTATTAAGTACAGTCCCATGATGTACGTGAGATCTCCAGAATTCGTGAATCCTGCAGGACTAACACTATGTCCCCCACCACCCAGCCTCTGGCAACCACCATTCTACTTCGTGTTCCTAGGATGCTGACTATTTTAGATTCCACGTACACATGAGATCGTGCATTACTTGTTTTCTGTCTGGCTTATTTCACTTAGCATAATGTCCCTCAGATTCATCCGTGTTGTCACAGATGGCAGGATTTCCTTCTTTTTTAAGGTTGAGTACTATTCCCCTCTGTGTCTGGACCGCATTTTCTTTATCAGCACACCCCTCAGTGAGCCCTTGGGTTCTTCCCACAGCTTGGCTCTTGTGAATGTACTGCGATGAACGTGTGCAGCTTTCTCGCAGAGAGCTTGGTTTCATTTTCTTCAGATACGGACCCACAGTGGGATTGCTGGGTCATAGGGTTGTTCTATTTTCAGCGATTTGAGGAAACTCCACGCTGTTTTCCCTAGTAGCTGCCCCCATTCACATTCTGCCATCAGTCTTCTGAGAAGCCTCCTGAGCGCTCCTGATGCATGGCAAGGTCTGGTGTCCCGAGGCCAGACCCTCACGGAATCTTGGCTTAGCCTCACTGCCCAGAGTGTGGTCTGAGCCGGTAGCATCAGCCCCACTGGGGAGCTGGTAGGAAATGCAGATTCTCGGCCCTCACCTGAGACCCTCTGAAGGCGAATCTGCTTGTTAGCAGCCCCCCGGATGGCCTACATGCACACTAACAAGGGTTCGACAAGCCCTGCCTTCAATGGCCTCTGTATGTTCCTCCCCACCTGCCTCTCTTCCCCCTGTCCTGCCCCATGTGACCACGGCCACCAGGTAGGGTCCTTACCCCTTGCCTTTTTTTGTGGTTTTTGCCTAAATCCTCGTGCCTGCTTTGGGTCTTTACATCCCCGAGATACATTCTTCTGCCATGCGTTTTTTGTTTTTGTTTTTGTTTTTGTTTTTTTTAAGATTTTATTTATTTATTTGACAGAGATCACAAGTAGGCAGAGAGGCAGATAGAGAGAGAGGAAGGGAAGCAGGCTCCCTGCTGAGCAGAGAGCCCGACTCGGGGCTCGATTCCAGGACCCTGGGATCACGACCTGAGCCGAAGGCAGAGGCTTAACCCACTGACCACCCAGGTACCTCCTGCCATGCGTTTTTTGCTCTACATTTTATTTTCTAGATTTGTTGCATGCAAATGACGGCACCTTCATTTCTCACTGCTGTAGAATATGCTAGGGTGTGACCGTGCCACCACATATCTGTATGTTTAAAAATGGACACTCGGATTGTTTCTAATTCTCACTTGGCGTTGCTGTTTGCTGGTCCGTTGCTTTCTGCTCTGCTCCCCAGCTCCCCTGTTCCCCCTGACCCACAGAGAGAATACCCTGCTTGACCTCTCCCTGTGAAGACAGGCTTCTGCTCCTGTCTTTGCCCACCCCACCTCCCCATCCCCACTTCCAGGGAGCAGGATGGCACAGATCTGCCACGGCCTCTGCATTAGCTACTGCTTGCCTACGCTGGGGCCACCATCTCTCCCCAGGGACAGGCGGTGAGTCAGGGGGAGCTGGAGTTTGTCTTTCCCCCAGCTCCTTCCCTTCCTATAAATGCCTGTCTTGTCAGTCAGGGCAACGTGAGCAGAGAGGGCTGTCTGCATTTTCCTGGTTCCAGCCTGGCTTCAGGCACCACGACTGTCGGGAGCTGGAAGGCCTTGGGGACTGATAAGGGAAAAAGATTGTATGAGTCAAGGTTGTCCAAAGAAACAGAACCAGTAGGATAGATAAAGGTATATATAAAAAGAGATTTATTATAGGAACTGGCTCACACAGCCACGGACGCTGAAGTCCCACGATCCGCCGTCTGCAAGCTGTGTCTGTGTCGGAAAGCCTGAGAAGCTGGGGGGTGCGGTGGGGGGAGCTTCTGGCTTAAGTCTCAAAGTCTCAAACCAGGAATTCAGTGTTCCCGGCAGCAGAGGTGGACATCCTAGGTCAAGGAGGGAGGAGAAGTCACCTTCTCTCTGGACGCTTTGTCCTCTTTGGGCTCTCCACAGACAGTCTGATGTCCACTCACAGGATTGAGTCAGGACCCTTCTTTACCCAGTCTACAGATCCCAAAGCCAATCTCTTCTGGAAACATCTTCACAGAGGCACCCAGAAATTCTGCTTCGCCAGCTCCTTGGGCATCCTGTAATCTGGTCAACTCAACCCATAAAATTCTGCATCTCAAGTGAGTCACCATGAGAGGCAGTAACACACGACAGGCTTTATCTGGTCTTGGATAGGATTGCCCGAGAAGGGAAATCTTTCACAGCATGAGAGACCATCTGGAGTTCATGGCCACGGGCACAGCACACCCAGGAGAGGACAAGGGAGTTCCCCTGCATGGGCCCCCACATCTCGATGATGTCCCTCTGCAGCTTGGCGGGGGAGTCTCAGGGTCAGGAGCTCTAGCCTATCCATGGCCAGCAGATCTGGGGTGAGGTTCGGTGGGAGTCAGTCAAACTATTTAGGCAGGTCCAAAATAGTTAAAAATCTGCTTATATGGTTTATTTTTAAACTATTGGGTGTGTAACAGTTTGAGCTCAGTGCCGGCAGACTTTTGAGCTGGCAGGTCTTGGCCAGCAGTGAAGAAATAAATAACCTAGGGGCCGATACACAGAGGTCACCTTTGGCTCCTGTGTATCCATGACAGGGACTCCAGTGGACAGAGCCCAGAGGAAGGCATCTTTCAGTCTAGAAGCTTCAGCCCCTAGCAGGTTGAAGAGGCTCTGAGATTAGTCACCCAGCCTTGCAAGCCTTCATTTGCAGGGCTAGGAAGATCGTTAATAATAAATAGCACACACAGTCTTCCCTCTGTTTTTGCTGCCAACACCTGCTACGCGCCAGGCCCCACGCTACTGCTCTGTCTGTCTTCCGAGGCGCTCGGAGCCGTGGGCACCGACCGGTGGGGCCGCCGTTGGAGCTCTGAGGGACTTGATCAGCACAGGCTTCCGAAGGCCACACTGAAACCCATTGTGTCTCCTCTTCCTGTAACCCATGGTCTTCTCAAGCATTGTCCGTGCAAATGCCCTTCCCAGACAGGTGTCAGGTGGGATGGGAAGGAAATTGGAGTCAGCGGGCCAATGATGGCAAGAGCACGCAGTCATTGAAAATTTACTACACAACAGACACGGTACCTAGCATTTGCTGCAAGCATGGTTCCCTTTCGTCTCCGTAACAAACCCCCAATGAATTACGTCCTAGTCCATGCTGATCGAAGGAGATACAAGTGTGTGTTTCTATCCACAAAAGGTAACGCACTCTGCATGTTTGTTTTACGCCTTGTTTTTTTCTCCTGACAATATACCTTGTAGATTATTTCATTACATACAGAGCGTTTCGGAGTGTGGGTTCTTCTACCATCCTCGAGCAAAACCAACCCCTCTTGATGGATACGGGGCTTTTCCCAATATTCCTTTTACTTGGCTCATTTGGGGGAGGAACTTCTAGAAGTTGAATTTCAGTGTCATTCGGACTGACTCAAGGAGCTGGAGCTTCCGAGGTGGGAGGGAAGCTCAGACTGTGTTTCTTGGGGTGGGGAGGGATGTAAAAGGGAGGGGAAAGCTGAGGGCGGGCAGAGGGAGGAGATGGAGGCAGCCAGGAGGGGAGGATCTGGGGCTGTGCAGGTAGGTAGGTGGAGTCAAGGCATGGGGTATGTGTGTGTGTGTGTGTGTGTGTGTGTGTGTGCAAATGCACGTGTATTTCCATCCTGCCTGAAGTCTTCCAAATTATCGTGTTCCTCGTCTGCCTACTCCTTCTCCCCCCACCTCCCCCCACCCCCAGCCTGGGAAAATCCAGTCAGAATTAATAAAAGCAGCAGATTGCTTAGAGACGAAGGGCGAGGGATACAGACAGTTCGGGGGCTTGGTATTTCCCTCATGTGCAATAATCTGGTGGTGAGATCTGGAATTAAAACCCCTTTCCTAGAGCCTTTATTAATATTAGCTCCTAATGCATAATTACCTGGCAAGCCCAGGGGGCTGCTGCTTGTGTCCCCGCCCCCACTCCCCCCGCCCCCACCCCCACCGCAGCCCGGCCACCTGGGCCACCCAGCAGGACACAGGCGCAGACGGCAGACTGGTCTTCTCACAGAGGTGGCGCCGTTTGTTCTGGGGGGTCTGGGCTCCTGAGTGACCTCCTGGAGACACGGAGGGTCTCACTGCCCCCCAGGAGCCCAGGCGGCCCGAATCCACTCAAACCTGCTGGAGGGGCCGGCGGTAGACACGGCTGCATCTCCCAGCCCTCCAGGCCTCTTGGCCGTGAAAGCGGTCACTGTGTGGTTGTGGGATTGTGACCAGCTGGCTTAGGGTTCTAGCTGGCCCACCTCCCCTCCAGGCAGCAGCCACCAGATCTTCCTGGCACCCTGATGCTTAGAAAGCTCTCAGGCCTGGTAAAGGGCAGGGAACCACTGGGTCCTCCCCTCTTCCCTAGAGGCGAAGCTTGTCCCTCCAAGGCATGGTTCCCGCTTTCCAGCAGCTGTTCCATGCCCAGGGCTGGGTCGTCTTTGGCAAGTTGCTTGCCTTCCCCGACCTTGGTTTTCCCAGCAGGACAGTAAGGGGGCTGCCTGGGGCTCTTCCTCTGCCCCTTTTATTCTGAGTCTGGTGCAGGTGTCGGGAGTCCGGCGTTAGTGAAAACGGAGTCCGAGTAGATGAAAGACCAAGGACAGGAACATTCTGAGAGCCCTGAGCCCTTGGGGTCCCCATGTTAACTGGCCGCAGTCCTTGTTTGTGGCAGATAATCCCGCAGTTTGCATGTGCTTAGAAGGACACGCCTCTTATTCCCACCAAACTACCTCCTGCCACAGGGTCTTTGTACATGTGCTCCCCTGGAGCACACTCTCCTGGAATGTGCTTCCCTTCCCTCTTTTTCCCTAGTCTTCCTTCAGAACTCAGCCCTGCACAGAACTCAGCATTTCCTCCAGCAAGTCTTCCCTGACTTCCCCACCAAAGTCAGATTCCCAGTGTCCCATATGTCTCCTTCATAGCAATTCTGAGTTAATAAAATCAGGGCACAAAAAAGCACCTATATTTTTCTGTAACTAAATTTCATTTCTGCTCTGAGCCCACACTCTTCTGGGAGGGAGAAATGTAATCTAAGACAATTCAGGATCCTCCTGCTTTCCCTGGCTTTGAGTCACAGCCTGGAGGTGGAGGGTACGGGAGTGGAGGGCTGGGGGGAGTGGGTTTCTCGAAGCTTCTATGTCAGGCAAGGACGGTCATCTGTCCCTCTGGCACATCCTCATTCCAGTGACTCCTCAGCCCCCACTGTCCCCCTGAGCCTCACTGCATCAGAAGCAGGCTGACCCTGTGGCCTTCCCAGGCCCCCTGCCACTCCACACGCTGCTCAAGAGGGACCCTGCACAGGCATTTCTCTGCCCCCATGTGATGCTGGGACAGGGAAACTCGGGGACCCCACCGGGTAGAGGTGGGTAAGTATAACTCCATTTGCCCTGAGAGACCCCACAGGGTTAGAGACGGGGAGACGAGGAGTAGCGACAGTGCCTGTCCTCGGGGACCTTAACCCCTCAACCCCTCTGTCTTGACCTTTCACTCTCTGCCCCCCATCACCACCTGGCCAGGCAGGGAGAATCCCGAGTCTGGGGAGAGGGTGGGGCGCTGCCCAGAAGGGAGTCTACTGCCCATTGGCTGCTTCTGCCTGCAGTGGTTCAGGAGCTGCTGTTGTTGTCACCCTGGCAACCAGAAGAAGGGGATCAGAAGGGGAAACCACAGATACTGGGGGACACAGCAGCCTATAGGAGGCACACGAGCAGCAGAAGAGCTTAGTGATGACTGTAAGTGGCGGTTCTAGAGCCAGACAGCCTGGGTTCAAATCCTGTTCTCCTACCTGCCGGCCGTGCAAACTTGGGGGAGTTACTTCACTCTCTCCTTGGTTCCTTCTTCCAGAGATAAAGACAGCAACAGTGTCTGTCTGAGTCAAGATTAAGTGAGGTAATACATGCAAAGTACTTGGTGCAGTTCCTGGCAAGTAGGAAACTCTCCTAAGATCATTGTTCTTCCCTTAAATCAGATAAAACTATTGTGTGGTGAGTGTTTGACTGTCTGCCACTGTAAGCTTCAGGAGTGTAGGGACAAGGTCGCTTTGTCAGGCTGCTTGCTGTTTGGGGCTCACAAGTGTCTAGTCTCAAGGCTGACACTCTATGAATACTGTTCTTCCTATTTGCAGTCCTGCCAACCATGTGCATGCCTGATCGTGACCTTGCTTACCTGTCCAGCACACGCCTCTTCCAGGAAGCCCTCCCCGATACTTCCACTTAGATAAATCTACCACCACCACCTCCAGTCTCTCCATCTCCTCCACCAAGGGCAAGCACTTTGAGGCTGAAAGCTCTGTCGAGCTCTCCGCGGTTTCCTGGACTGAGCCCTGCTAAGGGACTCCAGGGAAAGTTGGTCTCATCCTCTTTCGTTCATTTGAGCTCCACAATAGCACAGAAAGCAGAGCAAAGCAGATGCTTTCCCCATGTTATGGAGGGAACTGACCCTCAGGCTGAGTGACTTGCTCAATATCACGCAGCTGCCGAGGGGAAGGGAGGGGCCTGGGCTCCAGGCTTGAGACCTGCATCCTCTGTCCTCCTCTTGCCCCAAACAACTCGCCCCCTAACTGGGGAAGACTGGGGAAGACAGAGGAACCATTCAGAAGACAAAGGCAGGTAAGAACACAGCTGCTATGGTCCTGGGGCCTTCTGTGCTCCTCTTCCAATTACAAGTGAGGAAAGCAGCAGAAGTGGGACAGCGCACTGAGCCGGGGCCCAGGAGGGCCAGAAGAGGGGGAGCCCCAGCCCAGACTGCCAGAGGCCTTGAATGACACAGTGAGGTAGGGCTGGACCCTCTCAGAGCCCCTGACAGTGGCGTGAGTTCTTGGCCCTTCTGCCCATGACTGAGGCCATGAAAATGGAGTACTGCAGGCTTCGCCCCAAGCTGGGCAGCTCCATCATCAGCGGAACTACTGAGGACCTACTGGGCACATCTCTGTTATCCTTGTCCTCTTCAGCCTTCACCATGATGGCAACCAGGCGTCGAAGCCCAGACAGGGGAAGGGACTCAACAAGTCCACCCAGTAAGCCAGGGTCAGAGCCCAGAGATCGATCCACAAGGAGTCAGAGCCCCAGAAGCTCTCTATCCCTAGCTTCGAGGCCAATCACTCAGGGTCCCCATCTGGATTCCCCTCTCCGGGCAACTAGGAGCCAGGATGCCAAGTTCAAGCTGGCAGCCTCTCTCCAGCACCAAGCCCAGACCGGCATCTCCTTTCTCCTTAGCCCTACAAGCCAGGCCACCCAATTTTGGTGCTTGGACTGAAAGGCAGCTCATGCTGCCCCCTGGCTGGGAGGACCTAGATCAGCAGAAAATAAGTTCACCCTAGTAAAAATCATCCAAATGCACCAGCCACTCCCTGCCTGCCCCCCAGGCACAGGCACTGAGCCCAGCTTGGGAGGACAAAAAGGATGAAGCCCCCAGGTGGGGACCATACCTGAAATGGGAGCCACACCATCCCTGTCTCTCTTGTGGCCGGGAAGCTGCCGTTCAGTCTCATTTTGTCCCCCCAGTCCCTGGGGGGTGGGTATTACTGGCCGCAGTTTTACAAGGAGCAGCCTAAGGCTCAGAGAGGCAAGGTCAATCATCCAGGCTCTGACCACAGGTAGCTGGTAGGGGCGATGCTGGTCCTCCTACTCCAGTGTGGGTGGTGCTCTGGGTCTCTGGAAGTCCTGCTCCGGTCCTTCCACCAGGGGATCCTGAGTCCTGGCCACACAGGGCAGTTGGCCTTCTTGGGCAACCCAGCTTCTGTGCGCTGCACCCCTCCCCTCAATTCACTCTGCTTGGCAGACCAGGAGGATGGCTGGGGGTTCAGGCTCTGGGCTCCAACAGCCTGGCATTAGATCCTAGCTTCACTCCTTAGGAAATGATCTGGGCCACTGACAGCCTCAGTTTTTCCATCTGTAAAATGGGTGATTCTTGGCACATGAAAAGGTACCGTGGATGCTGACGGCTGCTGCTAGTGCTTTTCTCAGGGTGGTAAGCTGGCTTTGCGGGGACAACCTCCCCATCACTTCCCTTTTTCTGCTTCAGGGCTGTGTCCCCCATAGCTCAGGCCCATGCTAAATATTCTGTAATTGCTTGACACTTACTGAGTCAGTGGGGGTTGCTGGCTGGGGGACAGGGAGGGATGCCAATGGCCAGAGCTGGTCGGGGGGAGCTGTGTCCAGAGCAATCTCCCTCCCCAGGTCCGAAGAGGGAGCATTTGGGTGTGCTGGCTATTTGTTGCATGAGGAATGCATAAACCAATACGGCGCGTGGCAGGAACTCTGGGCCCAGTGGTGGGTTAGATGATTCTAGAAGCCAGACTACATCCAGTTTGGCTGCGTTCCAGGGAAGGCCACACAGTAATCCCTCTAGTTGGGTGTGGATGTCAGGCAAAGATTCTCCATGATACTCATAGCTGATGGCTGACAGTTATCCACTTGCACACCTCCCGTGATGGGGAGCTCCTTCTCACCACCCTTGCAAGCAGCCCATTTTATCCTGGACTGCTCCGATGGTATGGGAGGTTTTATTAAGCTTGAGCTGAGTTCCGCTTCCTCGTAACTTCCATCCTTTGCTCTTAGCTTTGTCTTCGGAGCCACCCCAGCCACAGCTGTCCTTCTATACCCCTTCTTTCATAAACAGTTGGGTTTAGAGCTTAGGTTCGCACGACTCCTGGTTCTGACACCTCCCAGCAGTGTGGTCTTAAGTCCCTTATGGGTCCTCTCTGAGCCTCACTTTCATCTTCTGCAAAATGGGTATTTAAAAAAAAGGCTTTCCAAAGAATGTTCTAGGCTGAGGTGCTTCTCAGTACCAGATTTCCTACCCTATATGTGGGAGGGAGAGGTGGAAGTTGGCCTCAACCTGCCAGGTTCCCACCACTCCTTTCTTAGAGACCAATGAGGAGCCATGGAAGACTCTAGAGCAGGAGCATGGCGGCAATCTAGACTGGCGGCAATCTCACCTATTTTGTCAGCAGATTCTCAGCTATGGCTAGAGGGTTGCATATGGGGCAAGATTCCCATGATGAGGGGCTCGGAGAGACTTCCCTGAAAGTCTGAGGGGAACCAGTGCTCCTTAATGTTGGCACGGCTCCTGGCAGATGGGTGATGCTACACGCTCCAAGGCAGCTCTGTCTCCAGTGGCAAATACTGCCCATGTGTATGTGTTTCCTGGTGACAGGCTGGCCCACCTCCAATCCCAGCCTCCACACCAATGTGTCCCCTCGGCGTCCAGCCAGCAGCCCAGAACCACCTCCTCCCGAGAGCCCGGAGGTGACAGACCAAGAGCCCAGCCGTGGCAGGGCAGGAGCCCTTCCTCCCCTTCCAGAGAGCAGCAAGACCCCTCCCAGGGAGATTCTAGCCCACCCAACTGGAGTCCTCCTTTCTGCGGAAGATCAGAAGGGAAGAGTGGGACCAAGGCACACATCCTGCATTTCCTGGCCTAGGCCAGAGCTTGGGACTCGGGTAGGGATGCCTGGGGTCTCAGTCCCAGCTTACAGGACACTCAGCTTCAGTTTCTGTATCTCTGTCCCCTATCTATCGACCGATCTACCATCTATCATCTATCTATCTACCTTTCTGATTAAAAGCCTTATTGATCTTGAGGGGCCTTACCAGCACCGCATAGGAGAAGAGACAGCAGCCATAAAACCCTTCCCCTGTAAATGGAATTATTATCACTGTGCGTTTGTAGACGGAGACAGTCCCAGGTGATGCTTCCGGGAGATGGGGACTCTTGGGCAAGCCCTGCCCTCCCCCAAGCCTCAGTTTCCCAGCCCGCCCAGATGCTGAAGTTCATTGGGTTCTGCCACGCCAGACGATGGATTCCTCCATGGGAAATGGGCGTGCTGACAGGCCCTGTGTGTCTGCAACACGATCTCTTCCTTCGGAGGACGCAGGCTCCCCACCAGCGTGGCTGGTGATTAATATGCCCTGAGTGGGGCTCCTGACCCGCTGTCAGGGACGTCAAGGTAAGTGCCCATCCACAGGCAGAGGGCTCCGTCGATGAATAAATAATAGGACTAGTGAAGTAATGGGATCCGGGGAGGCCGCTTAGGCTAATGGAGCGACAGACGTGGCGTCGAGCCCCAGGGACCAGAGCTGCCGGAAGGGCTGCTGGGCCGGGGAGGGGGGTGGGGACACAGCCTGGCAATGCTCCGCCTGCTGACCATGGTCGGGGTGACTGCCAGTGGTTCCCGTTACAGCTCTGAGTGCAGGCTTTGGAGTCACACAACCCCGGTGCTGCTCTGCCTGGCTGAGCCTCAGTTTCCACATTTGCACAAGAGGCATTACAAGGAGAGAGGAAGTGAGAGTCGGTTGTGAGGGGCTTAGCCTGTATCGGCTCGTCATGAGACTCCTGCTAGGGCTGGTTGTCCCCAAAGTGAATTCTAGGGTCAAACGAATTCTTGACTCCCTTTTGGGTCACTGAATTCTTTTTTTCTTTTTTAAAAGATTTTATTTATTTATTTGACAGATAGAGATCACAAGTAGACAGAGGCAGGCAGAGAAAGAGAGAGAGGAGGAAGCAGGCTCCCCGCTGAGCAGAGCCTGATGCAGGGCTTGATCCCAGGTCCTGGGATCTTGACCCAAGCCAAAGGCAGAGGCTTTACCCACTGAGCCACCCAGGCGCCCCAGGTCACTGAATTCTTGACTCAAATTTGCGCCCTATGCCAGGCAGGGGAGGGGTAATGCCCTGTTGCCAGATGAGGAGACCAAAGCTTGGATAGGTACCTGTCTCTCCAGAAAATTCTAGCTCTTTCCCTGGGCACTTGTACCTAAATACTGACACTATTCCTGCTTGGGGCCCAGCTCTCTGCTGGGCTCTTAGGTGATTCCAGGGAGTCAGCTTGTGTTCCAGAAGATCCTATAGTCGAGAGGAAGGGGCAGGTGAGGCAAAGTGTAGATCCCCAAAATAGCTTCCAAATGAAATATGATGAAACATTGTCACGAATGGCCCAGGGAGAAAGGCTGACGATACCTTTCGTTGTTGGTGAGGATGTGGGTCAGCTGGAACTCTCACACTTTGCTGGTAAAAGCGTAAAAACATATAACCACTTCCCAGAAGGTGTGATAATATCTTAAAAGTCCAAACATGGCTGTCTTTGACCCAGCAATTCCACTCTCTGGGTTAGCCCAGAGAAATGAAAACTTCAGTCTACTACTTGTACTCAAACATGTATAAGAGCTTCACTTATGAGGGCCAAAGCCTAAAAGGATGAATCCATTGTAGAATAGGGCCCCTCAGTGGTGCAGGCAGATAAGCGTGCAACCCTCGGTTTTGGCTCAGGACCCTGCGATTGAGCCCCGCGCTCAGGGTAGAGTCTGCTTAGGACTCTCTCTCCCTCTCCCTTTGCCCTTCTTACCACCCTTTCCTTTTTTTTTTTTTTTTTAAAGATTTTATTTATTTATTTGACAGAGAGAGATCACAAGCAGGCAGAGAGGCAGGAAGAGAGAGAGAGAAGGAAGCAGGCTCCTGGCTGAGCAGAGAGCCCAATGCAGGGCTCGATCCCAGGACCCTGGGATCATGACCTGAGCTGAAGGCAGCAGCTTAACCCACTGAGTCACCCAGGCGCCCCACCACCCTTTCTTAAATAAAGAAATAAATCTTTAAAAAAATAAATTGTAGTATATCCATGCAATGGAATACCACAAAACTACATAAAGTGACATAGATCAACCTCAAAAATATTATGCTAAGTGAGAAAGAATCCAGATCCAAAAGAGCATACCCTGTATGATGTTATTGACATGAAATCCTACAAAAGGGAAATCGAATCACTAGTGACAGAAAGTAGGTCAGAGGTGGCTTTCTGGGGCCAGGCTAGGGTTGGGAAGACTGCAAAGGGCAGGAGGAAACTTTCTAAGGTGTAGAAATGCTCTACACCTTGACAGGTGTGGTGGCTAGAAGAGGGTACAGATTTGGTGAAACTCCTGGAACTCTACCTATCCATGGGCACATTTTACATTGTGCATGCATTTTACTTCCAAAAAGATAATCAAAAAACAAATCAAAATAAAACCCAAGCACTAAAAAATACAATTGCCGACCAGGGTAATGCAAACCGCTGGTAATCCCCAAAGAGAGTTTGAACCTAATGAGTTGCCAACTCTTCTGCTCCAGCACAAACAACGCATCTGGCAGGTGGCTGGCAGCTCGCTTAGAGAAAGAGAGAACTCTGCCTTCCCTGGCCTGGCCTAGCCATGCTGCCCCGGCTCACAGGCTCCTGAGCCTGCACCCTGAGTTCTGCAGGAGGGACAGACCTTCCTCATGGCCCAGTCTTCTGCCCGCTCTCCTCTGAGCCCAGCTCAGATCTGTAGCTGCCAATAGCACATACAACTTCTTCACGGGAATTCGAAATATCTCCTCAACTGAGGTCTTAGCTTGGCAAAATGATGGTACCTTTGTGCAAAGAAAAATGCTCCCATGGCCCTTGGGCGGCTCAGTTGGTTAAGTGTCCTGCTCTTGATCTTAGCTCAGGGTTGTAAGTTCAAGGTCTGAATTGAGCTCCATGATGAGCAGGGAGCCTACTTTAAAAAAGAGAAGAGAAGAGGAGAGGGGAGGGGAGGGAGGAGGGGAGGGGGGAGGAGAGCGGAGGGCAGGGAGGGGAGGGAAGGAAAAAGAAAACAAAAACAGTCCCCTTTCTTCAAGCAGACGTAGCTCCTTGCCACTTGGCAAGCAGAGCATGGACCGGATTTCAGCCCCTGAGAGCCCCTTGGTCTAGGCCTTTGTGCACGACTCCACCTTGCAAAGTGCTCTGCCCCATCAGCCCTTCAGCAAGTCCCTACCCCTCTCTGGGCCTCGGTTTCCTCATTTGTCAAATGAGACCCAACAGTTATGAAGGTTGAATGAGATAGGAGAGACAAAGTTGCTTTGAAAAATCTGACATGCTTCATTAAAAAAAAAAAAAGTGTCCGTTTCTCTCTAGCCCATTGGATGGTTGGGAGATGGATGGATGGATGGATGGATGGATGGATGGATGGCAAGATCATCTGTAAATCCCAGTCCTATGTTCTCTATACTCCCTGGGGCAGTGAAAGACAGTGGGGTTTGGAGCCTCTTCTGACCTCCGTTTGTCCCCCTCCCCCAGCTGTTCCCAGATACGTCGATCCCCAGCTCATGGTCATTGGGACTGGAAAGGCCACGGGCAATCTTCCTTATCTGGCTGGTGGGCATGAGTTTGGCACATGCACGATGGGAGGGAAAGAAATGAGCCTGCGCCTCCCGCAGCCAGGGTCCCGCCCTCCGTGGGGTGGAGGGCGCTGGCTGAGGAGCTTCCTTTCCTAGGCCCTGATCTATAATGAGATAACTGATTATTCTCGCCTCTTAGTCTCTTTCTCCATCAAAGGATGGACAGAGATGAGACAATTAAAAGGCGGGTTCCCAGCCACCCTGGAGAGATTCAATGAATAATAACAGACTTCCAGCTGTAGTCTGGCTCAGGCCTTGGGAACAACCAGATCCAAAAAGGCTTAAAGGAATGACTTTGTTTTCTGGAGAACAATGGCCAGGAGGGAGAAGAGGGCTGGCCTCCCCTTGCCAGGCTGATCGTAGAGTTATCTCCTCCCTGGGCGGGGTACACTGTGTTGCAACTTCCCCAATGTGCTACTCAATGCCAAGGCCAGGAAGGCAGACAGCAGGGACCCCGCACGCAGGTGGATCAGGGCCACATCCCAGCTCTGTCCCTGCCCACGCTGTGTGGCTCTGGGTGTGTGTCTGAGCCTCTGTTTCTTCCTGTGAGAGAGGCGTGACAATGAAATGAACCCCGCAGGCCCACCCCACCAGAGTACAGGTGAGATGCTGCGCTCTGCTCTGTCTGCGGCAAGGGGTGGGCCCACACAGCCCGCAACAATGACGTCTTCAGAGTCACCAGGCCTCTTAGTGTCTGAGAGTGTTCAGGGCAGGAGGTTAGAGCCCCGGGCAGGGCGGGGGGGCAGGCTAGCAGGAGGTTCCTGTCACCCTGGCATCACACAGGTGGGCCCACAGCTCCTTTCCTTCCCCACCAACCCCAAAGCCCTCCCCCATTCACTCACTCAGAGCCTGTTCCCCCTGGCCTGAGAGCCCAGCACAGATGACTGAGACTCAGGAGCTCACCTGGGGAGGCAGCCTTTGCCTGAAGCCCCTTTGTGCTCCTCTGTATCCCAGGACTGAGAACCAGAAGAGAGAAGTAGCGTGACCCAGGTTCTGTGCACTGGGACTCAGGCCTCAGGACCCCGTAGCTGGGGTCTTTGCTGCCCTTGCAGACTCCGCCCACGCGCCTTGCCCTTACAGACCTTTCCTGGGCTCCCCAGACTAGACCAAGTCCTTCTGCCCCATCCTCCCTGAATGCTGCAGCCCCTTGGACTTGCCCCAACGGTCCCTCTTTTACGTCTGGGCTCCCAAGAGACGGGGCACCCCCAGGGGAATTTTGGAGGTATCCCCAGTGCCTACACAGTGCCTGTGCAGAATAGATAGTAATTGAACTAAATCAAACTGTTCTTTGCCACGCGCCCCCCCACCCAGCTTTTCAGCTCCCAAGGGTGGGAGTGGGGTTCCCGCTCTGGAGCCAGGGAGGAGGAATCAGAAACACCCACAGTCAGGGTGAGCTTCCTGGCGGCAGCAACGGAGCCCCAGATCTAACTACACGTCTGTCCCAACCAGGCAGGCTGCTAACTGGGAAGTGCAAAAATTGCTGCACACCAGAGCACGTGGCAGCGAGGCAGAGACGGATGGAGAGCCAGGAGAGCGATGGGCCAATTAGGGCAGGTGAGTGATGAGCGGCGGACGGGCGGATATTTATTTAGTGAGCTGGAGTCTGAGAAGCTGAGGACAGGCCCGGGGATCAGTCCTGCTCTGGTGCATGGCTCTGATTCTGGCCGAGTGAGGCTTCCGGCGTCACCAAGCAGACTCCCGAGTCTCCTGCCCCTTTCCCGGGGCTGGCCCGCTGGGGCAGCTTCCAGAAGCTTCTATCACTCAGGAACTGTAAGGGAAGCTGTGTTTTTCCCTAGAAGGAGAGGCCGAGTGTCCCAGGGCTCATCCCCCACGATCTCCTTCCTCCCTCCCGTTCCTCATCTCCTGCTCTCAGACCTCCAGCGTATAGGCACGAGCACTGTTCTAAGAGGCCAGGGCCCCGGGTTTGGGCGGCCTCTGTCAGCATCGATGGCTTGCTGAGATGGGACAAATAGAGCCACATCAGACCTCATGTGTTAGGCAGATCGGAGACAGATTTCAGAGACAGGAAGCCTAAGGCCCAGGCAGGGAAGGCAGTGGTGGGGCTGAAATATACCAGGTCTTCTGATTCCCAGGCCAGTGCTCGTTCTTTGTGAGCTCTGCTGCCTGCCTCAGTTTCCCCATTTGCACAAGAATGTTTCCTGAAGGAGCATTGGCCTCCCTTGCATGGAAAGTCACCAACTCCTCAGTGGAGTGGTCCAGAAGAGCCATGGCTGTTGAGAGGGTAGGGCCACACCTATGGGCCCTGGACCGACATCAGAGTAGGGGCAAAGGAAGGGCCGGAAGGCTGCCAGTCAAACTAAGCCTGGGACCCCAGGCTTTCCTGGCTCCAATCACCCTGTGGACAAGGGCAGGTGGGAGCAGAGGTGATCGGCAGAAGATCCTGGGCACTTGGTTCAAAGAAGAGAGGAAGCCCTCCATCCCCTCCCCCTGGATGGAGAGAGAGCACAGAGAAAAACCTTCTTCTTGTCTTCCTTCCTGACCTTGCTCAGACAAGGTGGGGACCGCTCAGAGAGGATCAAGAAGCGGATGAACATTGCCCAAGGAATTGTGGTCTGCCTGTGACAGGTGCTCCGTCCAGGGTTACTGGGGAACACATAAGGCTGCCCTTCCCAAGGTCAGGCCCTGACTGGGGACATGGGACGTCTAACATCACAAGCCTGGGGGACAGTCCACCTGCCCAGCACCAGCCATCCCCCAGGGACAGCCCTGCCCCTGCCCACACTCTCCCTCTCATCTCCTCTGTCTCTCTTTCTCCTTCAGGGATATAGGAACGCACAGAGACTGACTGGTTCAAGATCACACCGAAATTTGGTAGCAGAGGCAAGACCAGAGGATGGCCAGGTCCTGTTCCTTCAAATAACTTGCTGAGTGTCCCCCACCTCACAGCAGGGACCTGGCGGGGGGGGGGGATGGCACAGATCAGTGTCCGAGACAACCTCAGCTGCGCTCAGGGTCAAGTCCCATCTCTTGCTCTTGTGGTGGGAAGATGCAGTCTGAACCCTGAAGGATGCTCCTAGGAAATGGCCTTTGCTCCACCAAGTCCTCAGGAAAATGCTAGAGATGACTGGCACCAGCCATCTTCACTGGGTGCAGTGGAGCCCGTGGGAAAAGTCTATGGAACAATCAAGAGGTAGGAGAATTGGGGAAGGAGAATCAGAGAGGGGAGAGGAACAAAGGGGACAGAAATGGAGGGTACTTCTCATACTCCCTAGGTGGCACTATCCTTGCTGGCATCTCGGGGACCCTCGGGCCGTTTCTGGGAGTATACCGCATCACCTCCAGCTTCATGTCCCCAGGTCTCTTCTTCTGTGACCTTTACCATGAAGCAAGTCCTTCTCTAGCAGTGGGTCCCGGTGACTTCCCATCACTGACCACATCATCGTTCCCCCCACATGGTAACCTCCCGGAGCCCAGGTATCGAGGGGGGATGAAGGACACAGACTGGGAAGCAGTGGGAGACAGCTGTGAAAGGGAGCACACCCCAGGGGTGAAATTGCCTAGAAAGGGACCTTTACCCTCGGCTCCCCCACTGCGTCATCTGGGCCGCTCCTCCCCATCCTTAAGCGGGTGACTGAGGCATCACCTCCTCAGGGAAGCCCGCCCTGACCTCCCAGACTAGGGAAATCCAGCACATTGTTTGCTCTCAGAGCATCACATAAATCTCCTTCCTAGCACTAATCCCATGTAGAATTTTATATTTATTTGTTTGGTCATTTGATTAATGCATACTTCTCCCCCACAGGATCATCTTTGTAAAGCCAGGCAAGGGCCATTCTCATGCAGAACTGCATGCTCAGGACCTTTACACAGGGCCTGGCAGATGAGCTGTGATAAGTATCTGTTGAACATGTAACTGAGTGAATGAAGGAAGAATGTGGTCAAGGGGAAGGTCTGAGAAGGTTCCCTGGAATTTCGTGGCAGGTGGAAGTCTGGGCTGGCAAGAATAAAATAAAGGCTGGGTAAAAAAGAGCCCTAAAGAGCAGGTTCCAAGCCAGCCCCCTGGGATGGGGGCTACAATTGCCAGGGGCTTGGTGTGTTGGGAGAGATGTCTCTAGGGTCAATCCAGTTTGCTCGCCCACTTTCTAATCCCAGGGAAATGGGTCTATTCTAGTCCCTGGGTTCCTAGACTCCCCAGACCAGGCCCCTAGCTCTGGTTTTATGCCTAAACTTAGTAGTCCCCTTGGGGTAGCCAAGGAGAGAGGCTCATCTACAGGACAGGTTGTCCTGTCCCCTGTGTCTTTGGGGCTCCCTCTATAACAGACAATAGTATGAGATACAAAAATCTGTTCATTTGGGGATCACTCCCACAGGTCCATCCATAGCCCTGTCTCTAGACTTCCTTGTGTCCAGTCATCCAATCTTGTTCCTTCCATGACCTTGGCCAACCAGCTAAGCTGTATGCATGTATCACAACCTCCCCCCAACCTACACAGTAGAAGACCAAATGGCCCGCATGCAGACGTGCCCATTGGGAGGACTGCCCTCAACACGTTCCTTCAAACCACCTGAGCAGGACTGAGGTATGGGGCCAGAACTGACATGTGGACAGGACCGCGGATCCCAGTAGTTTCTTACTCCAAATAGCTTGACTCAGAGAATTCCATAGTGACGCTAAGTCTGAATTGAGGGCTATTGTGTTGGTACAATGGGAGGTTAGGCCACCTTGTCATGGAATTTCCTCCGGCATCTTGTCTGTGTGATGCTCCTACAAGCCAAAGGAATTCACCACCCCACCAACCACCAGCAGTGAGCTCCCTGTAGCTGTCTGATCCATGAGTGACCCGGGCCCAGCCTCCTTCCTGGGGAGCTACTTTCCAAGGTAGGTCTGGCCCTGAGCCTGGTCTCGCCTGGAAGGAGAACCCTAGAAAGGGTTTGCCTGGAGCAGGTGTGGGAAGGAGGTGATCCCTGGAAGCACATGCCAGGGCTCGAGGAAGCAAAAGAGAGGAGAAGGGAGCAGAGATGATGGCGTGCTCTCCAACTGGTAACTGCTACACGTGATTGGGACTCCATCTAAGAAGCCCTATGAAATGATTTGAAATGGTTCAGAATGATCTTTGAACACACAGCATAGGAAATATTTATCCTTCATCTTCTAGATCCCAGTGGTCGAGGGTGGCCCTCTGGGTATTCCCTGCCCCCCAGCACACACACACACACACACACACACACACACACACACACTTCCATGTGCAGGAAAGGTATGGATTCCTGCAGATGTCCCACATCTTGGCGAGGGGGCACTGCTCACACCTGGAGTGAGCTGCTGTCAGCTTGCACCTGTAGGACGCTGGTCAGACACATGCAGAATGGATCACCCCAGCTGGGGCTGCAGCGAGAGGGGTGGCCGAGTGGATCAAGGGGTCTGACACGGCTGCCTGCTTGGAGGTGTGGAGGCAGACCTCTAACTAGATGTTTTCAGTGGGGACAAAGGCAGGGCTGGAGGACTCCCCATCAACCTCAGCCTGCAACCCCAGGCCTTCCTGGGTCTGTCCACCCCCATGACCATGATCCTCTGTGCAAAGGAGCACCAGGAGTTACTCGGGGGTGGGGGCGGGTAGTCACAGGCTGACTAGAGGGTCTGCACTAGCCCTGGGGCTGGCCTGGGGGACGACAATGAAGCTCATGAGGAGGGACTTATCTCTGACTTTGAAAATCCGTCCCATTGTACCTGTCTCATCATAACAAATGGAATGTGGTCTGGAGCGGCTAGCGAGGCCCACACGTCAGCTGTGAGACCAGGACAGACCCAGAAAGGCTTCCCCACCTGCCCAAGCAGTTATGTCCCATTGGCAGTAATTAACAAGGCACTAACGGAGTGGCCTGGCCAGGTGCTTAGTAGGCACCCAATTAATGATGGGGATAGTAGACAGGGGGTTCCTGCTGTCCAGAGAATGATGTTCGGGGCCCCTGGCTAAGAAGAGAAGGGCAGCAAGGACCCATATCTTGGGGCCAGAGAACCTTTGGTGGTGGGGTCCCAGCCTGCATAGGGCCCTCCATGACGTGCCCAGGCAGCAGACCTATCCTGCCCACGCCACTGCCCGCCAATGTCAGAGGACACTAGCATCCCAAAGAGGCGGGTATTCTCCATCCTGGGTGCCAAAGATGAGGAGGAAGAGAAGATGAGCACTGAATTAAGTGGGAGCCAGCAGGCTTGGGAAGAATGCCCCTGGCTTTTCAAGAATAAGAGTGAGACGATTTCATAAGCGAGCTCAGAGGACACAGTTCATGAAGGCTTGTTACTCCGGGCCGGGGGGCGGGGGGTGGGCTTCAGAGCAGGGTGGCAGCGGGAGGTGACGTGTGACGTGTCCCCAGTCTTGCAGTGAAGGGCAGCTGAGTTTCAACCATCTCCAGTGAAGCTGGTCGTGGCACCTCACCCCGCCCCCACACTTTAGCCTGCCTTTCTCTCAGCCTCCAGAAGCAGGATGATGGGTGGGCGGACACCCTGTGGATTCGGGGAGGCCAGAGTCTATATCTGTCCTACTCCAGACTCCTACCTCATAGCCCTTCCGGAATGAGACTGTCCCTTCCTCCCCAGTCGCTTACATCTGAGCATTGCTCTCTACCAAGGTTGGTGGGGGTCGGGTGGCTTCATTCTTAACAAAGCACTCACTTTCCTATAGGAAAATGGTGCCTGGGAGGGGTTCTTGGCCTTAACTGACCTCCACTCTAATTGGGTCTGTACTACTGACTGGCTCTATGACCTTGGCAAGTCACTTTGTCACCGGGCCTCAGTTTCCCCAACTGTTCCATAAGATTGCAGTAAGTGACCTTGAAATTTCTTTCCACCATTGAGCCATCCCCACCCAGGACCCCTCCACAACAAACAGCACTAACAATCCTCTCTCCTCCGCAGTATTGGTCCCACCATAGGGACTTGTGCCTGTCCTGTCCCTGGAACGGACAGGGTCCTAAGGACCTAAAACAGAGCCTGGCCCCATATTTGGCATTCGAGAAGGATTTGTCAAGTGAATCACTGACTTCACGGCTTCTCTTTGTTCTGTGAGTGCGATAAGCCAGACGGTGGGCTAAGTGCTCTACGTGGACAATCTGAAATCAGACCATATGTGGGAGGAGGTGCCAGGGGGCACAGCCCAGGTTGGGGGGAGCCCCTCTGGGAGCCCTGACCTCATGCCCCCTGCCTCGCACTACCTCTGACCTAAGGATCCCAGAAAGAGACTCTGAATGCCCCCAGGTCACTCTGCAGAGTCTGGAAGGTCCTGTAGCTAAACATCCTTCCCTCAGCCAGAGCCAGTCTTCCTTGCCTCCCTTCAATTTCAGTGTTCCTGCTTCTTCCCCACAGAAGAGGAAAAGTACCACTTTATCTCAGATATTATACACCCAGCAATCTTTTTATTTCTAAAGATTTTATTTTTTATTTGAGAGAGAGAGAGCACACAAGGGAAAAGGCAGAGGGAGAAGGAGAGGGAGAGAATCTCGAGCAGGTGCCCCACTAAGCCCCACATGGGACTCAATCCCACAACCCTGAGATCACGACCTGAGCCGAAATTAAGACTCAGAAGCTTAACCGACTGCACCACCTAAGCATCCTTATATACCCAGAAATCTTATTACATTCCCCCGAGAATTCTGTAACAAAGTCAAAAGGCAGACGACGAACTGGGGGAAATACCTGCAAAATATAAAAAAAAAAAAAAAAAAAGGGTAAACAGTCTAACTAT
>NC_081560.1:137062966-137198426 GCF_022355385.1 Mustela nigripes | reverse complement strand
AGTCTTACTATAAGAAATTCAGCAAGTTAAGGGGAGAAAACAAAGAATTTGTTTTCTCCCCTTAACTTGCTGAATTTCTTATAGTAAGACTGTTTTCTTCTTTTGTGCATTCAAATGGCCAATGAACCAGAAAGACATTTTTTAAAGATCGACTTCTCTAATAATTCAAGAAATACAAATTCAGATAATAACAAGGTGTAATTGATCACCTAGCAAATTGGCTAAGCCTCTCTAAATCCTATGTTGGTTTGGGTGTCAGAAAAAGAGCCTTCTGGGGAGGCCAGCCAGCTTGGCTGCTGGAGCATACAATTCTTGATCTCAGGGTTGTGAGTTCGAGCCCCACACTGGGTGTATTGATTACTTAAAAATAAAATCTTAAAAAAGAAAAAGAGACTTGTGATGGTGCACCATGGATACAAGGGGACACAGGTTCACCTTCTGAGGGCAGTTGCACTGGGTCATCTGAAAATCTTTGAAATGTACGTACTTCTTAATCCAGCGATACTATTCCTAACTATCCAAAGAAATGTCTCAAGGTGTTCCTCTACATGCTGATCCGGGTTATTACTAGTGCCCGGCTGTCTGACAATAAAAGATTAGTAACTGAATCCTGGTACCTGCCCACGCTGGGATGCCATGAGCTGTGAAGAGCAATGTATACACACCAGTTCACCTATTTCGACCGTCTTTAAAAAGACTCAAGAAACTGGTAGCAACAACAGACCCCTTTGGAAGAGAAGAGGGATGGAGAACAGGGATGGAAAGGAAATTTATTTTCCATTCAAACCTTCCGTATTGTTTGAATCATGAATCATGGGCATGGATTACCCATTAGAAACAAAATCAATGAATATTTAAAAGACAAAATGATCTGCAAATGTATTTTTGTCAGAAAAGTAATTAAAATAGACTTTGGATGGCTATCTGCCCACATGTTGAGCGCGTATATTGCAGGAAAAGTACTCCCACCCTCTCCCATGTTCTGGCCCTTCCCCCTCCCCCTTTTCCTCTCTTCTGCCCATAAGGGAAGAGGAAATGGTCCAAGCCCAGGATATTTGGAGGTCAGCTTCACTAACGGGCGAGTTCCCTGCACAGAAAAGCCGCAAGCATCCGTGTGAGCTCTGTGTGTCCCGCTTCCTTCACCCCTGCCACCAGCTGCAGAAGGTGGGCTCCTCCTGCTTGGGAGAGGCAGCTGTCTCAGATTTGGGGGGAAAGGGGCAGACAGCCCCTCAAAGACTTCCAAGCCTGGACTCCCCATCCAACAGTTGTTGGAGTTCCACATTTATTAATACCGTCTTAAATACAGTAGCGTGTGAAGTCCCATCGACTGCTGTTTTCTGGACACAGACTCCATGTGGGGTGAGGGGAGATCACCATCTGGGGCTTTCCGCATGCTTTGTTCCGTCTGCTATCGCCATAGTCCAGAAACTTCATGTGGGGCTCAAACAATTCTCTCTGGGTAGTAGGACTATAGGACTTTTAAAAAATATATATTTTGTTTATTTATTTGAGAGAGAGATAGCAAAAGAGAGAGCATGAGCAGATGGGGAAACTGAGGCACCAGCAGGTTAATTGTCCGGGGAGAAGGAGAAGCAGTCTCCCCATGGAGCAGGGAGCCCAATGAGGGGCTCGATCCTAGGACCCTGGGATCATGACCTGAACTGAAGGTAGACACTTCACCAACTGAGCCACCCAGGCTCCCCGGGACTATAGGATACTTTTGTTGTCATGTTTCTGTTAATATGCATTTTCTAATCTTTCCATTGTTTAGTAATTTAAAAATATATTTCTGAGGGGGAATATAAGGAGGAAAATAATTCCCTCCCAGACAGCCTTACTGAACACAGGGCCTTGGCCTTGGTTTCTACAAGATAGACACCTGCCCCCACAACTTCCTTTTAATCAGGTCATCGAATTCTCCTAAGAAGTCTTTTGTGGACATCAAATTGCCTCTGTGCTTGGAGGGGATTAGGAAATGCCAGTTTTGATCCCAAGGGATTGGTTTTTGGAGGAACCATGACTTCTGAAGTGCAGAGGGGCTGAGAGAGGGTGTTCAAGTCAACACGTATTAATGCCTGACATTTGTACAGCCTCCTGTGATTTACAGAAAGCATCCGCATCCATTATCCCCTTTGATCCTCCCAGAAACCCTGGGAGAGGCAGGGCTTCCTCTGGGAACGGGAAAGGAATTATTAGTAGTCCCATTTGACTCATGGGGAAACTGAGGCACCACCAGGTTAATTGTCCAAGGAGAGCCAGACTATAAATGCAAGCCATCTGGCTCTGCACTCTACACCCCTACTCTAGGTTCTTCCCCAAGCTTAAGCCTCAGTTTATCCATCTGACAAGTGGGGGGAAATAGTACCTACTGCTCTAGGTGCCTAGCGTCATTTCAAGGATTAACTGAGTTGATGCATGGCATGTTGGGCACATAGAAAATGTTGAGTAAAATAACTTACTAAAGGTGGTAGATAACAGGTCTATGCCATTCCAGGTCCTAGGCTCGCTCTACCAACCTGCCCCGGCATATCCGCTGAGTGCCACTTAGAGGATGGACGATTAAGTAAGATGTAGGGTTGACTGCAAAGGCCTGCGCCCTCTAACAAGACAGAGAGGCAGGTACCCACTCCAGCCCAACAATGACCCAGGCTTTGAGACCTCAGAGATAGGGGCTTCATTCTTCTTCCAGGGGAAGTATTCAGGGAAGGCTTCCTGGAGGGGGTGCTGGGGGTCCTAACTGATATGGTCCTCCAGGGTCCAAAATGAGTTCTTCCCAAATTGGGATGTGCAGGGTGGCCTGATAGCGATGGTCCATTCCTGGCCAGGGCAAGGGCATACCTCCTCCCCTCCCGGCACAAAGCAGTATGTAAACCATGGCTTAGGAGAGGCTGCTGCTTCCTCCAGTGGCTTTTCCTATTGTAAACCAGGTGGCCAGGCTGGGTGTAGTGACGAAGAATGTGTCCGGTCAGAAAACGTGACCTCTCCCTGCCCCTTCCCACTCCAGCCTCTGCATACCCAGCAAGATTTCTTTTTCTTTCTTTTTTTTTTTAATATTTTATTTATTTATTTGACAGAGAGAGAGAGAGAGATCACAAGTAGGCAGAGAGGCAGGCAGAGAGAGAGGGGGGAAGCAGGCTCCCCGCTGAGCAGAGAGCCCCATGCGGGGCTTGATCCCAGGACCCTGAGATCATGACCTAAGCCGAAGGCAGAGGCTTAACCCCCCGAGCCCCCCCGGGGCCCCCCCCCCCCCCCGCCAGCAAGATTTCTAAAGTCAGAGCTCCCCTGTTTGGGCACCCGAGCCTAGATGGAACCTCTCAGGGCAGAGAAACACAAAATGCTGGTGGAGTCGGCATCCCATTCCCCTACCCCTGGCACTGCGGGGCCGCCAACCTCAGCCCCAGTCCCGCATCAGCCTTTTGGGGCCAGCTCTCAGGAAAGGCTCCCAGAAGCTGAATGCCACTTGGGGGCAAAGTGGCCCCCTCCCTCGTAAGTGACCACTGAGGAGTCTTTAGATCTGGGGAGACATACAACTTACTCCTCGTCACCTTGAGGTCACTACTTCTCTGTGAAGCCCGGAGGAGCATCTGTCTTGCTTGCAGCCATGTGACCGGAAGCGAGCTGGCCAACCTCACCTGTGGGCCAAGGGTGAAGGACCGAGTTCACTGCTGTCATCCCGGCACAGTGAGTATCCCCTGCCAGACTCAAAACTGTCCTGCTACAGATAATAAATTATATGATCTCCCAGAGTTACCCACGACATAGTCATCTCATAGGGCTTCACTGAGGATCCAACAAAATCACTCACATGAAGGGCTTTGTGTTTTGTCAACTGTGATACATTCTGTCACATACGGAGCTAAACATCAGTATTGTGTTCCTAAAAAATCACCATCTTAATATCTTAAAAAGAGGTGTTTTTTTGTATGATGATCACTGGGGGTCCTTTGGCTAATTCTGCAGGCGTTCTCTCTTTACAAGAATATTCCATGCTGTTCGTTTGGCCATATGGGCAGCTCCTCCACACTTCAAGCAAACTCGCCAAAATGCCCTCAAACCCGCGGGTCCTGCCCTGGGACCCCCGACCTAAGAGACCGTCATCTCACAACCTTCCCCATGTTCTACATCAGCCTTGCAGACAAGCTCCACAATCTAGAGGGTTCTGGAGGGCTGCAGGTCCAGGACCCCTCCCCGGCATGCCTGCGAAAGCCAGCTCCCGCAGAGTTTAATTTCTAGACATTTTGAGAGTCAGCAGACCTCAGGTTAAAAGCTGGAAATGGACCATGATGAGAAATTTACACCATGGAAATCAGCAAACGCTACAAAGGAGGGGGTGGGCAGCTCTTCCTTTCTTCTTCCTTTCTTTTCTGCAGAGCTGGTTGTTTCCTACTTACAGCCCAGAGCTGCTGAAGGTTCACAAAACAGCCCCCAAATATGAAAGGCTAAAAAGATCCCATATTAGCCCCACCCATAACACACCGCCTCATTTCATTTTCCCTCCTCCTGATTTCTTTCCAGCACTGGGCCGGCGAGATCCCTCTTTGCTGGGGAACCATGGTGGGAGCCTGCAAGCACGGTAGAAAACGTGATGTCTACCTGCAGCTCAGGGACTTTGCAAGGGTCAGAGGTCTGACCAAACAGGCCAGGCCTCTGCGGTGCCCTGTGTCTGGCTGGCTGCCCCTGCTTCAGCCCTGCTTTCTGCCACGTGTCCACACTGTCTGAGATTAAGAGATGTGCCTGCAGGCGCAACGGCTCAAACAAATGAGCCCCTGGCAGGGGTGCCCGGGTGTTTCCTGTCTGGATGCAAAGCCTGGAAAAGAAGCAGCCCACACCTACCACCCCACCCTGAGCCCTGGCCCTGGACAGAGGGTCACACTGGGTAGAAGGGAGGAGCTCACGTCTCAGGGCCCCATTTCCCTAGGGTTGTAGCAGGATCCACTCTCTGCCCGCCTCTGTCTGCCTTTCTGTTAAACCAGAGGAAGGAGGAGGCAATCTCTCAGCTGTCATCCAGGGGATTCCTCTTGGGGACATTACTGTACTTACTTGGGGAAAAAAAAAAAAAAGTGTTGGTCTACTTCTGGGGTGAGGAATGAGACCCCAAGGAACAGGTTAATGTCACAAATTCTGGGTATGAAACTTCCTCCCCAGGAGCCCAGGGCCTGCCCACGTGCCCTTCCTGGTGAGGAAGCTGTGTTTGTGTGATCTGGGGCAGGAGCTGGGGTGGGGCTTAAGAGCTCTGCATTATCAGGGGCAGAAAACATCAGGTCCTGGGGGAGCATGGAGGGTGGGCAGGCTTGAGATGAGGAAGCTTCGTGGGGGCTGACGCTGGATGGGGAAAGAGGAGATTTAAAAAATAAACAAGGAGGGGGCGCCTGGGTGGCTCAGTGGGTTAAGCCTCTGCCTTGGGCTCAGGTCATGATCTCAGGGTCCTGGGATCGAGTCCCGCATGGGGCTCTCTGCTCAGCGGGGAGCCTGCTTCCCCCTCTCTCTCTGCCTGCTGCTCTGCCTACCTATGATCTCTCTCTCTCCGTCAAATAAATAAATAAATTCTTAATAAATAAATAAATAAACAAACAAGGGGACCCAGTGGTACCAAGACAGAGGAGGGGAAAGAAGACTTGGCTTATGGGCCTTTTCTTCTAGATTTCTATTGAAGTGTTAACATATAGAAAGTGCACGTATCCCATCCGGGTCATAGTCCAGGGGATTGCACATAGTGAAGACTATAGAATGATAGAGAAACAGGGGCTCCTGGGTGGCTTAGTTGGTGAAGTGACTGCCGTCAGCTCTGGTCATGGTCCTGGAGTCCCGGGATCAAGCCCACATTGGGCTCCCGCTAAGCAGGGAGTTTGCTTCTCCCTCTCCCTCTGCCCCACCCCTGTTCCTGCTCTCTCTGGCTTACTCTCTCTCTCAAATAAACAAATAAATAAAATCTTAAAAAAAAATAAAATTGAAAACAGACACCAGATCAAGATGCAGACCACAACAAGCACCCAGAAGCCCCTCTTTCCTCACAAGGGTCACCTCTGTCCTGATCTGTAGGACCAGACCCTGTGTTCACACGATCACCTAAGCAGAGTCATATGGATGAACTGTGGCTTCTCGCTTCCTTCACTCAATATTTTCTCCACCAGATCCAGCCATGTTGCTGCATGTACTGTAGCGTCTTCCCTCTCTTTGTTGTAGAATATTTACTTACCTATTCTGCACAGGAGGACATGGCAGGGAGAGTCGTCATTTTTGGCTATTATGGAAAGTATCACCCTGAGCATTCTTTTCTTGGACACACGCACACATCTCTGTGGGGTATATACCCAGGACTGGCATTCCCAGGTCAGCTCTATGAGATAACTGCACAACGGTGTTTCACCTTGTTGAACACGTTCACTCCCCAGCAGTGGGAAGGAGAGACCCAGCTGTTCCACGTCCCAATGGACACTGGTATTACCTGTCTCATTCCTTATAGTCGCCCTGGTGGGGCTGAGGGAGTGACAACTATCACATTCGTGACGTCCCCAGCAACGTCCGTGCTGCCCACTGATGTGCTCAGATGAGCGATTCTTGGGAGGAAGTCAAAGGGGTGCCCAGCTCGGCTCTAAATGGGCCACTGAGGGAAGACAGAGGCTGTTCTCAGGAGGTGGGGCAGACGTGAAAGGGGAAGCTGGCTGCACGGAGCCCTCCTTACCACCCTCCAAGGGCCCCAGAACTTCCTGTTCCCATCACAGGTTGGTCTTCAGGAGCCTGCCCTCTGTTTCCCTTATCTCCCCTGTCTGTGGGCTAACCCTGTCTCTATCTCCTACCCCTTCCTTGTTACCCATAACCTCTGTCACCCCAGCCCCAGGCCAAGAGCACAGGGTGACGGTGGTCAGCCTCAGTTACTGTCTGTCCTGAGCACAACGTGTAGCCTGAAAGTCCAGCGGGCCCTCAGCCCACATTAATAGAGGCACGGTGCCCAGAGCAAGGAGGGGCAGACCCATCCTTCTCCTCCAGGGTTCAGGTCCTGGCTCCCCTCTGCTTGAGGGGCACAAAGAAGATGTCCATGCGGGAGCGGCTAGGAGGAGACTGGACTCGGGCCACTCAAACAGTCAAGAAAATCTTCCCAGGCTCCATCTCACTGTCAGACTCTGTACCAGGTGCTGCGGGACATCTCCGAAAAGAGGGACCAGGATCATGTCTCACGGGGTTTCAAGTCTAGCAATAGTTTCAAAAAACAGGAATAAGCTAACTTCAGGAATGATGAAGAACTGCGTGCGAGGCAGCAGAAGGAGAATGAGGGTGGTAGGAGGCAGCTTCGAGCAGATGGGTCAAGGGCGCCCTCTTGGAGACGCAGCAGGGAGACTGGGAGGAGGAGCCAGACGTAACCATCTGGGGAAAAGCGCTCCAGGCAGAAGGAGCAGCAAGGGCAGAATCTTCAGGCAGGAAGATTTTCCTAGGAATTTTCTAGAATTTTCTAGAAACTGACAGAAGTGGAGCAAAGCTCCAAGTCCTGGATATGAAGAGAGTGGTGAGGGCGGAAGTAGAGCAGGTGGTTAGGAGCTGGATCAGGCAGAGCCTCAAAGGCCATCCCAAACGGCCAAATTTTATTTGGCTAAAGAAAGAGGCTAAAATTATATTCTAAGCACAACCAAAAACCTGTAAAGCATTTAGAAAAGTCGGGCATGCTTCCGTACCCCCACCTCCTCCCCCAACCCCTCTCCCCTCTATTGCTCCCTCTAACCCCCTTTGATATCAAACATCACTGCACACCTCTGGTTCCAGCTGCAGCCTCGCACATACGGCTTACCCCCACACCCCATTCTGCTCCAGGGCACTTTCTGATACTAGGGGAGCCCCCTTGAGTCTGCACAGGAGCTTAGCCCAAAAAAGCAGGGGAATTAACTAACTCCCCCAAACCACCTTAAATCAGTGGGGACAGAGCCCATGGAAAAACGGACCAGTGTCCCACCCTTGGGAGGGGACAATCCAGGGTAGCAGTCTGCGTGTTGCTGGGGAGATCCAACAGAATGGAACCTCTGTGCCTCTCACAGCAGCAACTACCACAACACACTGTTGCTTAACTCCTCTTTTTTCCCTCCCTGATCCACCACCTGCTCCCAAGCCCTTGTCACAGCCCCTGCTCTGGGAGCAACCTCTAGAAGATAGGAGTCCGTGATGCCATCCACTGATGCTCTCATTTCTGCTGGGTGGAAAGGGGCAGGAGGAGGGAGGCGGGTAGGAGCAGTCCTGGAGTGGCCTGGATCGTGGAGGTAGAGGTGGTGGTGGTGAGTGATGGTCAGATTCAGGATGTGTTTTGAAAGCTACAAGACTGGACTTGATCTCGGTTTGAACGTGCTCAACTAACAAAACTTGAAGGCTCCGGGAGACTTGGGTGACACCTCCCAGTGTGGGAGATTGTCTCACACGCTGAGTGAGGACAGGCATTATAGGCTTTGGGAATGGAGAAGGAGAAGTGCCGAGGAACTTCATGTTCCCTGCCCAGGAGAGAATCCCCAGCCCCAGGCGGCTGCAGAACACTTGCCTGAGACCTGCTTAGTCGATGCAAATGACACACCATATTTGGAAGATTTTCTATTTTAAAAAGCATGTAAGATATCTCATTCATGTTTCTTTACATTGATTCCATTTTAAAATAATATTTTGGATATATCAGATTAAATAAAATATATTATTAAAATTAATTTCACCTGTTCCTTTTCACTCATTTAATGGGGCCACTAGAAAAGAAAAAATGGCGTTATGTGTCTCACACTGGAGGTACACAGAGTACTTCTACCGGCTGGCCCTGGTGAAAGGTTGTATGTCCACACCAGTATCTGTCCAGACTGACTCTGTTCCTTTCTAGCCAGCAAGGCTGAAGTTCAGGGAAGTGTGGGACCTTGGCCAAAGTCCCAAAGTCCATGCTGTTCCTATACCACAAGGCTTTGCCTTAAGAGGTAGTGGATTTTGTGTATGAGAGCTATTCGAATCCCAATGTAATGGTTCAAACACAGTGTAGGGGGCACTTTTGGGGGGCAGACCTTGAAGACTTCACCCAGCCCTGAGACTCTGCTTTGGGGGGCAGTGGAGTGGGTTAGGGACATTTCTCCCTCTTCCCTTATCCCTCAGAGGGCTCCTGACTCCACGGGTAGGACTCAGCCCCACCTCCCCACCCACTGGACCTCCCCCCGCCATCAGTCTCCCCACATAATTGATGAGAGCCATCAAAGTTAATTAATGCTGTAGTTACAGAGCCATCCCAATGTAATTACCGTGTAATTGGATTATAACTTAGATAATTTCCCACAAAGCACCTCTTGCTTATACAGGAAAGCCAGGGCTTTTTTACCCAGTGATGGATGGGGGGTGCTGGGGCCAGATGGGGAGCCTGGGAGCCCGTGTGAGGTGGCTCTGTGTTCCTGTGACGAGGGCACAGCTGGTGGGACTCGGGTGTGAGGACTCTTCTGCTCTCTGAGCCTCAAGCCTTCCATCTGCAGAGCCGGCTGGGCCACCCACAGCCTCCTGGCCACCCCTGCACGCTCCTGCCTCCACTCCCGGGCATTTCCAGCAGGAGTTCCCCCCAACTTCCCTGGGACCCCCCCATCTCGGAATTCGTGCTGAGGGGTGACTGTTAGCACCAGCGCTTCACGGCCAACCTCCTAGGTCTGGGCGAGGCCAGCTGCACGGTGCTTCGTGGCCAAGCGCCCCAAGCCCAGTCAGACCAGCCGTCACAGCCCCACTCATGCTGGCTGCCTGCTCCGACCTCAGCAGGCTGAGCCTCGGGGGCCTGACCGTCTTTGTTGGCCCAGAAGGAATAATAACCCCATTGTGCCTTTGCAGAAGAACCAACTCCACAACATAAGCAGAGAAGGAATTTCTAGAAGGCCAAAGGGGGACTCAGGGGGCCAGGGGCCAGGCCTGGGGACGGATGTCCAAGGGACACAGGAAACGAAGGTGGCAAACAACGGTGACCTCATACTGCAGAGTGCTACCCATACCGGGGGAGCCAGCAGGTTGTGGGGGAGAGAGACGCGTGCTCCCGGCCAGCGCTCCACCAAGGTCAAAGTTCCCATGTGCGGTGGCCCCTGCGGTTTCCCCCCTGAGGGACATCAGCTCTCCCTCTCTCTGCCCCCTCAGGCTAGGGTGGGACAGCTCCCATAGGTGACAAGCCTGGATGTATGTTACCTTCACTGGCTTCTTAATCTTGCTCCTACAGACACACTGTTCCCGCTACACTCTCCTCCCGGCCCCTAGGAGTGTGTCCTTTGTTTCCCGCTGGAACATCAACGTATGGAGACCCCCCACGACTGCTCTGATGACATCACCCACCTTTGCCCCCTACCCCCACCCAAGCTTCACCCATCATGGATCCAAATAGGGAGGGGGTCTCACTGGTCTGCTTGGACCTCCACTCACCTCCGGACTGTCCTTACCTAGGGTGGGACAAGGAAAGATTTATCCCCTCGGTGTCTGACAGTGAGGGCCTAGAATTCCCCTTCCTCCAAGACTTGACACTATAAACATGGGTTGTTGCCCAAACAGGGGGCACTGGGAAGACATCTGTGAGCATTAACCACACATCCCCTCATTCTCAGTACTTAGGATATAGGGTGCGTGAAATGTTTAGCCCTCTGGCTGGTAAGCGACAGCCCATGATACTGGGCTTACTCAGTGGAATCCTGGCCTTCCTCAGGGCCACAGATACCCTCAAATAAACCTCATTCCCTGAGGTGGCCACAGCCAGCTTTTGTCCCTTGCCACCCTGGGATCCTGGCTCCCTTGGCGGGCCTCTGCTCGCTGCACGCTGTAGGCCTGGCATATCCTTGAGACAAACACAGCACCTGCCCTATGTGGAGAAGCCCCTAGTCAATGTGCTGTGGGCCCTTCTGGAGAGACTCTTTCATCCTAC
Source organism: Mustela nigripes (assembly GCF_022355385.1). NCBI lineage: Eukaryota > Metazoa > Chordata > Mammalia > Carnivora > Mustelidae > Mustela > Mustela nigripes. The sequence goes on along the minus strand of NC_081560.1, from coordinate 137,187,544 downwards.
AATCGGGTATCAAGCAACTTCTGTGTCCCCGGCTATGTCCTAGACGCTAGGGTAGGACAGATCAAGACCAGCCAAGTTCCAGCCCACATAGCAACAGATGCTGAATAGGATACAGGATGACATCTACGTTGTGACCTGAGAGCGAGGAGCTTGGGAGATGTCTGATGTCTGCCAGCCCAAGTCTTCCCCCACACCCCTGAAGGTATGCACTTCTGTGTCTGTTTTCTGCTACATTATACCCAGGTGGGTTCAATAAGTGTCCCATCCTCTAGGGAACCCTGTTGCTGGGTGCTTATAACAGAGCCAGCTAAAGCCTGCCTACAGTCAGGGCTGGAGACACTTAGAGAAGGGAGCATGCCCTGTGGGCTTCCTGGAGGAGACAGAGGTTTAAAAGGAGATGGGAAGTCACCAGGCCAAAAGGTTTCCACTCAGTGCTGTCTGGGCCACCAGCCATTCCTGGTGATTGAGAGGACTCCTTGTGAGTTCTAGTAGCAAGATCTGGGAGGAGTCCTTGGGGTGCTGGTTGGGCAAGGGACCACCAGAGGCTGGCACAGGCTTGGCCTCCATACCCTAACCCACAGGCTGGAGTCCAGAAGGTGCTGCCTGGACGTCAGGCCTGAATTGAGTTGGTTCTGTCTGTGGGCTGCACACACACCTTCAGAGCACGTACTCCTGGCTGTGGACACCCTTGTGAATGTGTGTTAGCTTTAGCCAGGCTTATTCACCAGAGAATTTCTAGGTTTCACTTTTAATCCAGTCTTTACTGGGCTTTCTTATATAGTCCAGTTATTTTCTCTCTCCAAAAACAGTATGCCTGGAGACTGTTCTATTTAAGCTCAGAGCTTCCATGAGTAGTGTTTACATGGGTTATATTTAGATATATTTAGATACGGTGTGTCCCAGGTCCCCATCTGTCTCATGTTAGATTCCCCCGAAGGAGAGCCTGAGGCAGGGATTCAGAGGAACAAGATCATGGAAGTGGTGCTTCTCCGGGAAAACCCATATGAAGGGGTGGAACAGGAGAGGAAGGGGAGGAAGAGAGAGGAAGCTCTGGCCTGGCCTGATCGGGAGCTCTGACCCACAGCACGGAGGTTCTAAGGCAGGGATCAGCCTTCTGTCCCCTCATTGGCAAGTCACTGGGAAGAGGCACTAGGAACAGGAGGGGCTGCCGCCTTCCAGGCTCTGTCCTGGGCAGCTCTGGCTCAACCACGGAAGTCTCTGGAGTTGTCAGCACCGGTCACAGGACAGCAGCTGAGGAACACATGTACCTATGGCATACCACACTGGGCCCCCATATTGTTTCTTCCCATGTGCAGGAAAGATCGAATGTGTCTATCAACCTAAGAAACAGAAAACAAAAACAAAGCCCAATTCCAGCTTCTAGGCTGGAGCCAGCACAGAGTGAAAACAAACAGAAAGAAAATGAATGCAAGAAAGATCCAGGCATGCCTCCCGAGGGCCCCAGAGAAAGCCCAAGTTTGTGACTGAGCTGAAAGTTCCCCGCTCACTGAGCGGCAGCGGGGAAGGGCCAGTGGGAGAAGCCTGGGATCTGGTCCTAAATGAGCAACTGCAGGTCCCACGCTGGGGCTCCCTTTCCTAGCCGCAAAACTCAGAAGAGAGGTGCCACTGGCCCATCCCCCACTATGGGCGGGCAGGACGGGGGGCCCCCACAGGTACAGACATGTAGTCCTACTGCCCACTGCTCACCAGATTCAGAAAGGGTGCTGATGGCAATGGTTTCTTGGCTCCCCCTAGCCTTGGAGCCACCCTTGGTGCGCCCTCAACACCAGTCCCTGGATCCTGCTGGGACACCCCTCCCCCGGACAGGACTCCACACTCAGCACCACCCACAGCTCCATTCTCTCGCCCCCAGGGAGGTGCAGGGCCCAGCCCAGGGCATGCAGAGACATCCAGAAGGAGTGCAGGGGCAGACCTGGGACCCACATTCCTGTGTACATCAGTGTAGGAGGCACTGTGTTGGCCACAGAATGATGGGGGGCCATGATCCCTGAGGGACCGCCTGGAGTCTTTGGTGTAATTAGGGAATAATTATTCTCAATGTCCGAACAGCTCCGTACAGCTTACCAAGACCCTTCACACATGCAAACACTAACCCCTCAATCCTTTCAATAGCGTGCAAATGGAGGACTCTTACTCCCATTTTGCAGATGAGGGAAAGTGAGGTCCACAGCTCCACGGACACCCAGTTAATAGACGGCCAGACTAGACTCCGAATCAAACCTTCAGACACAACAGTGTACTGCCTGCCACTGAGCCACACTGAAATAGGAATGAGGCTGGGGTCCTGGAGATGGTGAAATCATATTGTAAGTTACCTCGGGGGCCCAGACTTCCTTCTTTAAGAATTGCTTTAGCAAAGTCAGAGGTATATCAAGCCTATTGTTCTGCACCCAGCTTTTTTCTTTTCTTAACAATATCTTGTGAACATCTCCCCATGTCGTTAAATATTGTTTTATTGGACCATCATTTTTAATGGCTGTATGGTATTCCATAACATGAACGCACCATAATTTATTAAACCAATCTCTGTGTTGGACCTTTAAGCTGTTTCCAGTTTGGGGCTGTCATAAACAAGGCTGCAGTGAGCGACCTTGTACATAAATCCTCACACCCATTTCACATGCCCCAAAGGATGCATTCTTCTAAAAAAAAGATTTCCATTATTCTATTTCCTGAGGTGGTTCATTTTCCCTCGTCCTCAACGATGGTAAAACAGACAAACAAAATCGGATTCAAAATGCCAATTGTTGAAAAAAAAGGCATCATGGTCCCAAATCAGCAGGTAATCAGTTTTGTGACATTGGCAGATCACGTCCCCTCTCTGGTCCTCTGTAAATCCATGTATCAAATGACACGAGCTGGTCCCTACATTTCCTTCTGCTTCCCTCATCCTTGCAGGGCTTAGGGAGGGCCCCAGAAGGCCCACTGCAGTGTCTTCCCAGACAGCAGGTCCTAGTAATCCAGCACAAGGGACAGGAGAGGCTGTAGGGACGTCTCGACATCGTGGACCAAAGCAGACGCAGCACAAGGAAAACTCCCATCTTTGGGAGCTGGTAAGCAGAGATTGGCACCTTTGGAAAACTAAAGCCTGGTAAAAAGCAGCACCGGTGTTATTGACATGTTTTTTTTTTTTAAGAGATTTTGTTTATTCATTTGACAGACAGAGATCACAAGCAGGCAGAGGCAGGCAGAGAGAGAGGAAGGGAAGCAGGCTCCCTGCTGAGCAGAGACGTGGGGCTCGATCCCAGGATCCTGAGATCATGACCTGAGCCGAAGGCAGAGGCTTTAACCCACTGAGCCACCCAGGCACCCGGATCGGCCTGGTTTTTAATGTCATTAATAATAATGCTTGGGGTGCCTGGGCTCAGTGGGTTAAAGCCTCTGCCTTCGGCTCAGGTCATGATCCCAGGGTCCTGGGATCAAGCCCCGTGTTGGGCTCTCTGCTCCGCGGAGAGCCTGCTTCCTCCTCTCTCTCTGCCTGCCTCCCTGCCTACTTGTGATCTCTGTCTGTCAAATAAATAAATAAAATCTTAAAATAATAATAATGATTGCCTTAAATCATAAGGCCACCAGCCCATGTGCTAAGTGGAGGGGTGACTACTAGTTTTCCCGCTCACCTGTGTGGCACTTGGGGTACCCCAAACCTTTTAATCATCCCACGGCCTGCCCCTTGAGGGTGGCCCAGTCAGGAGCAACCGGAGGTCAGGCCTCAGGGAGGTGCTGCCCTTGGGAATAAATATGGACCCACAGCCCAGGGAGGCAGGACCCGCCCAGAAAGGGGGAACAGGGGCTGGAACTTGGGCCAAGTCTCCTGATTCTGAATGCCAGCCGCACCCCTACCCCTATGCCTCATTCATCCAGAAGAATCAGCACCTCCAGCCTGGGTTCTCCTGGGGACAGAGACTGTGCTGCCTGCAGTGAGATTTTGGGCCCCAGGGCGGAGCCATAGGTGGAGGACCAGCAGAGTCTGGAGAAGGAGGCCCACCTCTATTTTTCCCACTTGCTTCTCCTTTTCCATCTGGAAGAGGCCCTGAGCCTGGCGGGAGGGTAAGAGGAATGGAGACTCAGCCTCCTGATTTCAGACAAATTCCTTAGACCCATATCTGATGGTTTCTGCCTCAGTTTACCCCCCCTCTGCAATGGGCCCAGAGAGACCTTGCTCCCTCAGGAAAGGAAAGACAGTCTAAGGAATCTCAGACTGAAGGTTGAACCAGAAGGAAGCTGAACTCCGCCCACCACCCCTTCCCCGTCCTGCCCCCGTAGACACTGCTGGTCATGGAAGGGAGGGCAGCCTGAATGGGTCCAGCTACTCTGCCCAGGGTCTGACCTCCTGGAACCACTCAGTCCTACAGGCTCCAGTGTCTTCTGCAAAGATTTCTCCCTAGTGCACCCTTCCCATGAGGAGCTTGCTTCTGCCCCCTCTTCTCACTTTGTTCCCGAGTGAGGGAACTTCCTGCCCCACCCTGAACCCAGCACCGCCCACAAACATGTCCCCATACAATCCCGCCCCACCCGCTGCTCTTGTCGAAGGCCTTAGCTTTCCTCAGACCCTAAGAACAGAAATCCAAACTCCTGGGCTTGTGCTCCAGGACCCAGTGCTCAGTGGTCAGACCCTGACCAGGAACCACCTGGCCAGACTCAGTCCCAGCTCTCCAGCCAGAGGGAAAGACTTTTCTTCAAACTCACACCTTTGCCTGTGCAGCCCCCTGCCTGGAAACCCCGCCTTCCATCTCTGCACACGCAGATCCTTCCCAAACCCTTCCTCCAGACTCCCCATCTCCCCACACAGATCCCCACACAGACACTGCCCTGTGAACCCCCTCAAAAGCTCTTGTTCTCCCTTCTCCACGGCACCTCCATTTTCAATTAGTTTTTGCCCACTGTGTGTCCTCTACCCTCTGCCTCCCAACACCCTCCCCTAGGCTGGGAGCTCCTGAGAGAGACGCTGTGTCCAGCCCAGGGAGTCTCATTCAGGAACTTGCCCACCCAAAGGACCATCTGTTGCATCAGACTTAGCATTAAACCGTCTCCAAACCCCTAGGCACACACCCAGCAGAAATGCATGCATACGGTCTCTAAAACCTATGTCCTAGTAGGTTCTGTGCAACAGAATGCAACAGCCAAAAACTGGAAACAAGTCATGTGTGCGTGAACAGGCACCTACTGCACAGCCGTGAACCCCCGGGAACTGGGGCTCCACGCCGCATGCTCAAGGCTCATGGCCACGACCGCACTGAAGAAGCAGAACGCAGACAAGAACGTGCTAGATGGTCCCAATTATACAAAGTCAACACCAGACTGCGCGGCTCTGAAGCCACAGAGTCAGAACAGTGGCTTACTTGGTGGGGAGGGAGATGTCAGGGAGGAAGCAGGGGGGTAGGGTTTGGGGTGCTGGCCAGGCACAATTTCTTCACCCGGGTAGTGGTTCTCAAGCACTGAACCAGGTCAAGCAAAGCACCTGACCTCTCTGAGGCTCTCATTTTTCCAAACTCTAAGGGGATATAATGCCCACTCCCAGCTCCCTCCAGCTACCCAGGGCCTGTATGAGAATGCCCTGGGGCTGGGGGAGGGAGCATCCCAAAGCCTGCTGGGTCCCTGGAAAACCTCCACCTCTCCCCGGACCTGAGAGGGCCCCCAACATACAGACCAGTCTACCTTGAAATTTTTCCAGGTAGGAGGCTGGGGCAGCTCTGTCCGGCCACAGATGGGCGCACATTTGCCTGGCAAATGTCCCGGTGGCTGGAGATGCCGCCCAGCTGCTCCTGTGCTCTGGGGTGGGTGGTATACTTATGTTTAACCAGAGGGAGCAGCGGAAACACCCTGATTTACAGGGTTTGCCGGTTTCCATGGTGTAAACAGCCCACCACAGTGGAGGTCAAGTTCCCAGCATGACATGGTTGAACAGGGCATGGGCCCACCAGTCTCCAAAATTGCCCCCAGATTCTCTCACCAAATCACACCCCCCACCCACGCCCTACCCGGATGCTCTCCAACCCTTCCCTTCCTGCTCATACACCCTAGCCGCCAGAGCCCCACCCTCAGCAGCTCTCCCCTGAACTACTAAGACAGCCTCCTCATGGCTTCTTTGTCTCCAGCCTCACTTCCTCTCTCTTCCCTATTCTGCACCCAAAGGGCTCTCCTTTGTAGAGTTGACAGTAATCTTTATAAAGCACAAATTTAATTGTAACACTTCCTCTTTTGGACACCTCTCACAGCTGCCCAGTGTCTGTGAAAACCATAACCTCTCAGTCTGCCATTCCCAATGTACTAGCTCAGACGTTCCTTTTCTCTTGAGTTTATGCACACCCTGATACATCTTTCCAAATACTCTCTTTATTAACCCCTCCTCAAGGGGCTGTTTCTTGCCAGGACCCTGAGAGATACCCCAAGGAAAACCTATTTATGCATTAGATTGATCGAACCTGGAACAGGCTGCTTCGGGAGAGGATGAGTTCCCCATCAATAGAGGTAGTCAAGTAGAGGGTTATCTGACATTGCCGAAGGTCTTAGGTTTCCTCAGACCCTAAGAACAGAAATCCAAACTCCTGGGCTTGTGCTCCAGGACTCAGCGCTCAGTGGTCAGACCCTGACCAGGAACCACCTGGCCAGACTCAGTCCCACCTCTCTAGCCAGAAGGAAAGACTTTTCTTCAAACTCACACCTTTGCCTGTGCAGCCTGTGCAGAGACTTCAGCATTGGTCAGGACCTCAGTAGGAAGATATCTGTAGTCTCTACCCCCCTTGAAAGCCCCCTCCTCTTGTGCCAGCCTTGCAAAAAAGCATCCAGCCCCAGTCCTCTATAGCCATGATTTAATGACTCAATCACAGTCACCCATCAGTGCCCTGGGCCAGGTCCTCTCACTGCCTCTTACTGTCAGCCTCGGGCTTGTACCCCCAAACATTGAGAAACACAGGAGAAACTGGCTCAGAACAGGAGGGATGATTCCCTTCTCCATATTCCGCCTCCTTTGCCTCCAACTCAGCAGTGAACAAGGTGGGAGAGGGACCACTAGGGAGGAGAAAATGTGGACAGTAAATCAGTGCCCAAGTTAAATTAGAGACCCAGGATGGAGAACACCATTTTAAAATGGGGACACTAATTCCTGGAAGGGATAGCACAGGCTCCCAGGTTCCACAGAAAAAAATTGATGTTCGGCTTTCCTGACACCCGTCCAAAGACTTTTTCCCCAATGAATTATCTGGCACCTTTGTCAAAAATAAAATGGCACAATCCATGAAAGAAAGAATTGGTAAGCTGGATTTGATTAAAATTTAAAGCTTCCCATCTGTGAAAGACACTGTCAAGAGAATGAAAAGAAAAACCTCAGACCAGGAGAAAATATTTGCAAAAAGCACATCTGGCAAAGGACTGTTATCCAAATATCCAAAAGACCCTTAAACTCAACAATAAGAAAACAAACAACCTGATTTAAAAATGGGCAAAAGGGCGCCTGGGTGGCTCAGTGGGTTAAGCCGCTGCCTTCGGCTCAGGTCATGATCTCAGAGTGCTGGGATCGAGTCCCGCATCGGGCTCTCTGCTCAGCAGGGAGCCTGCTTCCCTCTCTCTCTCTCCGCCTCCCTCTCTGTCTACTTGTGATTTCTCTCTGTCAAATAAATAAATAAAATCTTTAAAAAAAAAAAATGGGCAAAAGATCTGCATAGACATCTCACCAAAGAAATACAGAGATAGAAAATAAACATATGAAAACAGGCTCCACATCATATACCCTCAAGGAAGCACAAACTAAACCAATAATATACATACCTATTGCAATGGCCAAAATCCAGAACAGAGACAACACCCAGTGCAGTGGGCGTGAAGCAACCGGAACTCATTCATTGCTGGTGGGATGCAGAATGGCACGGCCTCCTTGGAAGACACTTCAGCAGTCTCTTAGAAAACTAAACATATTCCTGTCATGTGATCCAATAGTTTCACTCCTTGGTATTTACGGAAAGGAATGGAAAACACACACAAAAGCCTGCACATGGATGTTTATAGCAGCTCCATTCATAATTGCCAAAACTTGGAAGCAGCCAAGATGTCTTTTAATAGGTGAATGGATAAACTGGTATAGTATTCAGTGTAAAAAAAAAAAAAAGGCTATGAAGTCATGAAAAGACGTGGGGGAACCATAAATGCATATTACAGAGTGAAAGAAGCCCATCGGAAAAGGCTGTGTACTGTGTGATTCCAAGTAGATGACATTCAGGGAAAGGCAAAGCTGTAACGACAGTAACAAGATCAGTGGTTGCCAAGAGTTAAGGGAAAGGAAGGGAGGAGTAGGTGGAGCACAGAGGAATTTTAGGGCAATGAAACTATTCTGTGTGATACTGTAATTATGGGTCTGTATCATCTCACATGTCATTATACTACAATGGTGGATACATGTCGTTATAAGTTTCGCCAGACCCATAAAATGTACATCAAGAGTGAGTCCTAATGTGAACTGTGGCCACTGGGTGATCATTCCGTGTCCGTGTATGTTCGTCAATTTTAACAAACGCACCAGCCTGGCGGGAGATGTTGATAATGCGTGAGGCAGGAGGTATATGGGAAATCTGCGCACCTTTAGCTGAATTTTGCTGTAACCTAAAACAACTCTTTTTCAAAGACTCTATTTCTAAAAATCCATTGGCCACCTGTGTGTGCATCTAATTCAGTTTGTTCTATTTTGTTTCCTTTATCTATGTCGTGGTTATGACAGCTATTTGGTAACTCTTGAAAATGGTAGTGTGAGCCATCCAAACTTGTTCTTCTTTTTCAAAATAGTTTTGGCTATTCTATGTTCTTTGTATTTCCATATACATTCTGGAATCAGTGTCTCAATATTAATGGAAAAGTACAATGCAGTTTGTTTTAGGATTGCATTAAATCTATAGATGGTTCGAGAAAAAGTAACTTTTTAAAAAAGATTTTATTTATTTATTTGATAGAGACCACAAGTAGGCAGAGAGGCAGGCAGAGGGGGAGGAGGGAGCAGGCTCCCCACTGAGCAGAAAGACCGATGCAGGGCTCAATCCCAGGACCCTGGGATCATGACCTAAACCGAAGGCAGAGGCTTAACCCAATGAGCCACCCAGGCGCCCTGAAAAAGTAACTTCTTAACAATATTGAGTCTTCTGATCTATGAACATGTTATATTTATTTATTGAGCTCTCCTTTGATCATCAGATTTGTAGTATTTGGCATATAAATCTTGCATATATCTTGTTAGATTAATTGCCAAGTATTTTATTTATATTATTATAAATGGATCTTTTAAATTATGTTTTCCAGTTGTGTATTACCAGTACATAGAAATACAATGGAATTTTTTAATCAACTTTTTGTGTTGCAATCCTGCTAAATTTATATGCTAGTTCTTATAGTTTTTTGGTATATTCTGTTACAATTTTGTATGTAGGCTATTATGCCATTTGCAAACAAAGACATTTCTTTTCCTTTCCAAACTTTTATTTCTTTTTCTTGCCTTATTGCATTGTCTAGGACTTCCAATACAATCTTGAATAGAAATGGTATGTGTGAACATTCTTGCCTTGTCCTGACCTTATGGAGAGATGTTTTTGTCTCTCACCATTAATTACACTAGTAGCCCTTTCTTTGGTTGAGGAAGTTCTCTTCTATTTCTATGTTGCTAAGAATTTTTGTCATGGCTGAATATAAATTCTATTAAATGCTTTTTCTGTATCTATTGAGATGACCACATGGTTCTCCTGGTTTAGTCTCTTGATCCAGTAAATCATATTGATTGATTCTCAGATGTTGAACCAACCTTCCATTTCTGGGATAAACTTCACTTGGCCATACTATAACTGTTCAATATGTTTTAAAAATTGACTTGCTAAAATTTTGTTTAGGCTTTTTGCATCTTATGCTCATGGGGGATATTGGTCTGAGTTTTTCTTATGTTTTAATGCATATATCTGTTTGGGTATCAGGATAGTACATCATCACAAAATGAATTGGAAATGTTCCCCATTCCTGTCAAGTAATTTTCTTTCTAAGATTTTTTTTTTTTTTTTTTTTTTGGTATCACAGAGAGAGAGATTACAAGTAGGCAGGCAGAGAGAGGGGGACTATCAAGTAATTTTTGATTGTTGCTGGACGTTGTAAGTTTTATGTTGCAAGGATTCAGTCTTGCTGTAGTCCTTTAAAAAATTCTGGCCTTTGACTTGGTATACAGTTAGGTTATTTGCATATTATTTTGATCCTTAAGGTCTTTTTTGAATGCCCTTTACGCTGAGCTTACTCATACTAAAGTATGAACCTTCTGAGGGATTCTCCACTCTGACGAGTCAGAACTTTGCTATCTTCCAACCTGTGGTAAGCTTTGGGAATTGTTCAAATTCCAGCTCCTGGGTCACTCTTTGCTCGCCTTGTGGAGTTCCATCCTAAATCTGAACACCAGGATTTAGCCACATAATCCAGAGGTTTCTTATGGAGATTTCCAAAGCTCTTTCTCAGCGTAGCCTCCTACCTCCAGTTCTCTGCCCCACAAATTCCAGCTGCCTTGACCTGCTTGGATGTTAACCCCTTGCCTCTGCTGAGAGAGCCCACCGGGCTCTCCTTGGGCTCCCCTCCCTACACTGCAGTCTGAACAGAGCCTCTAGGCTGAAAGCTGGAGTGACCGTGGGATCCACCATTTTGTTTCCCTTTTCTCAAGAATCATGGTCAGGAGCTGCCTACTGTCCAGTGTAGGCTGGAAGAGGAGGTTTCCTTCCTTTGTCATCGTCTCTTCCATCTGCCACCTTTCTGCTAGCAGAAGACACCTTCTTTTCCCAAAGCCCAAGCATGCTGGGGTGGGGAAGGTTCTGCATGACTGGGAAATGGCCAGGGAAGCCCTGTCCCCTCCAGCAGCACCCCCTCTCCAACTTCTGTCCTCCTTCGTCCTTCCTACCTAAGTCTCCTTGGGACCCCAAACCTAGTTCATCTTTTGAAAACTAACAGGTTTTGACCCTTTTGTGTCACACATTGACCTGGATGCTCTTACAAGAATCATCATTTTTAAATTTCACACCAGCTCTCCAGGGATTAAAGCTGCTGTCTATCATTCAGTCATTCAGTTAGCAGTTTCTCTGCACTAGGGCACCATGCTGGGCCTTTTACCCACATGTTACACACATGGCCAGAGTCCTATGATATAGTGCCTATGAGCCCCATTTTACAGATGTGGAAACTGAGGTGCAGAGAAGTTAAATTCTTGCCCGAGGTCTCCCAGCTCAGGAGGGAGATACTTTCTAAGAAGTGCGAGGATTCTGATCCCGGGTCTCCTTTCACAGCAGGCTGGCTCACCCACTGCCTCCTGGCCAGGGCTGCTCCATCTGGAGTCCTGGATGCCTGGTTCCCCTAGGACTCTTTTCCCTTAGCCTGCTAGTAGCTTCCATAACTCCCCAGCTTTGCTCTCCCAGGGAGAGGAGCTTGGAGACAAGGAGGAATGGTCATTGAGATTCTCTGGCTCTGTGGGCCCGTCTCAACCTTCACCAGCCCAGCAGCCCTGAGCCCCAAGGAGCCCCGCCCAGCTCTAATCTGCTGTGACCAACTTGGTTAGTTCCAGAGCCTGCACTCACACCTCGGGCAGACCGCAGGTCACAGGCCAAATTCTGGCCCAGACCTCGTCTCATCCCACCCGAGCACCTCCCTTCCCCTGGGCAAGACTTGCGAGGACATGGAAATTATCAGAGCTCCCAGCTGAAAGGTGGAGGCATCCCCTGGGAAATTTCCCAGGACCTCAAGAATCCCTAGAAAACCACTGCTCCCAGAAACTGAAACTTGGTTCCAGCTGCTAATAACAAAGAAAATAATCATTAACAGGGGGTGGTGGACCCACTCAGCTTTTAGCTCTTTACTCCTGAATCTGGGGCCAGTTCCCTGGGGAAAGCTATTCTTGGGTGGGGGGAAGGGAACATGCAGGCCAAGGGCCAGCCACAAGCTCCTGTCCCCATGGTCTCATCATTTTGAGTCCCAGCTCCTTCCTGCCTCAGCTGGCAGGACATGATGACGCAGGGCCAATGTTGGGACCCAGAAGTTCTGTGTTTCTGATCCAGGGGACCAAACCTCAAGGAGCCCAGAGGTGCATGGCTGTTGCATAAAACAAAGCCCCTCAGCTGGATAATGGTTTAACCTTGTCTTAGAACCAGGAAAGAGCAAAGCTGGCCTTGAAGCCTGGGCATCCTTGCCTGAGCTCCTTGCCCCTCTTGGCCATGCACACACCAACCTCCTCCTTCGTCCAGCTACTCACAGGGACCACGGGGGAGGCAGAGTTGGCATCAGCATGCCTTCCACCAGATGGGGAAACTGAGGCACCTGGCCTGAAGTCTTCCAGCATCCAGACAACAACCTAGGCTTCCTCCACTCCTGAGAGTAATGTCTCTCCCCTACACACGTGCATGGGCAGTTTTGTTGTTCCCATGGAAACCTGACCATCATTACGGAGGCCAAGGGTTTAGAAAGAAACCAGCCCAGAGTCGAGTTCAGCTTCACAGACATCTGCTTTGGGGGGTCCCTCCGTAGGACCCACCTCTTCCAGGGCACTTGTCACTCCAGAGCCTAGCAAGCCCTTTCTCGAGCCTCGTTAAATGTGATCCGAGAGTGAGCCATGTAGGGATTATTTTACCCATTTTATAGATGAGGAGCCTGAGTGACATGTGGTCCTCTGATCATCAAGCCTGTGCACAGCCCTAACAGGAAGCATGTTTGCAGGCGGCCAGATGATAAACTGTTACTGCCCCAGACATCCCATGGCCTTGGTCCAGAAGGCACTAATGAGCTGGGGGAAAGGTGGGGACTTGGGCCCAGCAGGGTCTTCCCACTCAAGGCCGATGCCAGGACCTGAATGGGGTAGAACCTGCAGGGAACCTCTCTCCCAGCACACTAATGGGGGCTGAGCAGGGTCACAGGACCCACTGTACCCCACTAGCGCTAGTGTTTGGAGCCAGGCAGGAGCCAAGCAGCCTTTGTGTCTGGCATCAGAGCAGAAACCTGCACCAGGCTGTCCATGGGGGCCTGGAATCTGAGCTAATGAGGTGGCTTTGGGCCTAACCTGGAGCAACTGGGGCAGCCACAACATCAGGAGCAGGAGACAGGTGGCCTGGCCACACACCCCCACCTCGTGAGCCCAGCATAAGTGTCCCCTGCCACGTGAGAACAACAGGTGCAATGGGGACTGCCCCATAGGTCAGTCCCGCATGCTCGTCCCGCTTGTGCTGTCAGCATTAGCCCCATTTCAAAGACAAACCAAAGGTCAGAGAGGTGGTGACTTGCCCAGGAACACAGCCGGCCAGAGGCAGACCACACATCCAAAGCACAGCTGACCCATTTGCTCCTGCCACTGTGGACCCTCAGGGCTCACTTGGGTGGGAACAGTCTCTTGATCAGCGCTCACCCTGGGCCAGGCACTGTGCTCAGCGCCTTACATCCTTTAACTCCTTAAATAATCTCAGTCAACCTTAAGAATGGGACCACTAGTATCCCCTTGTAAAGATGCGGACATGGGGCACAGAAAGGCTGAGTAATTTATCTAGGGTCACACAGCTAGGGATGCTAGAGCAGAGACGAGCCCCGACAGTCCAGGAAGTGTGCGAAGGAGGCTGGAGCAGCCCACCCGCCTAATCTGGCTGCGGGGTGGGGTGGAGACAGGGGAGGAGCAGGAGACACAGAGAAGCATGAATCCTGGGGGACTTCCTAGAGGAAGGGCCGGCGAGGCAGTCAGTCCACAGCATGACCTCCCAGCCCGCCACCTCTCTCCTCCCAGCTCTCCCAAACCTCCAAGCAGAAAAATACAGCTTCCAGGTTCGGCATCCAAACCTGGGGGGGGTCAAGATCCTGGGTTTCCACAGCAACTGTATCCTTACCAGCATCCAATAAGGACATTATCTGGCTGTAGTGAGCACACATGATCTTTTGATTACCGCTGAAGATACTGTGGGGCAGGCTTCTCCTCCCCAAGGGCCCCACCCCTCCTTAGAAAAATAGAGGCTGCCAAAAAAAAAAAAAAAAAAAAAAAGTGAAGGGATGGTAAGGGAGCAAAGTCCTCACAAAAGAGAGGAAGATGGAGGGAAAAAAAAAAAATCAATGTTCGCATTAATGGAGTTGCCCGTTCGGCATTTCTCCTCTTTTATAGATTTAGATAACGTGCCTGTCAGGGATATCTTCGTTTCCCAGAGCAAAGAAATTAATTACTCACTAATGGCGCAATTCAGAAATTCATTTGTGCTCCTATCTCAAATATGTCGTTATTAATCAATGGGCAGCATGGGGCTGGTGAGGAGAGGTGACTGTTAGGGTCCAGGTGCTCAGGCTGACCTGGGGCTGGAGGGCTCAGGCCTGGATGCTGCAAGAGTGGCACCTGGCCAGCACCCCTGGGTGCCTTCGGGCACGTCCTCTGGGTGTTGGTTTTCCAGGCTGCACGCCGAGGAGGGCTGGACTTCAGCAGAACTTCTGGAACCTCCTGTAGTTGCTGAGTTCATTCAACACAACAGCAAGCAGGGCCCAGCCTCGAAGACATGCAGGCTGGGGCAGGAAGGTGGGGTGGGGGCAGGCAGAGCCCCTCTGCTCAGCCCCTCCCTCTTCCACTTAGGGTCCCCAGGGCTTGGAAGAGCACTGAGGAAAGCCCCCTTGGGGAGAGGGTCTCTGACTGCCTGCATTTCCTGCTTCTCTAGGGTGGGGACCCCAGGGCTTTGCACCATCAGTGAAGCATCCCTGGTTCCTCGCCCCTCGTTCCCACTTCGGCTCCAGTGCCAACTCTGAGAGCTAGAAGGACAGCTCCAAGAAGCCTGGTTCTGGCTTGTTCACCCCTACACCATTAGTGCAGGCGACAGGGCCTGGCATGCAGTAGGCACTCAATAAGTGTATGTTGTATGAATAGCATTTGGCTAGAGCACCCAGCCAGGAGAGAAAAGCCACCCTGGAATCCCGGCCCTGAGCTCCAGCTGTCACCCTCCGTCTCCCACTCTCCGCGCCGGGCCGGCCAATGGTCTCCCACTCGCTGATTCTCCTTGGTCTCCAGCAAGCCTGGCTCTCCTTACAAGGCTTGGGCAGAGTGCCCGTCGATATTGCCATCTGACAGACAAGGAAGTGAGGCTCAGAGATCTACAGCCACACGACGCAGGCTGGCTCAGGGTGTGGGAGGTGGCACTCACCTCACCGCGCAGGGGGTCAGCGCAGCCCAGCCCCACCCCCGAAGGGAAAAGCCAAAGAATCCACACTCTGTGCAGAATGATCCATTTGTCTGGTGGCCTTCCAGAAGAGCGGCTGGGACACCGGGATCTGGGAGTTAGAAGGAACAGCCTCGTCATTTCAGAGGAGGAAACTGAGTCCCAGAGGAAAGGGAGAAAGAGGTAAATTATTCCCTGTTGGCTTTCACGCCCCTGAGCTCCTCACCCCTCTGTCCTTGCTGACGCAGGGGTGGGGCTTCCTAGAAGCTGGACTGTGAGCAGGACGACCCCCAGGAGGCCAGAGGATGTCGTGAGGAAGGGGGTCAGAAGGTGGAAGCAGTGAGTGAGCCGGCTGGGACAGAGCGGGACTGGAAGTGATATCCTCGGTGTTTCATGGGTCTTGGGAGAAACACGGAAAACAGCTTCATAATGCAGGAGCAGCTCCGCCTTCCCACTCTCGACCCTGTGTGGGCGGAAGAGCCTTGAGCTCTTCTAAGAAACCAGCATTTACTGAGCACCTGCTACGCACCAGATGAGGAAACCAAGGCCCCAGGAGGGAAGGGGCTGGGCTCAGAGGCACTGCTTGGCATAGGGCCCCAGCACAGGGGATGCAGGGGAGCCGCAAAGAAGATGTGAGAAGGGACCGAGAAGAGGAGGACATTCAGCTCGGTTTCCCGGGCGACACCAACTGCCCACAGCCACTCTCACCCAAGACAAATACTAATTACAATCCACGTCAATGGGCACTCTCAGCGGCTCTCTGTATAGACAAGGGAAGGGAGCAGGCAGTCTGCCCCAGTGTTGGAGTGGGAGGATTGAGTCCTGGTCCCAGCTCTGCCCAGACCCCTGAGGGGCTTTGGACAAGTGAGCCCTTGTCCCCTCATCAGAGGACTCAGGAAGGGTCAGGTGAAAGATCCTGGGAGAGGGAGGGCAGATCCCTCTGCCTTGTCCCCTACCCTACTCCCTGCCGCATCCTTGGTGGCCTGGAGGGGACCCTGCCCTGGTGGGACAGCCACACCCCAGAACCATCCAAGTATCCCACAACAGCACCATCCCTGGCTGGCTAGGGAGGACCAGAGAAGCTCTGCTCCTGGCCAGGAGGGTGACCAGAGAACCCAAGAGTCCCATGACCTGCCCCAGGCCACACTGCAACACCCAGTTGACAGGGAGACACTAGATCTCCTGGGGTCCCCTCCTCCTCCACCGCCCCTTCCTCTCCTCCCCTCCTTCAGTTTCCTTTCTATTTCTCCCCACCTTCTCTCTCTGCCCTGTCATGCTTTCTGTCTCCTTGTCTCCCTCAGTCTCTGTGTCTCTCTATCACGCTGTGGTTCTTTCTCCAACACTCCTTGTTCCTCCAGCTCTCTCCTTCTCTGTGATTCTTAGACCTTCCCCCGGGGCTGGACGTGGAAGAGTGTCGGTCTTCCAACTGGGCTGCTCACGTCCTCTGCCCACCATTCAGCCAGGTAGAGCTGAGAGAAAGTGATTCACAGCCACGGGCCCCTGACCGTCCGCCCACCCCCACTGAGACAGAGTGGAAGGAGAGGGAGGTGTGCCGTATCCCCCGGTGGGTGCATTTGGACGGGTTGCTAAACCTCTTGTGCCCCTCCCTCCCCCCTTAGGGGCAGAACTACACCAGCACACGGGCAACAAGGGTTTAGTGGTCCCTCCCTAAAGACCTACAGACCAAAACCCACCAAGGCTCCTGGCCAAGACGTTCATGCAGGGCACAGCCTGGTTCTCTGTACACTCTGTGTTGGCTGGTTAGAAGCCATGACATCCCATTCCGTTGACTTAGGCTCAGTTGGTTTGGGCAGAAGTGGGTGGTTTGAGTGTGAAGGATGGAGTTAAGTGACAAGGAACAGAAACAGGGGAAGTTCAGCATGGAGGCCTGAGGCTGGCTTTGGGCTGACCTGGGGTGGCAACTTGCCCTGGGGAAAGTCTTGAGGGGTTCAGTTTAGGTTTGTGGAGCCGCAGCAGCCCTGGGGATCTCTTGCATCTGGTTGCCTGTTCCTGACTTAGCGCTTTCAACAGAACAGCGCTCAGCCCCAGGGACAGTATAAAGTGATTAAATGTGTGTTGATACAACCGCCTTGGGAAGGCTCTCAGAAATCCTCCTGGCCAGCCCCTTCCAATTACTCAGTCGTGGCTCCTCTCTCCTGCCCGAAGCCTCCTACTACTCAATAAGGGGCTCCCTTAAATGATGATCGCACCTGGCAGCTCAGGGTCCAAGGTACCCCGGGGACTAGTGCAGGCCTTAGGGGCTGGGTGAGAGGAGCGGAAGCTAGGTCAGTGAAGACCGCTGCTTGGAGAGGAGGCATTCTCCCTCCCGCGCTCCGGAGAATGTGTGTGTCCTGGGCCCAAGCTTTCAGAACCTTGGGGGAGTCTATGAATCCAAGCAGGTGGTTCCTGCTAAGGGCCCCTCCCTGTGGCCCTTCTGATGAAGAGGCTGCCTTTTTATAAGGGACTTCTGGACACGACGCCCTAACCCCCATAGGAGCTCTGTGGGGATCTCTGTCTGCATGACAGTCTGGGGATGGGGCGGGGAGGAGCGGGAGGAGACATTTTAAGAATTAAGGGGCTTTTGGTTCTTGGCTAGTCACCAAGGGAAGGAAATTCCTCACTTCCTCTTGATGAAAGCCAGTTTCAAGGGACCCCTAGCAGGAACTACCTGATTGGCCACCTTGTGTCCGCAGCAGTCAGGTGGCTATTAGGAAGTCCAATTTTTTAATGTGGAAGCGGAGGCTCAGAGAGGTTGAATAGATTGCCCAAGGACACACAGCGATAAGATTTGTGCCAAAGTGTTCACATTTTCATGACCACATTCCTTTGACGACATGGTGCTGCACCCTGCTGGGATTATCTTACCAAGAGAGTTATGTCTTTACTAATGAATTCTTTGATTTAACTGGCTCTGTCCATTCAGCCACTCCAGGGCTTGGGAAATACCAATTGATGAGTGATGCTGAGCTCTGCCCCTGGAGGCTGCCCGAGCTCTCTCTCTTCTCCAATCCATGGCAGTGGCCTCCCTCCCCCTGCATCAATGCCTCTACCTCCTCAAGCCTGAGGTCTGCCTCACTGTGCTCTCAGGGAGGAGGGGAGCTATAAATGGAAGGGAGATCAGAAACGGTGGTCCCCAAGTGAGCTGGGGAGCCCTCTCTTCCTCTGCCTCCCTCCCTCCCCCAGGTATCTACCTGGTGGCTGGCTCCGCCTAGAGAGCCGCCTGGCCTCCCTCCTTGGGCCCTGCCCTGGCATCAGCAGCCCCCCCACTCCACCCTGGCAGCCTAGTGACCCAGCTATGACCCAGCCTAGAGATGGAGCCAAGGAAATTGGCTTGGCTTACCAAGGAAGAGCGAGCTTCCCCTTCACAGCTGAATGTGGGAGAGGAAACACTGCACACACACATACACACACATAACCCCCAAAAGACCCTACCAGCTTCCCAGGACTTTGGCCCCCTGTACACATCATAAATGGTAATCCTGGAAATGTGGTGCAAAATGTTAGAAGAAGGTGTGTTTGGATTCCATGTAAGATATCGCATTCTAAGAATGTGAAAAGCCTCACCACTGAGGGAGCTGCTTTGGAAGTAGTGAGCGATCCATCTCTGGAGGTATGTAAGAAGATGCTGTCCTACTTGTCAGAGGGCCTATGGGAAGGATTCCTGTACCCCAAAGGTACTATCCTAGAGAGTTTCTGGCCCTTTCCACATCAGCATTTTGTAATTCTGGGGAAGTGGGATGGGGAAGAACATGCCAGGAGCTCAGACACAGGCCTCTAGTCCCAACATTTTATTAGCTGTGTGACCTTTGGTAAGCCCCAGACCATCTCTGAGTCTCAGTTCCTCTGTGTAACATCATCAAGAAGATGAACGCACAGCTTTCAGACGGTGCTCTGGGGACCCCAGCTCACGGCCATGAGCTGCCTCAGGGGGGCCGCGGGGTGGCAGAAAGGCAACAGGAACAGCACTCTGGATCCTGCCCCAAATCCAAGGACGGTGTCTGCACAGCATCAAATAAGATCTCACCCGAACAATGGGCTCCAGCAGCGAAAGGTCTGAAATCCCCAGAACATGGATGGAAAAGGCCCTCCTCACTCTGACGTCTGGGCTTACAGTTTCATTTCTGAGATGCTGACTGACTTTCCCCAGTGAACCTTCATGAGGTTGCTGGTGCCTCACCTTGGTACCACGGGGACATAGAGGGCTCCAAGCATGGTCGGTGCCCTCAGTCCCCTGAAGCAGACAGAACCACATCTCTGAGTCTGGATAAATCCATCCCTCAGTTTGCATCAGGTGCCCGTGGGTGTCCTGGGAGCACCCCGAGCTGTGACTAGGAGAGGCGCCGGCTGGCCTCAGGGCAGCGGGGCACGGCTGATGGGGAAAGGTCTCCTCTGTTCTCTGGAGCAAGTGGGGTGACCCCGGGGAGCGGGGGGAAGAGGGTGGAGAAGAGAAGGCCCGGTCAGCCCACACAGATGTGAGGAAAACAGTCCTTGGGTGCCTCCAGAGACACAAGCGGCTTCCCTCCAGCTGAAGTGCCCCTTGCCAGGGGCGGCTTCCCTTCCAGTGACACCAGAGCTCTGCAGAGAGACGTCTCTCTGCATGATTCATGCAAGGGCTCTGGGCCAGCCGGCCCAGCCCAGGACAGGCTTTACTGGTTTAACTGCTGCTGACTCGCAGGTGCAGGTGTGGGGACATTGGGTTAACCTTGCGGATCTTCATGCTCCCCTGTCTCCCAGGGCTTCCAGGTGAGACCTGCCAACCCCAGGGGTGGGGGCCTTAGGGCAGGGGACACATGGCAATGTGACACTGACTCTTCATGCCACAGTCATACCGACGTCGGGTTCTGGAAGCCAGTATGAAGAGGGCTGGCACTCCATGTGTTGGAGGAACAGAGGGACCCCCCACACACACCCCTGGGACTGGGAACCGTCAGGGAAAGGGGTCCAATTACCCACTCTTACGTCATCAACTACCCCAATGCTCAAGACTTCAGAACAATTTCGTACTGTGATATCGTACTCTGCTGGGGGTCAGAGATTTGGACACGGTCCAGAGAGGGGGGATGACTACTCTTTGCTCCGTGATGTCTATGGCCTCAGCTGGGATGACCCAGATGGCTGAGAGCCGGAACTGGCTGCGCATCGTTTTATCTGCTTATGGTCTCTCTGTGTGGCTAGCTTGGCTTCCTCACAACATGGCCATCTCAGCACCATCAACGCTTCTTACAGGGCAGCTCATGGCCCCAAGAAACCAAGGTGGGAGCCACCAGAGCCTTACAAGCCCGGGCCTGGATCTGGCACATGTCCCATCGGCTATCCTCCTTCATCAAAGCGGTCACCAGCCGGCCAAGGGACGAGGAATGTACCCACTGCTCAGTAGGCAGAGGAGCAAAGGCTTTGTAGCGTGGGTTTCCCTGCCACAGAAGATGTGAAAGTTTTATGTGGCTGCTCTAATGCCGTCCCACAAATTTAGTGGCTTAAAGTCACAAGCACTTTTTTAAAAAGATTTTATTTATTTCAGACAGAGAGAGTGAGAGAGAGAGAGAGAGAGAGAGCACAAGTGGCAGGCAGAGGAAGAGGGAGAAGCAGGGTCCCAGCTGAGCAGAGTGCCCAATGTGGGGCTCAATCCCAGGACCCTGAGATCATGACCCAAGCCAAAGGCAGACCCCTAACCGACTGAGCCACCCAGGAGCCCCTCACAGCCACTCCTTACCTGACGATTCTGAAGGCTAGAAGTTCACCCAGCAGAACTCCGCGGGTTCTCTGCTCTGAGATTCACGGATCCCAATGTAGATGTTGTCGTGATGGTGCTCCTTCCTCCAGGTCCTCAGGAAGAACCTGCTTCGAAGCTCATTGAGGTTGCAGGTAGAATTGAGGTCCGCGTGGTTGTAGGATTGAGGTTCCGGTTTTCTTGCCAGCTCTTTTCACCCTCCGGAGGCTGTCTACACTCCTTGGCCCACAGCCCCCATTCTCTCTGTGGAGGGCCAGCAACAGAGGGCCAAGTCCTTCTCCCGCTGCAATCTCTCTGCTCTCCCTTCCGCTTCACCTGCTGCTGCTGTCCTCTTCCCCGTCATGTCTCTGATGGACTCTTCTGCTTGCAAGCCTTCCCGTGATTACATTGGGTGCACCCATGTGATCCAGGAGAATCCCCCTATTTGCAGGTCAGCTGGATAGTGACTTTAACTCTGTCTGCCAAGTCCCTTCACATAGGTAACTGGATTTATGTTGAATAGCCAAGAGCAGAAACCTTGGGGGACACCATTGGTATCTTGTTGCCGCAGACACCTTCCTAGAGAAGGTGAGGCATTGCTTGGGCTCTGTAAGGCAGCAGGATCTGGAGGGAGACAGAGGACGGGGCATCCCTGGCAGGAGGTGCAACAGAAGCAAACACACGGAGACAGGACTGTCGTGGCATGCTGGACAGAAGGATGCTATCAGGGGGTCCGGCGAGGAAGCTGGGCCAGAGGCAGGGCTCCTGGTCCATGCTAGACAATTCAGACTGTAGGGGGAACCAACAACTTTGGTTCAGAGGTGATTAACTGGGATTCCTTGTACCCCTCTGGGGGCGTGATGGGATTCAGGGTGCCCAAAAATTTTGTGGAAAATGCTATATTTACATAGACACATGCATTTTTTTCTGGGGAGAAGCTTTCATCATATTCCCTGAGAAGTCTACACCCTACAAGGGGCACAAAGCATCGATTATTGACCTTTCATGCCACTGATTTGTGTCAGAGACCCCAGGCCCAGCACCAGGACGACCAGCACGAACAAGAAAGTCTCAGCTCTTGCCCTTGGTGGACGTCACCATCCCAGGGGTTCTAGACAAGCTTCCGGGTGTGACAATTCCGAGGGATGTGTGTTGAGAGGAGGTCGTACAGAGCATCCCAGAGCCCAAGATGAGGGGCGCTGACTTCAGCCTCAGGAGTTGGGGAGCTCCCTGGAGGAAGTGAGGACCTGAGGGGTGAAAGAATTCAGCCACATGCAAGATGGCAGGTGGAGGACATGGGGGGCTCCAAGCAAAGGGTACAAAGGTCTAGCACTGAGGAAGGACATGGTGCCTCTGGGGGGAAGGCTGCTGCCCTGCTCTTCCCCAGGAGCTCCTGAGCCCTTTCTCCCGTGAGCTCTGGATCCAGGTGGGTCCACTCAGTCCAGCCCCACTTCTCCAAGCCTGGCAGGTTAGGAAAGACAATACATTTATTTCACTTGTGCTGTGTGACCTTGAGCAAGTCTCTGGGCCTCAGTTCCCACTAGTTGAATAAAGCAGTCAGAAAGTTCTCGAAAGCCCTGGAACTCCGTCTACGGCCTTGTTCCGAACGTCACAAGAGGGCTCTTTTGGGACTGCCCTTGCCCTGTTCTAATCCCCCCCCACCTCCCAGACGAGCAGTGCAGGACAAGCTGGATTGTGGAGGGAGAGGGGAGACCAGGCTGTGACCCTGTGGGCTGGGGGAAATGGGGGAGACAGCCTGCTCCCACCTTCCAGCCCAAACCCGCCACTAATGAGGCCTGTCTTTGGAGTAATTAGCCGCAATCACAGCGCGGAGCATTAGGCAGACAAGGCCTTGGTGCGGCGGCTCCCGGGATGCCAGAGCCCAGGGCTTTGAACACTGCATTACAGCGGGGGATGCGTCCTAATGTCACTTAATTACCCCAGACAGCCTCAGATGTAATCGAGCCTGGATGGGCTGGCGGGAGCGGGTGCGGACGTCCAAAGGAGGCTGATGCATTTATAATGATGCCACTTTGCAAGACAAATCTGGTCTTGGTGGGCCGAATGAGGGCCACAAAGTAGGGGAGGCAGGGAGGAGGCTGTGGTGGCATCCAGACGAGGACCCCTTCATTTCTCAAACCCTTGGAGGTTTTGACCTTATCTTGGCCAGATGTCTGTGTGCATCGGCCCCAGGCAGCAGGAACTGGAGGGAGAAGAGGCATCGTTACTTCCCATTCCCCATCCAAGAGGCTATGGGGGTCAAGGTCTTCCTCTTCCTTCTTCCATTTCATTGCCTGCTGAGGGTGAATGATGGGTCGGGGAGGAGGCATGGCGGGCATGGCGGGTGGGGAGCCGGAAACAGGGCGCAGGAAGGGTCAGTGGACAGTGCAGAGAGTTGAAGATGGTGGTGTCCTTGAGGACGCGGGGAGATGATTCTGGAAGAAAACCCCAGGGACAAGAGGAAGAGCTTTGAGGCACAAATCTAGACCCTGAGTTTCAAGGGCAGCCTCTGGAGACAGTACTCCTGTCAGGGCCTGTCCCTCTAGAGGCTGGAGAGCCAGCAGAGCAGGAAGCTGGGTTCTCTGAAAGGCCCTTGAAGACAGGGACCATTCTCAGCACCTAGCACACACAGTGCCTGGCCCTAGTAGGTGCTCAAAAAAGTATTCACTGACATGAGTAAGTGAGCAAGTGCCATGAACTCACTTATCTATTCTTTTCCCCCGCTTGATTTCATGTCTTCATCTGGAGCGAATGGTCCCCAGCTCAGCGGCAGGCCTGTGATGGCACCTGTCAGGTGAGCTGACGACCAGGGCTTTGACAGACCCCCCTGAATGGGGAGGATCCCCAGAGACAAAAGGGACCCCTCTCCAGGGCCTGCTCTCTCTCTCTCCTGCTTCCTTGCCGAATCCCCCAGGCCCATCCCAGGCCAGACAGATTTCCTGGAGCAGTGGAAGGTGAAGGTGAAGTATTCAGGGGCCAGGACTGAGATGACCCAGCCCTTGGCTTGGGGAGGCCGAGGACTCCCTGGCCCTTTTCTCCTGCAAATCCCTCTCTCCCATGTGGGCCTGACTTGTTCTTCACACACCAGGATCCTTAGCCCTGGTCCTTCTGACAACCCCAGGGATGACTGTTGTGGAAGAGAAAGCTTCTGGGGAAAGCGCCTCGTGAATCATAATGGAAGGGAGCATCAGTTCTGTGATCAGGTGTGGGCCTCATGCAGAGAGTAGTTCAAAATGCCAGGTAAACATGCACCTGCAAAAGGCATCTGGGCTAATGCTTCCCATAGATTATCAGACAGAGACGGGAGGGGCTTAAAAGCCTGCCCGCACTCAGGGCATGGGTGAAGGCTCGGAGGCTGGGGAAGGCAGGCAGATAACTTGGGCTACAGAGTGAGAAGGAAGAGAAGGTACAGACATATCATCACGGCCTTGAATGTTCGGCAAGAAATTGGGACCACACCCTCTGCCCATCCCCACTCCCCCGCCACCGACCCCCACCAGTGGGGAAAGTGATATATTCCAAGGCCTTTCTCTTCTCCCTCCCTTGGGCCACCTAGGACCTCTTCAGGAATCTCTGCCACTAGCTTGCTGTGTGACCTTGATTAATTACTATCCCTCTCTGGGCCTGTGCTTCTCCACTAGGATAATGAGCAGGCTGGACTATGGGGATGCTATGTTCCCTTTAACTGACTTCTGTCTGCCAATCACACAAAGGGGGATACACAAGACACTGGCTTTCCCTGGGATCCCTGTCACTGCACCCCAGGGTCCACACGCCCCCTCTCTGGAGGCCCAGCAGTCACTGCGACCCATAGTGACATTGAGGGACGTGCTATTCACTACCCTGCCCAATGGGCCGTGTGCCAACACCTGCCTGCTCCCCGCCGTCATCTGTCACTGTCTCGGTGTGTCGGGAGGAAGACAGCTTCATTAGCTCCTCCTGAGCCATCCGTCCCCTGGAGCAGAGACAAATGATGCCCTCCCACCCTCTTCAGCCTGGGAGGGCTGCAAGCCCTCAGGGCAGTTTCTAAAGGGCCGCCCTGCCTTCTCGGCTCCCAGTGCAGTTCTCCCAGCTGAGGTCATAGGCCTTCTCATGAGGCAAGACAAGGAGTTCCCAGCCACTCCCTTGCCACCTGAGCCCCTGGTCAGAGCCCTGCCAGCAGAGGCTCCAGAGGCCCTTCTGTCTCTACAAGGTGGACACCCTGGCATGGGAGGTCAGGCATGGGTCTGGAGCCCAGAGTTCAAGCCATGCCCCTCTGCTATAGGCCCCAGGCAACTGGTCTCCCCTCTGGGTCTCAGCTTTGCCATCTTGAAATGAAGGAGTTAATCTAGAACCTAGAGCATCTTCAAGCCCTTTGATATTATGAGGTTCCATGGGGGTCTCTGGGCCTCAGAGCATGTGGGGGAAGGATGCACTTGGGAGCCCACTCCCTCTGTAGGAACGGAGACCACCAAGCACACGGCTCCATTTCTGAGGAGTAGCCACATCGGCTAACGAACATGGTTCTCCCCCTCTAAACCACTTCTTGGGAAAGGGCCGCCATTTTGGAACTTCCAGTTAGCAGCCATGGGCTGAGGGGCCATGGGCAGAGTGGAAGTCAAGTCTTGTGTTAGCATCTCACTCGATAACAGGCCCAGGAAGGAGAGTGGTTTCCTCCCAAGGATTCTGCTAGACTCCAGGCAATGATTCTGCCCTGCCTCGCGATAGGGGGAGCCCATAATGCCCACCTCTGGACCATTGAGTTCCCCACAGACTCAGTGGAGAGAGCATTCCTCCCACCACCTGCTTGTTCACCCCAAAGGGGGACCCCCCCTGCCCTGGTTTTCAGAGAGAGGAGGGAGCTCCAGCTCCCCTGTACTGTAAGAGCATGCAGGGAAACTCCTCCACGTCCATTCGAAGAATGACACTGGACCCTCCAATGTAGAGCTCCACAGAGAGAACCGCCCCACAGAGCAGTCGGGGCTCTAGCAGGGAGGCTGGGTGGGAAGCTCCCTACAATGTCCCTAACACTGAAGCTGAGGCCATGACGCCCGAGTAGTGAGAGCCGCTCCAACAGGTCAACCCCCAAAGGTGCTGAGCAAATAGGGAGATGGAAGCCCGAGTCTGGGGTTGGCCTTCCAGGGGGACGGGAGGCAGGGCCCTGTGTCTCTGTGACGGTGACTTTGCCTACTGAGTCCGACATGCACTGGGAGCCCCAGGAGGACTCTGTCTCAGCAAGGGGCCACAAGCCTCAGCTGTCTCTCCTCAGAAGGACCCATCCCTCCCCCATAATCTTGGAAGAGCAGTAGCAGCTTCGTGAAAATACCCCCAGTATGCATACACGTCTGTTCACAGCCATGAGCAGCTCTGGTGAGCCACCAAAGGCTGGCTCCGAGCCCCATCTGGCCCCAAAGAGCATGGGAGGCCTGGCCCCAGGAAGGCGGCAGCTGCCCCGTGAGGGGCCCGGAGAGGCAGCTGTCTCAGATGTCTGCGGGGTCAGGCCCCAGGGACGGCAGAGGCTCAGGGGTGAAAAGGAGAGTGTGTCCGGGACCGGAAAGAAGGAGTGAGGGGAACATGAGGAAAGGACGGGGATCAGAGAGGGTCCTCCGGGCCTGGGCAAGGGGTTTCAAACTTGATCCTATAAGCAGAGGGAATCTATTAAAAGCTTTTGGTGACAGGAAGGGCCAGAGTGGGGAGGACCCCAGAGGACATCTAACTCAGCCTCCCTGTAACAGGTGGGAAGCCTGGGGGCAGGGGGCCTGGCACAAAGTCAAGCACGTGTTTAGAACCAGGGCCGGCGCTGTACTTCCCTTGCAGGAGGTAACTCTGTTCCATGCAGAGAAGGACCACGCCAGCCACTCCAGCCCTGGGATCTCTGTCCCCTCTAGGGCTGGTCGTGGCCAGTCCCCACCCCTCAGCTTCCCACTAGGAGGAGGAGATCTGTGCCCCGTGTCCCTGTTTGGGGGCAGGGGCAGGGGCAGTAGGGGGAGGGGCTATTATCAGGGGGCCCAGATGTAAAATGAATGCCTGTGATATTTATCCCTGTCATCACTAATAATAAATGGCCTGATTTGTCAAGCAGGGACGGATTCAAAGATGTCAATTAAGAGAAAAAAGCCCAGCTGTACTGTATTTATCTGCCAGGCAGATGGAGGAGGAGAAGGCTCCAGAATGTGAGGCCCCCTGAGCCCACCCCCACCCTGCCACCACTTCCCTTCCACCTCCCTCACCTTCTCCTAGTCCCTCTGTCTCTTCCCCCTCTGGTTTCGTCCTCACGTCCGTCTTACTGCACGCTTGTCTCTGTCTGTCCTTCACCTGTCGCCCCGCCCTGCCTCAGTGCACTGGACAGTGCCCCTGGCCTGTCACTTTCTGCCTCCCCCACTATGATCCTGAATCTCCCCTTCCAGCTCCCTCTCCCCTGTTACTACGACCCTGGTCTTTCTCCACTGGCTTCCTTTGTGATCCGGACTCACAAAGCCAGTTCTGGATTCAGAGTGGGAAGCGACTGTAAGCCATAGAAGGAAAACTGTAAAAGTCACAGATTCGAAGGTTTTTACTTAAACGATAGAGTCAACCAAACTTTTAGAGGGTTTCTGCTTTGAAAGATAAAATAAGATCCCAGGGAATCAGTTTGACTAGGTCCCTGAATAATAGATTAAAATTGAAACTAGAGCCTGAACCTAAGTCAAAACTTCTTCCTCCTGTATCCCCCTACCCCCAGCCATGAGCCAATCATGTCTGAGACCTGGGGGGCCCAGGACAGGACTTTCTACGGCGGCCAAGGGGTTCTAAATAGCACCGAGAGTCCTCCTTCTAGATCTTGGATCTCTCCAATCAAGGAGTCACAGAGAAATGCCCCCAGGGTGGAAACCAGCCCGCCCCAGGGCCATGCGGACAAGGGGTATCCAGGAAGGATGGGAGGGAATTTGTCCATTGTAGATGGGACCCGGGGAGCTCAGAGAGGTGACAATGCCTCAGCCTGGTGTTCTCCACCACTGGCATCATGTGAAATTGTTGGCATCTTCTAGAGATCACATCCTGCTCAGACATCCCAAGCTGGGGCACACACTCTTCTCTGTCTGCCTCCCTAGGGTCGTGACTTTCCTTCTCTGAGCCGCAGTGAAAAGAGTTCCCTGAGTGGTTCTCTGGAAATGGGTCCTGAGCTGCTGGTGTGAGCAGGGATCCCTTCCCCCGGGCCTCCAACCCCGCAGCCTCTCCAACCCAGGATGGTCTCACGTTGCAGAACACCGAGACTGACCACTGACATGGGCACGAGGGCTGGGTTTACCCTGGCTGAGACCAAGGACTAGATTGCAGCCCATCCATGGTCAGGGAGAAAGGGAAGCCACATTGTCTCCAGCAGACCACTGGTGTTGCCCATCCGGCCAGAGCCAGCTTCCCTGGGAGATGTCCCTGCATCTGTAAGGAAATGAGGAAACCCGTCCCAACTGGTCACAACACTTCCCAGGTGACCACCCCACCTCCTGGCTTACTAACTGCCATCCCCAACCTCCTCTGCCTTCTGCCTACCCCCTAGGCACCGGCCAAGAGCATCTGTGCCTACATGCAGATAAGGAGTCCGTCATTCACTCTGAAGCCTGAATTAGAATCCACGCTTCTTGCCCCTGGGTCCTTCCTCAACTCTGCATCTTCAGGGACAGTCCATGGATGATTATGTGGTAACAGATGACATCTGAAGTTGATCTCTGAATTCTTGGGGAGATGGGTATCATAGACTGAGAAATGATTGTCGCAGCCAGGATCTATGTGAACAGACTCGTAAAGTCATTGGCCAGTGGCTCTGCTGGAGCTCACAGAGTCCAGGAATGCTCTGGGATTGTGTTCTTGAACTCCCAAGAGCACCATGAGCCACTGAAAATCACTCTAGCCTAGTAAGTTGGCAGCGTGTTCTGCAAGCCTTTCTCTTGCCCCCTCTTTTATTGGTATCAGTGGGATAATGATAAAATAATGATGATAATAAACATTTACCAGGCACATTGTATATTCAAGGCAGTGGGCTAAATACGTCCCACCTGTTGATGACAATGACCTCATAGTTGAGGTACTATTATCTCCCCTTTTCAGAAGAGGAGACTGACATTCAGGGGTGTTAAGTAATTTGTCTGAGGACACAGCCCTGTAAATGGCAACCAGCCCTCAAACTCAGATCTGCATTTCTCCAGAGCTGGAGCTTAAGACCAAAATTTTCCCTCCCTCCTGTCTTGAGATCCAGCCCCCAGGCTGAGGCCGGGGTGAAGGTGCCCAGGAAGCTGATTCTCCCCTTGGCAGCTGCCCCCGGGGTCTGTTCAACCAAGTGGCAGCTGCCCCCGGGGTCTGTTCAACCAAGTGGTCCATGACTGAGTCTCGGTGCAAACAGACCTCTGGCCCCTCCAGGAGTCTCCAGCTGGTTAAGCCTCTGCCTTTGGCTCAGGCCATGATCCGAAGGTCCTGGGATTGAGCCCCGCATCTAGCTTCCTGCTAGGCAAGGAGCCTGTTTCTCCCTCTCCCTCTGCTGCGCCCCCTGCTTGTGTTCCCTCTCTCTCATCAAATAAATAAATAAAATCTTTAAAAAAAGAGAGAGAGAGAGAGAGAGGTTCTCTCTGCTTGGTCCCTGAAGCCGATTCTGTGGGTGCTCTCCCCATATGCACTCCCCACCCCTACCATTTCAGAGCTCACTGGCCCAATGGCCAGATGACATCCTCTTCTTTTCTATGTCTAAGGACTTTCTCTGATTACTGACTGTGTAGGGAAGACCAGAAATGTCGGAGTTAACAGCCCCAAGAACAGCCTTCAGCCGATGACAGATGGGCGCTGACTCATGCACAGCCCAGCTCCCTCGCTCCTTGGGTGGCCCAACAGTGGGGCATGGTCCGTTCCAGGTCTCACAGCTCCCCAGCAGGGCAGGGCCCCATTCACCCACCATGGTAATGGGCTCGATAATGGCCTACTATCTTTCTTTCCCTGCTGGTGTCCCAACAATGAAACAGGTGTCTCAGGGTGGGCTTCTGGAGGAATCCAAACTGACCCCCTTCCTCCCCACTCTCAGCAGTCTCCTCAGCACCTAGAGCAGGAAAGCCGTGGGGGAGGAGGAGGATCTGATTAGTGTGTAGGTACCATTCTTCTTCCCAAATCCCCTGATGGTTCCCTAGTACCCTCCAGCGGGTGTCCGGTCTCTAAGCTGGCATGGTGGGGCCTCCCACCCACCTCACCTTTGGATACCATCTTCCCAAGAGGCTTCAGCCCTAATGTATTTTCATACCTGCGTGGCTCCGCCCACACATCTCTCCCCGCCCCCCTGCCGCACGCACCCGCACCCAGAGCTGGCCTTCTCAGAGCCCCCCTTCCCACCTGCTGAACACCTGCTCATCTATCAAGACTCCGCTCAAACGTCGCTTCCTCTAGTCACTTGGGCCTCAGAGAAGTGATCCCTCCTGCCAGGGAGCCCCCAGCAGACCTGAGCCTGCCTCTATCCCAGCCTCCGTGATCCATCAAGGGACATATCTGTGTATGAGGCCGACTGTCCCTGCTCCAGCAGCTGGGCCCAGTTAGTCCCATGGCCCTGTGGCTCTGTCCCTCTTCCCCCTAGCCCTTGCCTGCCCTGCTCCGTCAACCAATTTCTAAACTGGGGTCTCTGTACCCACTGCCTCCCACTGATCAATGGAGAGGGTCTGATACTCTGAAAAGAGCACCAACTTGGATTTAAGCCCACCTGGAACCTTCAGCAAGTTACTTGGTTTCTGTTTAACAGATCTGAGCCTCAGTTTCCCCAACTGTAACAAGGGGAATAAAACAACCATCCCCCTACCGGGGGCGACATAAGCATTCAAGACAAGAACCACAAAAGGGTCCAGCGTGTTTCCTGGAATGGGAAAGTGCTCTCCATAAGTGACTGCACAGGATATGGGAGACTTATGCCAAGTTTAGCCAAGTCACTCCATTTCATAGATAAGCAAATGAAGGTCCATAGAACGGTCATCTCCCCCATCCCTACCAACAAGGTCACAGAGCCTATCAGGGATAGAACTGGAATTCTAAGCTCCTTGGCTGGGCTCTTTCCTTCAGAGCCCAGAAAGAAAATGGCTTCTTTGCAACCATCCTTGTTGAGCTAAAATAGTTTAAAATGTCTTCTTTTCCCAACTGTCCCCACAGTGGGTCCCAGTGCAGAGTTTACCAGACACCCCTCATCTCCTCCCCCAGCCCTGGCAAGTCTCCCCGACACCTGGCTGCCCACACCTGGTCACATGTCCCCACCTTCACCAGCGAAGCGTTATCGTCTGCCAGGTGTGGAACTTAGGACTGCAAGGCAGAGGGGGCTGAGGGGCTGGAGGCAAGGAGCCCGGGGGCCGGGGACCCTCTTTCCCATGATTTTCTCTCAGATTGCAAGCTCTTTCAGCAAGAAGTCCAGACGTGAGACCGGCTGGGGTCCCGGGGGACACCATATTCACTCTGCAAATGTCTGCCGACCTCCCAGGATACCCTAGACTCTGTGCAAGAGTTTGGGGGGGACCCAGAGCTAACCCCGTCACTGTCTACACTCCATGATGCTCAGGGTCAGGGCAGAGAAGCCAGCAGGCAAAGAAGGACCTGCTTGCCTAAGAACAAACACCCCTCAAGGCGAACTCCAGACACACGGAAGTGCAGGCAGCAGCAGTGTGACCCCCTCCGGGGCTCACAGCCCACTGTCCGTCTGGGTGTCACAACCCCACTAACAGATCCGAAGGGCCTAGCAACAAACTCTGGGTCCCCCAGGGGATGTCTGCAATGGGACCAACTTGCAGAGAGGGGCCCACTTCTGGAGAAGGAAGCTGGGGGCACTGTCCGCGCCCCTCCCCCAGCCTTCTCCTTCCCTCCTTCCCTTCACCCTTCTCCCCCGTCCCCTCCCCTGCAACCCCAGCTCCTGCCCCTCCCCCTCTCCAAGAGTCCTATTAATAACTTGTGATACCATTAGCTTTTGCTGTCACCAGCACTGACAACTCAGAAGCCCCCGAGAGCTGTCTGCAAAGACACAATAAATGAGAACTCTTAATTAACACCTTCCTTAACTAAATAAATTAATTTTATGCGGTCATGATGTCAGCGATGTGACTTGCTGATGACAGAGGCGACTTGGAGAGACTCTGCAAGAGCTGTAGGGCAGGAGCGGCGTGTTAACCTCTGCAGGCCTTGGAGGGCAGCAAGACCATGGGCTGAGGGCCTGGCATCAGGGCAGGGGACCTGGGCCTGGGTGGCAGCCAGGGGAGTCAGTGGCAGTGAAGCCAATGAGAAGACAGAGAACTTCCCAGCTCTCCCTCTTCCCGAGCAGCCTCGGCAAGCGGCTTAGCTTCTCTGGGCCTCTGTTTCCTCATCTGTGAAATGGGCATCATCTCCTGTCAGGTCTCTTTCTTGGGACCATGGAGAAGACTAAAAGGTGCTGGAGAGAAGGGTTTTATAAACTGTAAAGGGCTGTGCACGTGTGAGCAATGATAGCACGCCTTCCACCACTGGAGAGAAGGGCTAGTGGGGTCATTCTCCTGCACTTCCCTCACTGTACCCACACGCAGGAAGAAATGCTCCCTCGGCAGCCCCAAGCCTCCCTGAGGACACCCTAGGACAAGGAGGACACCTCCAAGAACAACACTCTCAGAAAGCCTCCGGTGTCCCCCAACTCAGCTGAGCGCTTAGAGCTGATGCAACCAGGACGGCGGTCCTTGCCCCCCTGGCCCCCATCAGAGAGAAGATCTCCCGGTGCCCCCTGGCTGACCCTGCCCCCGTCTGCAGGAACCTCTCATCCAGCCCTAGGTCAAAGACCAGGAATCAGCCACAGCCTCTGACTTCAAACCAGACCTGGAGAACTCAGCCCTGGCTCTGCCCCGGCCCCTCACCAGTCTTCATCTGGGATCCAGCACGAGGCCCCGGCTGTTGCTGGAGGAGGGCCCTGACTGCAACCCCTGGCCAAGCCCCCAACTGGCCCACGCTGATGCCCCTCTGCCCCAGGGCCAGTCTGTGCCCTGGCTGGGTGCCAGGCCCAGGACACTGTCCACCCAGTCCTCAGGACCATACTGTGCTCTAACCCATGTCAGCCTCACCCTGGGGGAGACCGAGAGGCCCCCCTTCCCCTGTGGTTCCCACGGCTGGCACCTTCTCCCCTCCTGCCCATTCTATCCCTCCAACACTTGTCTGTCGTTAGCCACTCTCCACAGGTAGTGCTATTCGCAGGGATCTGACACAGAGACAGAAGGCAAATCACCAAGGACCAGACAGCATCGCTGGGCAGAGCAAGGACCGAGAGTCACCTAGAGATTTCCCTGTCTGCCTCTGAGAAGGAGGCAGAGTTCACGATCCTCACTTCCCTGAGCCTGGAGAGCAGGAATTCCAATCCATTCATTCATTCATTCATTCATTCAAACGTTTACCGAGTATCCTCTACTGGCTAGGCACACAGGGCAGGGGGTGGGGTGGTCCAGGCAAGCACCTGCTTTCCCGCAGCTCACAAGCAGGGCAAAGATAAGACCTGTTCCCAGGAAACCAAACCAACTGTTTCACAATTGCTATTTCACTTGCTTCCAACACACACACACACACTCACACACATACACACCCCTAGGTGGAGGAAGTGAGGATATACCTTCAGAGAAGCGTGAGGGGGAAGCTGACCTCAGGAAGGCCTCCAGCCACCGCACTGGGCACAAGGGTCGGAGGGAGATGGCAGGATCTCTGCCCATCACTGATGCACCGGGACAGAGGCCCTCGTTGGTGGCTGTGGGGACACAGAGTGCTGTGTTAGTAATTGACCCCAGGTGGGGAGGTAACGAGCAACGATGTCATCACGTCTCCAGGCCCAGGGCTGACACTCAGTGACCTGGCGCAGAGGAGGAGAAGCCAGGAGCAGAAGCTGGGCCAGGACAGCAGAAGAACAGTCACTGGCCTCTCCCATGCGTGGCATTTTGAGCCAGGCAGAATCAGAGAGGCCGAGGCCAGAGCCCAGGGCTGCACAGGTCTGCCTTGTGGATGGCAGAATCGGACTGCCTGGGCTTCTTAGCCTCATGGAGAGTTTCCCTGACTCCAGTTCCTCTGACTTCCCAGGAGCCTCCATGAGCCTGAAGTGATCTCTGTCTGGGAAGGAGCAGAGCCCAGCAGGAGTCCCGGCTGCATGTGACCAGCTGTGTGACATCAGTGTCAGTGTTCATGTACTTCGGTGTCCCCCATCTAAGAAACGGGGCTACTAGTGCTCTCCTTGCAAGGCTGTGGCATTAGAGGAGCCACTGCTCTTGACTCAGGGCTGCGAACACAGTGAGTGCCTAGCCATTGGGAGTCACCCCATCTTTCCACCCTTTGCCTGCCGCAAAGCTGGCTTTCCAGCCCCAGAGCCCCAGGGACCAACCCCAAAGAGGGAAGGGCCCTCAGGGTGCCTGATGTCCCTTTGCCCAAAGTCCTTCCACAGCCTCCCTTCAGGTGGCTCTTGGCGTCAGCTTGTATGCCCCAAGGGACGCAGCACTCACTGCAGGGCAGACATTGGGAGGGAGCTCAACGAGAGGGAGGGTTCTCCTACTAAGTTGGAATGTGACCCCTTGGAACACCCACAGGTCCCCAGTAGCCTGTACCTGCCCCACTCCCGTTGAGCCCTGCACTTGGGCCATCACCAGAGTCCATGCCTGAGTTCAGCTTCTCTGGTCTCCTTGGACAAAGTCAACCGAGGACGTCACTCCCCTTCCCTTCACCCTGATATCATTCCCCCTGGTCCCCAGTCATCACACTGAGCTCTCCCAATGCCACAGGGTCTCCAGTGCCTCCAGTCACATGGAACTGGGGCATTACTGCATTAACAAGTGTTCCTTCTCCTGTGATTCCATTTTGGAAGCTGGGACTGTTGACCTCATTCACCCAAAGGAATGACTTCCTAATGGTGGAATTATGGATATCAGGGCATGTTGGTAGGAGGGAGATTTGCAGATAAGAGCCTTTTTCTTCTTCTCCTTTTTTTAAAAGATTTTATTTATTTGTTTTGTTTTAGAGAGACAGCGTGAGTGGGGGCAGCGTCAGAGGGAGGAGAGAATCTCCAGCAGACTCCACAGAGAGCCCAGAGCCTGATGCGGGCCTTGATCTCACGACCCTGAGATCATGACCTGAGCTGAAACCAAGAGTCAGATGCTTAACCAACTGAGCCACCCAGGCGCCCCGATGAGAGCCCCCTTAGTGCCCCTCCAGTCATTGGCTGGTAACCCAATGGGATGCCATACTTCCCTTCCAGGTAAGATTTTTCCTACACAGAGCCTGGGCATGCTTTGGAGCCTGAAGCCTACCCTTCAGCAGGAGGGCTCAACCAAAGCAGCTGGGACAGCTGTGACTTTAAGAATAACTTCTGAGCCCACAGAAGTGAGGACAGGAGGGCATTGATTTTGGGGCCTCTTGGAGACTGGGATCTGAAATCAATCTGGCAATTAATAGGCCAGGTGTGAAATGGCTGCTGGATTCCAAGCTCTCCCATCCCCCGCCCCCAGGTTCCTCTCCTTTTCTGAAGGAGGGGCTCTGCTGCTCCTGTTGGTGCCTCTGCTCCCTGCCTCCTGGTGACAGCTACTGAGGAGTCCCGCGGGCTGGACTTCTTTCAGGACGATGTCACCTGTGCAGGGCCATAGGGTGGGCTGGGAGGAGGGGGAGCCGCCCCGCCCCCGCCAGGCCCACAACACAGAGGTTGGGGCAGCCTGGGCTGCTGGGATCACCCTGGCCAAATCCAAGCAGCCGCTAGGGACCCTTTCCAGCCCCACCACCTCCACGTCCACATCCTAGGTAGGGAGGAGAGCAGAGCAGAGCAGGGGTTTCCGGGGACTGAATTTCTGGAAGGCCAGTGCAGGGGGAGCAGAGAGATGTCTGTCCTACATTCTCTACCTGCCCACCTGACCAAGACTGGGGGCTGCTAACAGTTGAAACAATTTGGCTCAGCATCCCCCTAACCAACCCCCACTCCAGCCCTCCCACACCTGGAGAAGAGAGTGGCTTGTCAAGATTGCCTAAAATGGGGGAGAGATGGGGTTTCAGAGAAGTAGGGGCTGTCCTGGGAGATCCACAGCACTGCCTTGGAAAAGCTCAGGATATTGGGGGCTCTGTTTTCCCTTTCTGCCCCTCCCCTGTGCTGTGTGAACTTGGATGATTCCCCTCCCCTCTCTGAGCCTCCAGGCCCCACTTATCCCAGGAGGGTGGGACCAGAGGATCTGTCAGGGGGAGGTAGGCTCTCAGGGCCTGGACCATGACCCTAGGGTTTTCCACAGTGGGCAGCAAGCAGGGGGCCTTACCAAACTCAGCACCCCAAAGGCCCCCAGAACAAGTAGGCTGGTTGCAGCCGGGTCCCCGTAGGTCAGGATTCATTTGAGTTCTTGCACCCCAGATCCTGGACACCAGCTCTCTCCCCTCCCTCCTGAGCCTGAGTTGGGGTGGGAGGCTAGTATCTGGAAGGGCTCAGTTCGACCCTGGGCTGCTGCACACCAGCACCCAGGGCCACCACAGTGAGCGGCAATGGAGCTTTGCGAATTTGGAGGCTGCTGGAACTTCCAGAGTCGGGTAGTTGGGCCTTGAGAATATCCTATTTCCCAAGAACTTCACGGGCCTCTCCTCAGGTCTGGTGGCAGCAGTCCCCACCCTTAAGCAGGAGCCCAAGAGCCCAGAAATCCAATCACAGGCCCCCACTGCCTCTCCTGACCCCAGATGGACTCCCCAAACCACGCCCCCACACATGATCTGAGAAAGTTCTGGCTGAGAGACTCCCCTGCTGATTCTGCCTCCTGACCCCTGCTTCCAGAGCTCAGTCACCTCCTAGCAGAGGCCAATGGTGAGAGCCAAGAGAGGTTCTTGCTCTGGGAGGACTCGGTCGGAAAGGGTGTCTTCTTCTTCTTTAA
The DNA here is from genome assembly GCF_022355385.1 of Mustela nigripes. Classification (NCBI taxonomy): domain Eukaryota; kingdom Metazoa; phylum Chordata; class Mammalia; order Carnivora; family Mustelidae; genus Mustela; species Mustela nigripes. Next base: position 137,150,816 of record NC_081560.1, on the reverse strand, counting down.
GGACCTAGTAGCTTAGGTGTGGGCCAGAAGTATCTCATTCCTCCTCTCTTGTCTCTTAAATCTTCCCTGTCTCCTCCTCATCCTCTCTGTCCTCCCTCCCCACCCAATGAAAGATAGAATCATTCTAACATAGTTAACTATGGCCTTTGTCAGATGGCACACAGGTGGCCAGAGAGAAGAGATCCATCTACTCACCTACCTGCATTTTATACATCCATCCATCCACCCATCCATCTACTCTCCCATCAATGAATCCAACATCCATCCATCCATCCATCCATCTATGAATCCATCCATCCATCCATCCATGAATCCATCCATCCATCCATCCATCCACCCATCCACCTAGCCACCCATCCACCCATCCATCCATCTATCCATCCATCCATGCATCCATCTATCCATGCATCCATCCATCCATCCACCCATCCATCTATCCATCCATCGACACACACACCCATCCACCAATCCAACCATCCAGCATGCCCTCTGCCTCTAGTGTCAAACCAGGGGCCAGGCAGACCAAAAAGGAATCCAAAAACCTCTGTATCCAGGAAACTCCAGGCCAACTGCCTTGGGGCAAAGCTGGGTGGGCAAGACCCCAAGGCACCCAGGTACCCAGCAAACTATTCTTCCCAAAGAGACAAGGATAAAGCCAACCAGTCACCAGGGAGTGACTCAGGCATCCCTAATATCCACCACTCAAGGGGTTATAGAGTAGCTGAGAAGAAGAACAATCAGCCATCTCCCGTCCCCATCGGACAGGAGAAAAGCATTATGCCAAGCGAATTGTGTGAGTGGAGGTGAGGAGGCGTTCAATAAGTAAGTCGGAGTACAGTGCCTGAGGACAGAACGGGGGGCAGAATGGCCCAGCTAAAGAGCTGGCGTGCAGGGAGACTGGCAGAGAGTGCGTAGGATGGGGTCACCCCCTTTGTTATCACCCACATTCCATCACCAGCTCCTCTCTGGCCTGCACACAAGCAGGGTGACCCCAGACCCTCTGATGTGCATCTCTTCTGCTGTCCAGGAGGCCCCCCTCTCGGGCCAGTTGGCTGGGAGTCGATAGAAGCAGTCACAACCCCCATTACCTCTCCATGCCCACATTTCTTTCCCTCATTTTTCTTGCTAAGAGACAGTTTTTAAAAATGAGTCCCTGAGCTCAGCCCTTTCCAGCCTCGTTAATTTCGTGCCCCACCTCATTTGTTCGGGGGACCTACTTTCCCCTCGCCCGCTGCCGCCTTCCTCCCGCCAGCTATATTGGGATCTCTGTTCCGTCCTCAGTAACCTTGTGTGCCGTTCAGAGTTCTGCGGCTGTTTTTCCCTGCCAAAGAGCTCTGGACTCGAAGGGACCGCAGAGATCATCTGTTCACCTCCAACCCCCTCCCCATGCCCGAAACTGGAATCCCTTTTCCAGCATCCCTGCCCAAGGTTATCCTGTCCCAGCTGCATTCCTCCAAGGACGGGCTGCGTACTGTCCACAAGACAGCCTCACCGCTGCAGGAAAGCCTTCCCCGGGCCCGGTTGCTTCCAGAAAGGTGGAACCCACCTGGGGGTGACTCCTTGCCCTGGTTTCCTCTGTGTGTTCTGTCTGCATCAAGTTCCCCACATGCTCTCATCAGCCTCCAAGAGCAGGGCTCATGGCATGCATGTCTTGGACGTCCCTTGGACCACACATTCTTTGGGTACCTTGGGTATGCAGGACATGTCCTTTGCTTTCAGTCCTGCCAGGGATGGGGCCCTCGCTCCTGTCCCTGTGCCTCCAGCAGCCACTGGGGTCAGTGCTAACCTAGAAACGTCTTCCCCATTTCAGCTGAAAATCGCCTCTTGCTCCACCCCATTTCTGGAGCTAACTCTGCCTTCAGGAGTCCCCCAGAGCAAGCAGAATGCCTCTTCGGTGGGGCAGACCTTCAGGTGTTTAAGAACAACCATCACCTCCTTCCCAAGTTCAATGCCAGAATTCCTTCAGTCATCCTACCTCTGGCCTGGGTCATGTGGCCCAGGCACCTACACTCCTCCGCAGTTTATCATTGTCGGTCCGTGGGTGTGATCCCTCTGGCCGTGGTCTGAGCAGAGCTGGCAGATGTCACCTGTCACAGCTGCAGGAGCTTGCCCTGCAGCCTCTCCCAACTGGATCCGGCTGCTGGCTCCCCAGGAGAGCCAGGCTCGGGACAACTTCACCCACTCTGCGTCTCAGGTAGACAAAGCATGCAGGGACAGGGCCCCTTCTCACCCATGAACCCCCAAGAGGTCTATGCCTGGCATCTCCGTACCTGACTTTTCTCTCCCTCCTCATCCCTGCTATCAAGCCTTGCCCACATACACCTGCTCTATGCAGATCTTCAGCCTCCCAACTCTTACCCTGGGCCCTGTACAGTGGCTGATGCTGCCGGCCACCTCTCTTTGCTTTTATGACACCCAGCCCTGTTCCAGTCCTCCAGCTCTTGAGGGACTCTTGTCCCCGTCAGGTGCTCAGCCTCCCACTCCACCCCTGCAGTGCAGACCGTCAATGGATTTGCACCCTCAGCCCACCCCTCCTTACTGCACTGGCTCTGACTCCTGCCTGCTTGCAAAGATCCTCTGGGCGGGCTGTCCCCAATCTACCTCGTGGCACCCATGGAGCTGTGAACAGGGCTTTCTCTGCTTTCTGAAGCCCTACTTCTCCTTCAAGACCAAGCCCTGACTCATGTCTTCCAGAAAGCATTGTGCGATGTCCCCATGTTACTCAGGGTCCCTGCCATACCCATGTCCCCTTCTAGCTACAGTGATCGTGCCCAGAGGATCCTGCCCGCTTCCAAAAAGCGGGATCCTGCCCACTTCCAGATGGCACTGATTGGACAGGGTGAAAACATGGCCCTTGCGGGCAGCCTGGAGCAAATTGGAAGCCCTTTGCCCTGCAGGCTCCTAGGCAACCTTTTTGTGTCAGGGACCTTAATACAGGGAGGCTCAGAGCCCCTGAGCTGCCAGAGGGCTGATTCCTTCCACTCACAGAGGGCCGTCTGAGCAGCCCCAGGGTCCCTTTGTGGGGAAAGAGAACCAAGGAGACAGACAACCTGAAAACACCAGACAGGGGCACAGAAGGGACCCCAAGGAGTTATCAGGTCACGTGCCCTCTTGGAGGACCCATCAGGATTACCCGCTGTTGCACTGAATTCAGGCTCCCTGTCCCCAGGAGCTCCTCCCACCCCACACCAAGTACCATATAGGAGTCCTAGCAACGGAGTGCCCATCACAGCTGGGGTGAGGCTGAGGCTGTCTTGGGGGTGTCAAGGCAGGAAAAAGACTGAGAAGAATGTCCTGACCGGCCTCCATGGTGGATTAAGGAGGGAACTAAGGCCCAGGGAGGGTGGTTAAGGCCAGGGATGGAGAAGACCAGGCAGGGCAGGCACACACTCTGGCTCCCAAGAGAGGCTTGATGTTTTGAGCACATCTCGCAGCCTCTCTGGGGAGATTTGGTTTCCTTCCTGGTTTCTGCACGACCTTGGGCCAGTCACCTCCACTCCCCCCACCCGGTTTCCTCCTGCATCTTAAAGAGGCCTGAAGCTCCGTGTCAGGATGTGGAGTTGGAGTGCCTAGCTGCTGCCTAGAGCCAGGCTGTACTCGGGGGACTAGGCCCCATGACCTTCCAGAGCCAACACCCCCTGCACCCCTGCAGGGCCCCTCGGACAAGATGGCGCCAGGGGCCTGGGCCGGAGGAGTCCGCTCAGACTCCTCACCTACAGAGCATGTGTGCCTGGCGGAGGCTTCCCTGGCCCCCTGCTTCCCAGGGTCTCGGGCCCCCCCTGGGGCTCTCCAGCAACCGTTCGTCTGGGCCCATCGTCTCTGTTGCTCCATCCTAGTCTGGGGGCGAGGCTGTAAGTGTGTGTGCATGATGGTGAGAACGGGTGCTGGTGTGCTCACTTTTGTGTGGAAACCACGAGGGAATGTGTCTGTGGTCAGGCCGCACCCCACAAAGAGCAAACCGGGGATTCAGCTTCTGAAAAATGGACCACCACGTCCATCCCAGGTGTCCGAGCCTCACAGCAGAAGACAGGAAGGAAGAGCGCCGGGGAGGACGCCAAGGCTCTGAGAGCGGCAGTGGTTGGCCCAAGGTCCCGCGTTGAGGTCACCACGGGGCCTGAGCTGCCTGGCTCCCAGGTTGGCGGGGCCCCTTCCTCAGACCATTTGTTCCCCGTCCCCCAGCCCTGCTGAGCGGCATGCAGCACCCTGGGCCCAGCTACAGTGAGCCCTGGCGCCCCGGCCCTGCCCCACTGAGGACTGATGCCTGGGCCGCCCGGGGCCGCCCGGGGCTTCACGCTTAGGCTGCCTCTCACTGTGCAGAGTGGATTTGCCCAGACAGAGGCTCTGACCTGGGCCTCCCCACTCACCAGGCCTCTCCACTTCCTCCTTCCAAGGCATGAAGCCAGGGCCCGAGGAATGGAGCCCTCTCTCTGTCACCCCCAACCCTACTGTCCCCGTGTGCAGCAAGAAGGCAGCTGAAAGTCTGGCCAGGAGGAAAAGGAGAGGCTGATGTTTGAATGTCAGGGGGCAGTGGAGAACAAGGGCTGTGATGTCTTCAGCCGCCCATCCACACCCCTCCCCAATTTACAGAAAGAGAAAGAGAAGCCCAGAGGAGGGAAGCAAGCAGGCAGGGCCTCTAGCTGGCCTGGCGGATCATCATGGAGGATTCCTGGTCGAGAGGGTTCCCTGTCTGCCCTTCCTAACTAGTCGGGCTTACGTCAGGGAAGGAGGTGGTCCAGACCATTTCTGCCAGCCTCGGTGTTCATCGAGAGGACCAGAGCCATGCTAGCTTGGGAGGGGGGATCCCCCCAAGACACTCCCGTCCCAGAGTGCCCAGGATTCCCAGGTTTTAGCACTGCAAGTTCCACATCCCTGGAAACTCCATAGTCCCAGGCAAACTGGGACAGTTGGTCCCCCTATTCTATCTAACCAACAGGGGACATCTCTCAGTGCGTCCCTATATTGTGGGGCCAGACTGGAGTCACAGACGGTGGGGGAGAGTCATAGAAGCCATCAGCTTCACCAGCCTGCCTCTCAGCCCATCCTTACCCACCTCTGCTTGAATGCCCCCAGATCCCAGGGGCTCACCACCACGGTAGGCACCTTCATTTGTTATGGAGCCTCTCCAAGTGCCAGAAAGTTCTTCTTCCAGCAGGCTGACAGCTGCCTTCCCGTGGCTTCTCCCCCTCCCCTTCCCCTGCCTTCCTCCCGCTCCTGAGAACATCCAGAAGACACATGTCTTCTTCTAGGTCCTCGCCCTTCATACACTCAAAAGCTGTGATCACACCCCCTGGGGTATCTCGGGCACGTCTTCTCCAGTGAGTGAGTTCCAGGCCCCCTTGCTTCATCCAGCCTTGATGTGTTGAAGATGAACAGACAGCAGCCACTGGGGTCCACCCTCTCACCCGACTCCCACCATGCTGTCCTCATGATCCGCCCCAGCTTCATTCCTTCCCGGGGCCTCTCTTCTATCAGCATATCCCACTGGGCTCCAACTGCTCCCCCCTGTAATCTCACACATTAATTGAGCACCTACTGCATGCCAACCCTGTCCAGGGTGCCAGGGATAGGCCACTGAATGGGACAAATACCATTTCTGACCTCACCAGGGCTGCCAGTCTCCTGCACACAGAATACAACCCTACGAACTGGGGTTTAGGATATAAGGGCAGGTCTGGGGGGCTGAGATGGGCCCCCCGGGATGGGCCCCTGAGCTGTGTCAGGGTTCCATGTCATCCTGAACCAGGTGAAGGGAGGAAAGAGGACTCCAAAGAGAGAAGGAAATTCATAGCTTAGAGAGCAGGGTTGGGTGGGGAGGGCACCCTAAGGGCAACCGGAGCCTTTGTGAGCAGTGGGACCTGGTCTCTGGGAAAATGCTCGTTCTGGCTACCGTATGGAAAACAGACAATATTGGGAGGCAAGGATAGAGGAAGGATACAGGAATTGGTGCTCTCACCCATCCAGCTCTGCCTTCATAGGCCTTCATGCCGCCCCTAGGGGAGGGGACAGGGCTGTCCTCCCCTAGCTTCACCTAGTCTGTCACACTCCTGCCTGAGATCTAGACGGAGTCATCCCTCTCCCTCCTGCCCTGCATCCCCATCTCCTCCACACCATAAACTTGTCTTGTAAAAGCCGATGAAAGACCTGGCCGTCAGCCACAAAAGCCTTCTCGGGCCTTCTCTCTGGTCGTGTGTGGCTCCTGGAGAAAGCAGGAGGGGGCAGAGGCTGGCATTCAGCTGCTCTGTAAATCTATCGAAGCTAGTTTCTATCGCTTCCTGACATTCCTCTGTAAGAAGGCACTTGGCTGCGTTTACAAATTATAGAATTCATTTGATGTCAGGGACCTGGCTAATGGCCTGGGTAAATCCAGCAAAAGCCGACGGGGCCCCTCCCAGCTCGGCTCTTGTCTGGCCATCCAACCCTGGCCACGGAGTCATGGTGTCTCAGCCTCTGGCTCCTTGTCTCTAGGATGGGGATGTAGGTGGCTGTGAGGCTCAGTGAAATCATAGATGCACGTGCCCGGTTTGGGGGCTGGCACAGAGAAAGCCCCTAGTAAAGGACAGGGGTGATGGTGTGTATTGAAGCCTGCCTGAGACCAAGGGTTGGGGAAAGGCGATAGGGGCAGAACCCAAGCTCTGGGGTGGCTAGCCCCTGACTGGCATCTCTTTGCCAGGCGGGCCCTCCTGCATCACAGGGCCCTCTCTGGGTGAGGGTGCGCTAGAAACCACCAGGCTTACACATGTAGAGAAATTCTCCTCCTCCTCTTCCTCTTCTTCTCATAGAAGAACCTTAGATCAAACCTTAGATCTTCTCCCCATATGGACTCTTAAAGCCTCCCCACATCAAGATTATTCTAGCCCTTAGAAGTTCATCTTAGAAGTTCAAGCCATCTGTGAGCTTGATTGGTTGAGGATCCCTGAGTTAAGAAGGATTCTGAGGCTGCTTCCTGCTGGTGAGTGATGTATGCCATTGGCCTTGGACAGCATGATTGGGCTCCAGGTACAGTCCCATGCTTTGCCATCCTTTCAAGTTCTGATGCCCTTGTCCTGCAGATGAGGCACCGGATATTCAAGAAGGGCCTGCGGAATGAAGAAGGGGCGTGATATTCCCAAAGTGCCACTGCGTGCTACCTGCCGGCCCACGTCCAGACCCTGTCCCATCGGACCCTCCAACAATCCCGACCATTTGACAGAGCTCTGAGGTTAGAGAAGTCACTCAGCCAGAGGGCAGAGTCGTGCCTGCTGGGAGCCCTCGCACTGGATTCTGGGGTCTCAAAGAACACAGGACAGCCAAAGACCCAGTCCTCGGAGCAGAGGGGGCCAGATGCGCCGTGTGCGGATGGAATGGCGCCGCCGAAGGCTGCAGGGAGCTCCCAGAGAGGGGATGAATCGTGGATCATGGCAGGCGGGAAGCTTCCCCTGACCAGACTTTCTTATTTATCACTTGAGCGGTAAAACAGAGTAAATTAGTAGGAGTGCTGGAAAAGCCGATCATCCTCCAGCTGGAGCGACGCTGGGAACTCAGTGGGGAGCTTCCACATCCGTGATGTTGCTGGAGCTGCGGAGAGACCCTGCAACGTGGAGAGCGGGACTCAGCCTGTCGTGTCTCATCGAGGAGGAAGTGAGGCTCAGGGAGGCGATGTGACGTACACCCCTAACTTGTGGGGCCACAGCATCAGGGGTGTGTTCCCGCGCTGCTTAGCTTATCTTCTGGAGGAAGGGCATCCGTCCTCCTATTCTTCCTCCTCCTCCCTGTCCCTCTTACCCGTGAAGGCCCTGTGTCGCAGGCTTGACACACACCATCTCTAATTTTCACAAAGTCCACCTGCAGAGGGAGCTCTCATCAGCCCTATCGCGCAGATGAGGAGACCGAGGCTCAGAGCAGTTGCGGTGTCAAGGCCAACATGGCGACTCCGAAGCCCGTCTGGCATTGGGCGGGCGGAGAAGCCAACAGGGCCCCACAGGATGATGGCACGCCGTGGCTGCCGTGGTCCACGCATCCAAAAGAAGAAACATTGTGCTCTCTCGGCTACAAGCCTGTTGTCTTCCACCGTCCTGCTGCCCGTCTCAAGCCAAGGAAGCGTCTGCCGGGGCCCCATCCTGGTCCAGGAATTCGTGGGGCAGAGACCGTCAGCAGCCAGAAGGGGGTGAGGCTCAAACATGTCCCTTCTGGGGTCACTGAGTGAAATCAGGCCGCGGGTAGGAACGCGAGCCTGACACAGGTAAGCAGCAGCATCCTTTCGTCGTCCTTGATGCTGAGCGAGCACTGGGCGCGGATAAGCATGGGACCCAGTGAATGAATGACCGAGGGAAGGAACGCAGCGCTGGCCCTCTGCTCCCTCATCGGGAAGATGAGACGGTACCATCGCCCCCGCGAAGGCTGTTGGAAGGCTCACAAGCCCCGTCCAAGCACTTCCACAGAGGCCACACTGAGCACTCCATAAACAGAAGCTGTTATTTTAAGGAAAGACCTTGACCCTCTCAATGATCACAAGCTAATGGCCTTCCCCTTGTCGGCCTTCACCACCCTCCTCCCGGAGGAACCACAGGTCAGCCCAAAGCCCCTGAAACTCAATCACCTGGGCTGAAGCCCAGGGCTTCAGGCTTTGGTGTAGCCACCACGTGCCTCCCCCCACCCCAAGCTCCCCAGACCCACGCACATCGGGAGCAGATGTTATAGAAAATCAAGGTGGCCTGGATTTGAAAGGCTCAGCGTGTATTTCTGAGTTTTGTCTCAGAAGATGAAGTCATCGTGTGTGACACAGATCGATACAAGCATCAGTGTCCGCTGAGCTGGGCAGCCCACGGTGTGAAGGAGGTGACGGTGGTGTCAGCCACTGTCCCACCCAAGGAAGATCTGGGACGCTGGGGAAAGGGAGGGGCTCTCCCATACACTCTGGCCCAGTCGCCTTCTGTGGCCTCATGAGAAAGGAGCTGGGGTGGGGGAGGACCAGTCTGATCCCTTCCTGGGACCCCCAGGCTGGCCTGCCGCCCCATGGAGACCCTCTGTGTTCTGGGCAGACGTGGGCTTGGGGATGCATTTCTCTCTCCAGGTCTGGGCCATACTCCTTGTGGGAGCTCCATGTCCCCAGAGTCCCTTCGGTGTGGCTCACCACCTGCTCTGTGCCAGAGAGAGGGGGCCCAGCCATGCTGGCCGTCCTGCCCTGTGGGGACACATCACCACCCCTATGGACTCCTGGTACTAGAAGGGCATCGAACAGGGACCTGGCCTCATTGGGCGGCGTGGCATAGCTGAGACAGAGGAGTCCAGGTGACAGGGAGGTGGACGGAGGCAGGGAGTGGCCAGGACATGGAAGAGAATAAGACACATTCAAGAAAAGGAAAGGAAGCATGCAGGCCCCGTGCTGGGGGCAGGGGCTGAATCCCAATCCAGGTTTCCAGCTCCCAGATCCCCTAGCCCCATCTCTGACCACCCACAACCCCAGATGCATCCTCTTGCTGATCAATGTATGCAAATCAAGTTACTGGTGCCTGCTGCTGCTCTTGGCCTCACCATCCAGTAGGTGCGCTGGGACTTGCAGTCCCTGTGTAGACTTAACCTGGAGAGCGTCCTGGCTACCGCCGCTGCCTGTCTCCAGGACACAGAGTAGCCGCAGTCAGGAGCCAGCACCTAGGACTCAAAGCAACACGGCATGAACACACTGACATCTCCAAAGCCACGGACACTTGGCTCACTAGCAACTTACCGAACTTGGCCGTAGACAAGGACTAGGTTGGGGGAAGGCATCAGGCGCTGAACGTTGGTACCTCCTATTTCACCCCAGCAAAGAGACGAGGAAGGTCCTGGAGGCCTGTGACTTCCGATCCACCCCAGCTCCTTCTGAAACCAGAGCAGGGCCGGCTGGGCTCCAGGCCCACGCTCTCTGCAGCCTGACCTAAGTCTCCATCACCGCCTCCTCCAGACAGGCTGACCTCCTCCCTCCACGTCCCTGGTTGCCTTTGTCCCCATGAAAGGCTGAGCCATGAACTTCACTAATCCTCAAGGGTCTGGGGGCCTGGACTGAGGGGGCCCCACACTGCTCCCTAGGAAACTGGCCCAGGGGAGATTCACACTGCACAATTCAAAATGAGCCCGAAGGCCATTACCTCCGGGGAGTGGTCCAGCCTCTTGCTTCTCTGTTTGAGACAGAGCCAGAGAAAGACAGGGGGTGGGGTGGCAGTGGGGACAAAGAGATAAAGAGACACGGAGCAGGGAGAGATAAACGTGGCATCGTTGCTCACTACTTACACTCTGTATCCCTTAATGGGCATCCTGTCTGTCTTGCACGGCCCAGCTCCCGGCACAGAGAGACCCAGAGCAGGGGGCTATGAATGTTTGTTAAATGAAGGAAGGAGAAAGATCAGAAAGCAAAGAGAGCAGACTGAGAGGAAAAGGCAAGGAGCAGTAGCAGGCTGAGAGAGTTGCTGGGTGCCTCTATCCTGTTACGTTTGTACATTTTTGCTAAGGGCAGAGGCTGACAGTGCAACAGGCCCGGCCCTTCTACTCAGGACATCAGGTGTCCATAGTGAAAGGGAAGCCCAACGCCGAGCTCCCGGCCCATCCCTCCTGAGCCACCCAGCTACCCCAGCACCCATAGGCCCAGCCACCCTCCGCCCGGCCGGGGCCAGGCCTCTGGGTGACTTGACACCACCCATGTGCAGAGCAAACAAAGCGGCCACGTGGGCATGTATGACTTATGGCTTTAATCTCCCTGATAGAAGGCCTTTAAAGATTATTTCAGGGATGAAAAAAAAATAATCCTGGGTAATGAATCACGGCCTTAAGAAGCTGATAAGCAGCAGGGAAGCTGGCGGGGCCTGAGTTCCTGATTTAATTAAAGTCTTATGGATACTCCCTGAAACAAAATCCATTGTAGCCATCAAGGTGATAAAAAGACCGCAGGTTACTTTAAACTAACTCACCTGCCTCGTGAATTTTCTTCCCGATGGAGGGGACAGATGAAGGAGCCATGTTATGGGGACCCAGGGCGGAGACCCCCGGGGGATAGAAGGAAGCTTACAGAGCCCAGGAGCTGAAGTAGATCAGAGCCTGGAGGAGGCAGGATAATCCACTCAGACAGGGAGTGGAGTCACTGTGTGTCTTTAGGTCACTCACTGGCCCTCTCTGGGACTCAGTTTCTAATCTAACATCCAGGGAGGAAGAGATGGGCCCAGCTGGTCTTTGAGAGGCAACCCCGAGCTGGCCTTCAGGGTCCTAAGTCCCACCATGTGTCCCCCTCACCCGACCCCCCCACCCCTAGAGGTGAGGAGAAATGGGTGTGTCCCACTGGGAAAGCCTTTCTCTCAGGATCCTGCCCCCAGTGCCAGCCTCCCCAGCCCCTGCTCCCCCTTCCCTGCCCTTCTGGGCTCCACTCACACACACAACTACCTGGCAAAAGTACAATTGCCAGCCCTCTTGGGGATACACTTCTGGTTCAGGGAGGGGGCCAGTGGCTGTATGTGTCCAGCCCAAAGGCACCATGGAAAGCAGGGCCTTCCGAGCAGGCAGGAGCCCGTGCACTCTTTCCCACTCCACCACCAGGCTCTGCCAAGGCTCCGGGGAGAAGCCGAGTGGGCTGGACCTGGAAGGACAGAAATAGAGCCCAGGAGAACGTGACGACAGCGGCCAGTGGTCTGTCCATCCTTCGAGACCAGTAGGCCCACAGGGAGTGAAAATGGCTGCTGGCTGGGTGGCTGGGTACACGCACGGATGGATGGATGGGTGGAGAGACAGGTAGGTGGACGGAGGAGCGAATGGCTGGACAGACAGATGGACACAAAGATGAAAAGCATGCAGGGGAGGGGACTGACAGCTGAAGCTGGGTTTGGTCCCCTGGTGCCAACTCCCTCTCTGAAGCTCAAAGCCCTGGCAGCCGGGGCCAGTGCCCTGTGATCGGTGTAGGTGCAAGGGTGGCCCTGGGCCCTGTCACGCATGATAGCCAATGCCATGGGATTGGGGTTGTCAGATAAATGTAGATTTTAGATGAATTAAGAATAATTTTTAGCAAGATTTTGTCCCAAATACTGTGTCTAGTTGCTCCACAGGACAACCCTACACAGAGTGTCCCCTGGGCCCCATGCCTGGCAAAGGGTGTCCCAGAGAGGCCCCCATGGGGGGGTGTGCATGATGAATTTCTCAGCCATTACCTCCCCCTGGCCCCCCAGGCCCCAGAAGCCTCTGGCTGATGAGTGAGTAAGTAGAGAAGATTCCACCGAGAAACTGCAGGCTGAGGGGTGGCGGTGCCAAGCCCAGCACTCCCCGGGAAAGTCCTTCGGGCCTATCTTGGCTACAGGTGGGGCTGCTGGGGACTGACTGCCACCTAGCGGCCAGTATCAGAACAGCAGGCTGCGTTGCCCCAGGGAAGACGGGAGGCTAACCGCCCCCACAAAACAGCCTCCTTATGCAAGGTTAAGATTATTATGCACTTGACAGAGAATGATACTGAAGTCTAAGGTCACCCAAAATGTAAACTCATATCCAGACTCTAGCATGGATGTAGACTGGTCTCCAGATCACCCCTTCTAATCACAGCCACTGAGTGGGTCCCCAGGGCCACCCCCATCACTGGCACCTCCTGCTCACCAGCCTTCATCAGTAGCTCCCTGTTTTTGACACAATAAAGCAAGGCCTCTCCTTGCCGATGTTCAGAGCCTCTTCAACCCGTCCAAATCTCCTATCCCTGACTTTTCCTCTGCCTTCTAAATCCTCCTGTGTTTTGCCACTTAGAAACTTCCCCAGCCCTCCCTTCCCTTCTCTCTTGGCCCCTCACCTGTGAGGCTGCTGTGCCCCCTCCCCTTCGTCCACCCTGAGGCTGTTCCCCATCTCCACATGGCCCTCGCCTCCTAAAGCCATGGGCCCCTCATGCCCTTAATAAGCCCATCTAATTCCATACCTTCAAGTTCCATCCACCGACAACTCCAAAATGTCTCTCCCCTTGAACTCCAGACTCACAGTGTGCACCGTCTACCTCCTAGGAGACCTCCCCTAGGAACCCAGCAGGCTACTCCCACTGAAACTGTCACAATCCCAGGCCTCCCTCTGAAACCCACTCACCCTTAGCCTTTCCCATCCCAGTGGTGCCTCCTCCTCTCCAATTAGGCCAGATTTCTTTTGCATACACCCCGCGTCCACTCTGTCCACCACGCCTGTTGGTGCTGCTTCCAATATCAGTCTGAAATCTGACACTTCTCACCCACCTCCACCCAAGAAGGCCAGCCATGCTCACACACCATGCAGGGGCACACGGCCAAGGGCAGCCTCCTGGGCCTACCTGGACCACCACAGAGGCCCCCTGGCTGGCCTCCTCACTTCCTCACCCACTGTTGCCTGCAGTCTCAGCTCCCATTCATTCATTCACTCAAGGATGGGCAAGGCCCCCACCATCATGAAGCTTCCAGAGGGTGTGAGCAGGGGATAAGAAGGTGGTTCAGGAGGCAGAGTAAAAAGCCAATGAGATACAGCTATTACTTCATTGCGATCAAGATCACTGCTACAAAGCAGAAGTGGTGGGGTGGGTCACAAGGCAAAGAGAAGGCAGAACCCATGTGGACTGAGGCACAGAAAAGGTTTTCCCGAGCATTAAATCTGTGTTCTCAAAGATGGGTCTGTGTTTCGTGGGTGAAGAGAAGGGAGGGCGGGGAGGTGGACGGGAACAACGCACTGGCATCAGAGCTGGGCACAGGAGATCCTGTGACCCTCAGTGGCTCCACCCGCCACCCAGATAGTTGATCCTCCTTCCACCAAGCCATGGTGGGTAGGGGGTGACACTGGCAGATGCAGAGGTATACATGCATGCCAGGCTTTCTGGGGGGGGGGGGGTCTTGAGGAGGCCGGGGTGAAGCCAAGAATTCCTGATGTGCCTACCTTTCTTCAACAGAAAGAATCAGGAAAGACAGGGAGCCCTCCTACGGTCTGGCCTCCTCCCCAGAATGCACAATGACCCCACTGTCCCTCACCTGCCCAGCCCAGCCCTGCCTCACCTGGGCAAGAACGGGTTGTGTCTTCCTCTGCCCCCACAAGCTCAGGAGGAACCTGGCTTTGGACTCCTAAGGCCATCCTAGGGGCCCGCTGCTGAAGAACTCCAAGCTCTTGGGCACTGGTTGGGCTCAGGAGAAGGAAAACTGAGGACAGCTTTCCCATCACTGACGACTTAAGAAGGCACTCGGACTGAAACTCTGTTCCTGGTTCTTGTCTCCAGGAGAGGAAGAGGGAGAACCCCCCCTTCCCCCATCCCAGGTCTCGAAGATTAGCTTGGAACAGGTACCGAGGGTAGCCAGAGTCGATAACTTATCTCTGAACATGTAGCTTAGCCCCAGGCTAGCCTAGAACTAGCTCCTAGGTCAGCCCAGTCCCATACACGAATCCAGAGACACGTGATATCCTAGAACACTTGGGTTGGTTTGGAGCACCTGTTCTCCCGGGATAGCCCGGGACTCAGAGGTCAGTTCAGAGCACACAAGTCAGGCCAGGTTAGTCCCTGACACATAGGTTTTCTTGGCTTACCCAGGAGAGATGACAAATAAGTTGGTCCAAAAGAGTAATCTTTCAAGGTGCCTGGCGGGCTCCTCTGCGGATACCCCGGGACTCGGCAGCTCTTGATGCTGAGGAGCCCAGGTCTTAGACACAGAGGTTGGCCCAAATCTGGGGGTTACAAGGCAGTTTCAGGCTTTCAGAGCCTGGCAAGTGTGGAGCAAGGGGAACGTGAAGTCAGTGGGGATAACCTGGCCCCAAGAACTGCCCACATGACTTTGACCAAGTCCCCTCTGGCCTCTGCATCTCAGGCTCCCCATCTGTACAAATGAGGGCCGTGGGGCCCCATTCTGGCCTCTGGAAGTCAGGTGAGCTTGCCTTTGTCACTTCCTGTCTCTGCCCCCTTAGCACCCCGCCCCGACAGAGCCCCAGGCACTGGGTCACTGCCCCTCCACCCCCAAACACCTGTCCTCAGCCGGCTGGCATCCAACAGGAATGGACTGACATTCTAGAGGAAGCGATTTGATTTAGGCCTTGGACAGCAAGCCCGGCGAGGCGGAGAGGAGGGTGATCTCACCTGGCAGAGGGCCTTCCACATTCCAATGCTCAGTGGCGGAACCTGCACCGCCCAGGGAGGCAGAGTGAGGTGTGTGAGAGGATGGGGAAGTGATGGATGAAGATAGAGAAGCACATCGCCTAGCCACATCCATAGACGAATCAAATCCAGAATATGTTAAAAAAAAAAAAAAAAAAAGGAAGGAAGAAGAAAAAAGAAAAAACTCCAAATTAAGAAAAGAACCCAGCCCAATTAAAAACAGCACTGGCCAAGTCCTGGAACGGGCGCAGCTCTGTGAGCACGTGTCCAGCTGTCCAGGGAGCACGTGAAAACTCCCCAATGCCATCACTCGCGGGGGAAATGCAGATTAAAGCTACAATGGGATCCCATTATACTCCCACCTCAGTGGCTAAAATTAAAAAGGAATGCTAGCTCCCTGAGTCGGCAGGAACGTGGGCCTCCCAGAATTCTCACATGCCGCTGGTGGGAGTGTTAATTAACCGCTTGGACAACGGCCTGGCAGGATTTACGGAAATGAAACACATGCCTCGGTTACGATCTGGCAATGCCCCTTGCAAGTATTTGCCCAAGAGAAATGAAAGTAGATGAGCGCCTAAGGATGTGAACAAAAACGGCCATCGCGGCTTTCCGCTGCGAGAGCCAAGAATGAAAACCACTCTCCGGCCTACGGACTGTGGGGCGGATACAGAGCAAGGGCCCAGCCAGTCCGTGGAATACTACACGGCAATGAAAAAGCTAATTGCGAGGCAGGTCAGTGTAGGTCGGCCCTCACAGCTGTGACGTGGAATGGAAGAAGGCAGACAGAAGGGCCCAGGCGCTCTGTGGGTCCATCTGAATAACCCTGGGGGTAGAGGCAACAACTTGGGGGCTTAAGGTCTGAAGAGCAGTGACCTCTGGGAGATTATAGACTGGAAAGGGCCCGGGGGAACACTCCTGGGCTGTTGGTACTTGCTATATCTTGATCAATGAGGCATTTACACTGAGTCTACACATGTAGAAATCCATTGAACGATGCACTCTCAAGATTTGAGAGTTTTATACTAAGAAATATCCCCAATAAAGTGGTTTTTCTAAGTCCCTTAGATAAAAGTTCAAGAGTCAGGTGGAGAGGGTGAGGGAGGGTAGGACGAGTGCTGGGGAGGCTTTTGCAACACCCCAGGTGTGAGAGAATGAGCGAGCCAGCAGGAAACAGGTGCCAGGCGTGGGCTCAGCCGGTCATGCTGCAGGAGGCTTGAGGAAGATGTCAGCAGTGTGGGCAGCTAGGGGAGGCTTCTGGAAGGAGAAAGAGGGACTCGATCAGCAGGCAGAGGCAAGGACTCCTGGTCAACACGCCCAGGCGTTATTTAGAACAGGCACCCCTGCTACCCAAGTTGGAGGGGTGAGCCCCCCAACATTGGCAGGCTCAACAGGTATAGTCAGCTCCATGTGCTGGGCCCTTCTGACGTCCTGGGGCCCTGCGGTGAGAGTTTCATGGGAATGTTCTCATCAAGCCCAGGAAGGAGGCCTTATCCTTCCTATGTCACAGATGGGCACACTGAGGCTCCGAGCACTGAGCAGAGGCACCAGAACCCGCATCAGTTAGCCCTCCTTGGTAATGATGGCAACACACCAGAGGTGAATGGCCCTCTGGCAGGGAGGGCCTGGCAGCGTTGCTGCATCAGCGGGGCAGCCGGGCAGGAGCAAGGTAGGGGAAAAGGCCTGGGATCTGCAGCTCCTCGGACTGTCCAGGAGTCCTGGGCATGACCAGGTCTGGGAATGGATGGGGATGCGTGACAATGACAGTAATTCTGAGCCTGAGCAAGGAACAGAGGGGGCTGAGAAGTCACCAGGCACTGTCCTTGGACATCTGCCTTCATGGGGGCCCTCTGAGGCGTGTGCTGTTACACCCCACCTTACAGATGAGGAGTTGGAAGCCCAGAGCAGTTAGCCCAGGAACCCTCCTGCCGTGCGGTCCCCCTGCCCAGCCTGCCATGCTAGCTTGTCACACCTCCCCCTGGGGGCTGGCACTGCCCAGTGGATGGGGCAGAGATGACCAATTCTGAGATACCCAGAGAATGAGAGGAGGGAGGAAGAACAGAGACCCCCAAGAACTGAGAAAAGCCGCAGACAGGGCGGGCGGGGCAGGGAAGCAGCTGGTACTGAGGTGGGAGACGGAGCAGATGTTCCCAGCAGCTGTGAACTCACGAGACAGATGCTGCTGACACCAGCTTGTGGTGGCGGTCTCCACTCCTGCCTGTCCCCTGCACCCGCACAGCCACCACCCTGGTCCAGGCGGTGAAGGGTGCAAGTTTGGGGAGGATCAGCAGAAGGCCAGGCCAGACTCTCCCAGGGAGCCCCCAGCCCAGACTGTGTGTCCCAGGCCTCAGTGTTCCCATCTGGGCAATGGGCCTCAAAGACCCTGCCGGCACTGTGAGGCTCAGAGCCACACTCCTGCCAAGAGGACACCTGACAATCCTCAGTCCCCTCACCCAGGCTCCTGGCTCCCTGCAGCAAGTGTAGCCCACTCGGCTCGGTCACTCCAGCCTCCTCTTTGAAGGATGGGGTGTGCTCGCTTCGGCCACACATACCCCAACAATGAAATGGGGCGGGGGAGAGGAGCGTGGCCCCTGCCGCAGGGATGACATGCAAAGTCTTGAATGTTGCATGTTTAAAAAACGCAAAAACAAAAAACAAAAGTTGAGGCCAAAGACTGCCTAGAGCATCTCTGTCCTCCCCATGCCCCCCAGGCAGGCCCTTGCAGCATGCTGTGCAGGGCGGGAGGGGCCTTAGAGCTGACCCAAGGGGCCAATGTGACAGTAGGGTGGGGAGGAGGCCAGGGGGACTCCGTCAACCCCATTGCCACCACCACCCAACCCCCAGAATTGCTTGGGCTCAAACCAAGCTTTGCCACCTAACAGCTGTGTGACCTGAGGCAGGTAACTCAACCTCTCTGAGTTGCACATCGATAAGGTGCTGATGAGCTCAACCACTTGGCAGACCTGGAATGTGAACTGGCCAACCCCGCAGCGGTGGGGGACACCCATCCTGTGCCCCGCAATCCATGCTGTAAGGACAGTTCTCAGGCATGAGAGAAAAGACAACCCTGGAGCTAAGGAGGACTTCCAATTTCGCTGACCCCAGGCCTCCCGTGTACCCACAGAGAGCATCTGGAAAGCACGCCACACAGCCCTTACGGCTCAGATGGCACGGAGCCCAAGTTTCTGGCTTCCAGGCCAGTGCTCCCTGGTCACCTGAAGTCATTCCTGCCTCTTCTGCAGACATAACAAATGTCTGCCCCATGATGGCATCTGGGGATGCCGGGCGAGCTTGGGCACAGGGAAGCACACCGCCGGCCTCTGGAGCACCACTCTGTTGTTGAGAGTGAGAGAACCTCACTCCCCGGGCCCTGAGTGGGGCACCTGCCCGAACAGGCGTGGCCAGGGTGGGATCCAGGCTACTGGGGCCGTGCTCCGTCTGCCTGCTATCCGCTGGGCTCTCCTTTTCCCTGGCAGAAGCTCCAGGCTTGATGAACCGGGGACTATTGCTTGCAGTGTCACTTCAAATAGAGTCCAAAGGGGACAAAGGGGACAGGAACCACAGATCCCTGAAACGGGCTGAACTTGATGTGAGTGGCCTCCTTGGGTCTTTAATGGCAGTCAGCTGCCCTGTGAATGCTCAGCCCAGCCCCTGCCCAACCTCACATGGAGATGGGGGACACTCTACAGCCCCTTATTAATTTAATCAATAAACCACCAATGCAAATAGGGGCAAGGACCAGCGCTCCGTGCTGAGGGGAGGACTCCATGAACCACTGCAGCAGGAGAACAAGAAGAAAGGAAGGGACACAGAAAGGGAAAAGAAGGAAAAGAAAGGCCAGCCAGGGAGGGAGCTCAGAAGCAGGCTGAAGGTCCTGGCCCCCAGATCTCCTCTCTGGACCACATCATGACCCATATCTGCAGCATCAGCATCCCCTGGGGTCCCATTCTCCCCTTCAGCCTCTTCCTCCCACTCCCTGCCAACATGGCTTCAAGAAAAGTCCTCTATCAGTCATTGACACTATAGTAGGAATTTGAAGCTGGCCAAGACTGCAGGGATGCCCTGATCCCACATCACTGGGGGGATGAGGCTGCTACAGCTAGGAGGGCTAAATGTCCCCAGGCATCAGTGGGGACTGATCAATCTGAAAGTTATCAATCTGAAAACTTCAGAGCACTAGGCTTCGTACTGCACAACCGTCCCACACCAAAGTCTTGCTTGGGTGGAGAGTCAGTGTCTAACTTGGTGGAAAGTAAAGGCATAGACCAGTGCTGGCCAAGGCCGGCTACCACAGCAGGAGTCCCACAAGGACCCTTTCTTCAGTGTCTTTGGGTCCGGGCAGTGTGGGACCCTGGCAAAGGCCCAGGCAAGCAGCCTGCTCACCCTCTATTCTGGATTCTCAGGGGGCCTGGCTGTCAGGAAGCCTGTCCATTAGGAGAGGCTATGTGGCCTGGGGCCGGCCCTGGTCCTTTCTGGGCCTCATTTTCTCTGTCTGATCACAAGGGACTCAGAATTAACCATCTGTAAGAGACTGTAGCTCAGACACTCTTCATCAGAGTCCCTAAAGGGACAACTTCTTCGACAAGAGTGGGGTCTGGCATGAACAGAGAATTTATGCTCAGAGCCAGAGCCATTCTAGCCACTACCAGACTGCTGGATGGGCCGTGAAGTTCAAACACGAATCCCAAGCACCCTTCATCTCTCCATCTATAAAATAGGATCCACATGTGGGAAGATACGCACTAATGAATGCTTTCAGAGCCTCAGAAGAGAAAAAAGGAGTCTGCATGGGGACCTAGGGGCTCCTGAGGCCAGGACCCTGGGCCCTGGCTCACTGGTCCAAGAAGCACCAGCAATTCAGAAACCTCCAGCCTACTAGAAAGATTTTCCTGGCATTCACTTCCTCTGGGACCTCGAGGAAAAGCTTCCGCATGTCATGTCCCCTACAGCCCTCTTCTATAGGTGGTTCTGAAGCCCTCAGACCCAGGTTCCCAGCTCTAGGGAAAGTGGCTGCATTTTCCTCGTGCCCCCCTCTCTGGCTGGGGTTTGCCAAGTCTTCACATATCTACCACTACGAGGCACACGGGGGATACATGGAAAGTGCCAGCCCTAGGAGGCTATGTCTCCCCTGGGTAGACAGAGGGTAAAGCAATGAGAGAGGCTGAATGTCACTATGTGTGAAATGTTAGAATATAGCCATGTGGCCCAGATGCCTCAACGCAGAAAGCAAGCCCGAGGCCCTGCGGTCTTCTAATCCCCACAGCTCTTTCCAGCTGGGCCCAGATCCAGCCTCCCTGGTCTTTCTGTTAGGGTGCTCCCAGGCAGCCCCCGGCCTGATCACTGGAGTCAGCTGGCAAAATGGGGCTCCCCTGTCCCCAGAGCTCTAGGATTATAACTGAGCTGACTACAGGAGACTTCCTGGGGGGAAAAGTCTTCACCTTAACCTTGAAAGAATCTGGACAGTTGATGGGAACAGAGAGATGTTCTAGGGTGTGTAGCAGTGTCAGTGGAGATCTGGAGGGAAAAATCTGTAGGGCAGATTCAAGGACAGTGAGATCAGGGGCCAGAGGGGACAGATGCCCTGGAAAGCAGAGGGAGACAAAGTGGGAGTGGGCTGGGGTGCACAAAGTCAGGCCAATCCCAGCCCTCTCCAGTCTGGTTGATTGAACCTGAAGGCCCATCGCCTTCTGTACACACTCCCTAGCCTGGAGAGAGGCCCTAGAGGGGCCTGTGGTGAGAAGGTGGTGCTGGGTGACAAGGGAATTTACAACCTCGTTAGAGTGACATGTCACCGCCCATTCGGAGTTGCAGAGTAGGCGCCTGAGATGCATAAACCTTCTCATCCAGCTCCGCTCCATGGCTGATTTATAGTCACAACCGCCCAGTCTGGTCACTGGTCTGGGGACAGCGCACACCCCAGGGAGAGGTGTCCTCCATCACTGCACACCAGGGGCCAAGTGCAGAACGGCCAACTCAGACACCAGAGCTTCTAGGTCTCAAGGATGCAAGAAAGGGGCACACCGGCCAAGGACAGGTATACAATGCAACCCCTCTTTAGAAGACAATTCTCCACCCACACTTTTCTTTAGAACCTCTCTTACTTTTCACCTCTAACAGGGAGCCCACCAGGATTTAGCTGCAAGACCTATCCAACTGCACAGAATGGCAGGAAACCTGTTTATAGGTCCAACCCAATCCTAACGTGCTAAGGGATTCTGGCAAGCCATTTCTACCTGGGACTCAGTTTCTCCATCTATCACCAAAGGAGTCAGACAAGAGAGCCCCCAGGCCTCCAGAAATAGCTCCCCAGAGCATCGTTTCTGTCCGAAGGAGGCCAGTTGCCGGGCTGGCCCAGGGCTACAGGATCATCTGGAGTCCAGACACCTTGTCCTGCTCCCCTCAGAGCCTAGCCTGGGCGTTGACTAGCAACCTAAGAGGTTCAAAAGCCCAGGACCTTGGACTGCCACAGCTGGAGGGGCCTTCAAAGACCCTATGGTCCAAGCTCTGCCTTTCCCAGATGGGCCATGGGGGTCCAGAGAGGGCAATGACTTGCCCGAGGCTGCACAGCAAGCCACCCACAGCCAGGACTTGTACATAAGCTGAGATCTTGGTGATGTGACTCATGGGCACGGAAGCTGTGCTAATTGTCTCATCACTGCCACTCATATGGAGTCGCCTGGGACAAGGGGGGGTCGCCCCCACCTGCCAAGAGTCCACAATCAAGACAAGAAGAAGAGATTCTAGCGGGGAACAGGAGCCAGAGAGTGTGCTGTGCCCTCCCCCATCATCTCCCCACTGCCTGTCATTCCTCCGTAAGTGAACTGTCGCTTTGGGTTAAACACTGCCCTCTTTATAGAGGAAGTTAACAAAGTCATGTCCTAGCATCACAGTATAAATGAATTTGTCAGAAGTCCTTCCCTGGGGCAACAGGGACCCGGGATCAAATAAAGGATGCAAAGAGAAAGACCCTTGCTTCCTCTGGGGAGCAGACGGAATGCCTAGAATTCTCTGCCCAGGGGCAGCCCTATGGTCTCATACACTGGTTTATAGCTTGTCCCAGCTCACGCACCCGCACACCACACACACACACACACACACACACACACACACACAGGCGCACACATCCCACGGCCAAGGCCAGAGTGAAAGCATCAGCCAAGCAAAGACCTTCTCAGTGTCAGAGCAGGCTTTCTCAGGGGTGGGGAGCTGCCCGACCCTGGAGGCATCCAAGCCAAGGCAGCGGAATGACAAGGGGACTCTTTCATCCCAGAGAGACTCAGATACTTGGCCGCTCCCCGCTTCCCCTCCTCCTGCATGAGCCTCCCAGTTCTGCCAGTCTGCATGCAAGTCCACGAACGTCCTCCCTGCCCTTCCTCTGCCGTGCTACCAGAGCCCTGGCATTCGAGGGAGTTCTCTGAGTGGCCAGTGCCGGGGTGACCCTTCACAGGAGCTGGTAGCCCCCTTGTCATGGAGGTCCAGGGCCCCCAGAGCCCCCACCAACCAGGCCATAGCCCACACCTTAGTTGCTGGCCCCAGGCTGCAGGACTGCTCATCGGCACCCATGGGGGCACGAGGAGCCATGGGAAATGACAGCCCCCAAAGGCCCTGGCTCACAGGCAATCTCCCATGTGCCTGTGGGGACTCACCCACAGGGCGGGTGGGCAGGGCGGGCATTGGGGGGAGACCCGGCACTGAGAACACTCCTAGTTGGATCCAGGTCCCGAGGGCTTGGAAATCCCTCTCCTTCTATTCTAGGGTTCTGTTCTCCTCCCTGCGAACCTCTCCCTCAGGCAGGTGTTCCGTGCAGTGGGCCACACGTCCCCGAAGCTCCACGTTGACATCCCATCAAGGGGAAAGATCCTCCTTCCCAATCCAGCAAAGACCTAGGATGGGCATCCACGGGCCAGGCCTGGTCACACGCATGGTCTGAAGCCAGATGGGGCCCGCAAGCAGAACAGGGACAGGGATGAGGGATGAGGCAGGTGGGTGAGGAGGAGGAAGGGGCATCCCCACGTTGGAAGCCAAAAAGGCGGAGGGCACCGGGAAGTCCTCCCCACGGCTGCCAGATTTCCCAGCCGACGCCACAGCCAAAGGCAAGGAGCGAGTGGTGCCCACAGGCTTGTCCAGCAAGGTGAGGAGACCAGGAAAGGTCAGTGTCTCAGACACCAAGAAAAGACCAGGTTCCCAGAAGGAGGAGAGGGAGGGCGTGGTCACCATGGCCGCAGGGGCCACAAAGTGTCCACTAGATTGGCCACCAGCAGTCACACGAGATGGGGGCAAGATTGGGCATTACTCAAATGGCTGTCACCTGGGGGCACCATCCAGGACAGGGGTGGGGCGGGAAGAGGCAGCAGGGAGTGGGAGATGAGGGACCCTGGGGGAAGAGCAGGAGGCAGGGAGGGGATGAACGCAGCAGGGGAGGAAAGATGGTGGGATGGGGGAGCAGGGGGGTGAGGGGTGCGGAGGGCAGAGCAGGGAGGACCCAGGAGGAAAAGACAAAGGGAAGGAGACAGGAAAAACCGCTGCCACAGAGCCTTTCCTCCCCTCCCCCAACGCCGAAAGTTAAAAATAGGTTGTGTGGTGAAAGAGACAGAATGAGAGCAGGCATCTGAAGCAAGAGGTACAGGGCCGGATGAGGAGGAGTGTCCCTGCAGGCTCCCGCCGGGACAAGCCAGCGGCTGTGTCTCCCTCTCTGGCCCCGGCCCCAGCCGGAGGCTGAAGACATCCTTCCACCCAGAAATAACCTACCTGTGCAGCGTTCGGTGGGCTCAGAGCCAGGCTCTAGGCACCCAGACCAGGCAGGGGAGCCATTACAACCCCACTGTACAGATGGAGACACTGAGGTTCAGAAAGCCACATGACAGGCCTGACTCCTGGGTACCACCACAAGGATTGGGCCGCAGAGAGGACAGACACCTTGTGGGATTCCCTGGGCTCAGAATTAAAGATGCAGCCCGCCACCACCCCCTACCCAAGTGCTCTCTCTGGGCTAGCACCACGCATCAAGGATGACAGAGAGGAAACTTTGAGGGGCGAAGTCCCAGGAGATCTGGCCACCCGTGCCATGATGCCCCACTGACTTTCTGTGTTGGCATCTCTGGGGGAGAACAGAGGCCTAGAGAGGGTGAGCCGTTCGCCCTGGTGATCACCACGGTGGCAGAAGTAGGCGCTGAGAACCAGGAGAGCTTTCTGTTCCCAGCCTGGCCCTGCCCCTAAGCAGCTGGGTGGCCGGGTTAGACCCCCCCTTCCGGGAGCTTGAGCTCCCTCATAACCCCATGCCCTTCCTGCCTACCTCCTGGGCACGCCTGTGGAGGAGCTAATTAGTGGTTAGTTTGCAGAGGCAAAGCCCCACATGAACACAGAGAGTTATTAGCCCTTGGAGCCTGAGAGGGAGGCCGGCTAGGAGCTGCCGTGCTGACGGGGCTAGTTTCTCTGCCCAACTTTAGGGCGTCATTACTTTTGTTAGCAGACAGTGTGATTATTGGATGTTGTTAATAATCTCTTAGGTTTATAAACAGCCTTTCTTCCAAGGATCTTAGAGCTCTTCCACATTTAGCTTCCCATGTTGCCAGCAGGTCAATACCACAGCACGGAGAAGCCCAGATTGCCTCATAAAAGGCACAGAGAGGTTAGGCCTCTTGCCCAAAGCCACACGGAGTTGGTGGTCACGGTCTTCTGGAGCCTGGGAAGAACCTCTTCTGTAGACTTATGGATGCTCTCGGTCTCTCTCTAGTTGTGTCAGGACAAGCCCACCCCCATACTTGTCTGGGGTTTTCTATCAGAAGCGATCCCCGGTGATCAGAAGCAATCCCCGGTGGTCAAGGCAGGGCTAGTGGAATCATTGTTACCATTGCGCCGGTGAGGCTCAGAGAAGTGAAGTGACTTACTAAAGATCCCACGGCAGTGGGCAGGTCTCTGGACTCCCCCTCCAGTGCTCCAGCCAGCAGCTGAGCTGGGGAGGCTCAGGGGAGCAGGGAGGTGCGTTCTACAACAATGACAGGGGAGGAAGACCTTGCCCTGTTAGTCTTTCCCGCAGGGTGTGGGGGAGGGGGCCAAGCCGGGGCAGCCCTTGGCCATCTCCCTTCCTTGGCTCACAGTTGGTCCTGAGGGTGGTAAATGAGAGGAAGGAAGGTAGCGCAGACGGAGAGGAGACCCCGAGTGGCTGACTGAAGTGGCGAGCTCCCCTGTGTGTGCCTCCATTTCCATAGCTGCCATATGAGGAAGGGGCCGGGCAAGGTGAACCCTTCTGTTCCTTCTGGTTTGGAGGCCACTGAGGTCTCAGAGAGCCCAAGGTCTGAACCCCAAGTGCAGCCCACCAGAGCCCCTCTAGCCTGTCGAGGTGGAGGTGGGGAAAGGCCTGCGGCCCCAACCTGTCTGGAGGGCCTACAGCAGAGGTGAGAACCCAGCCAGTAAGGCAGGAGGCCTGGCCTTGTATCACAGCTGACAGTGACCTTGAGCAGGTCCCTGACCCTCCGGGCATCTGTCTCCTCATCTACCCAGTAAGGAACTACCACGAGATCCCTTCTGGCCTCTGAGACTCCTAGGGGGAGCAGGTACAGTTGGCTGGTTTTGGGATGCAGAAGTCTAATTCAGACATGGATAAACACCGGTCACACAGCTTTCCCACGGCCACCAAAGGCTACAGAGAGACACCAAGGAGGCCCTGCTCATCTTCCTTCAAAGCCACAGTCCCCAGAGCTTTGGCCCAGGGTGGCCAATTCTGAATAGCACTAGGGGCCCAAGTCCCTGGTTACTGAAGACAGATGGGCTCCTCTGGGCTGCAGGGAAGGAAGGAAGTCAGCAGGGCTGGGGCTGGGGGAGCGGTCAGATGGGCAGGGGCTAGAGGGGAGAAGTGATTCCTAATGGAATCACTTCCTGGGCCTCCTCCCGAGAAACTGCCCCAGGGGCTCAAGGGTTTCCTGCTTTCTAAGCTCTCAGGGTAGGTGCAGCCCCATCCCCTGTGCCCTTCTGACTCTGGGGAGGGAAGCAACAGCAGGTTTGATCTCAGCCCACAGGTCCAGAAGCAATGCGGGAACAAAGTTAGTCATGACCCCCTCATCAACCAGGCACAGCGCTTCCATTGGTCAGGATTTGCCGGGACAATCTCCCTGGAGTGGCCTGGAGACAAGTCCTCCCACCTCATTTCGTAGCCGGAGAAACTGAAGCCCAGAAAGGGCTGGAGACTCTTACCACATCTCCCAGGATGGGCATGAGCTTGACTTAGGAAATTAGGAAAGGGATAGCTCCCTCCCCCATAACTCACATGCCAGAGGCTCCCCCTATACCCCTGCACCTGAGCTCAACCCGCCCCCACCACCCCCACCCCCGGGCCCTCAGCTACAGGGAGAGATGCAGCGAGGCAGGGCTTGGGGAATGGTGCAGTTCAGTGCCTCCAAGCTGTGGTCTCCTGACCTTGAATGAGACGTAACAAGACCTCCCTCGTGGGCTTTGTGAGATTAAGACAACACGTGCAGTGTCTGGCACCCGAATGGCTCTCCACCCCTCCCTTCTCGGCCGTCCCTTAGCCAAGTTCATGTCCTCACTGCCTCACCTCAGCCTCTCAGAAGGGTCTCCTGGCTGATGCCCGGACGCCAGCCCCTTGCCCACCCCACCCCCCACCCATCTCCCATACATATCCAGCCTCGGCGAGCTTCTGGAAATGCTAACCCAACTCCCGCCATTTCTGGGCTTAAAAATCTGTCAGTCCTGGCTATGGGATAAAGTTGAAGAATGCCTGTTAACTTTGTTCAGGTGTGCTCACGGTAGTGCGGTTGTGTTTTGCTTTTAAAGAGCCCCTAAGTTTTAGAGATCCAAAAATAATTTATATATGAAATGATATGTGATTTGCCTCAAACTAATCTGAGGGTTGGGTACAGCGGAAATGAGCCCGGCAAGCTGTTCATCGCTGAGCTAGGCGGGCAGTCGGTCTGTGAGGTTCATTATACCAGCTCCCTGCTTTGGTGCGTGTTTGAAATTCCCTATAATAAGTTTTTCAGACGTGGAGGGACAATGGATGAGAATGTGGGAGAATGTGATCATCATGGGCAGGCACAGGGAAGTCGTTATACTACATACTTTGGTGTGTATTTGTACGTTTTCACGATGAAAATTTGTTCTGAGGTTGTGTTGCTAAAGGCAAGTCTGTCTGCACTTCCTTGCTGCCCCAGAATGGAGCACAGGTCCTCCAAGAGCTGCACTCACACCTGAACACCCCTTGTCACTGTCCCAGCCTCCTGCCCACCCCACCCCACCCCCTGCACTTGCCTACACCTCATGTGCTGGAATCCAGGACCACGCTCAGCCTCCAGACATTCCTTTCTGTGTCCGCCCCCACGCACCTTGCCCTGTCCCTTCGGTGCACATCTCCAAACCCCATCTGCCAAAAGGTCTCGGTTGAGCCCCCAAATGGCCTTCTCTAGGGAGCAGATCTGATGCTTCCTCTGGCCTCCACCCTGGTGGAAGTGATTGCTGCTTCCTTGCAGCCCCTATGACTCCTGTGGCCAGGGACACGGGCTGCAAGGGGCAGGGTGTGTCTTTGTCTTCATGCGTCCAGAGCCTAGCACCAAGCCTGAAGCTCAGTCATTGTCCCCTGAGTATCTTGAAGCCTCATGAAACACTGGACATCCTCTGGCTGCCCAAATCCCAGAGAACCAGGATCATTTCCTGAGGTCGCCCTGCCCCCTGTTGGTGGAAAGCAGCTTTGCAGGGATGGGTGGACACAACACGGGGTTCCTAGCACCCTCAGAGCCCATAGCTGTGGTTCAGCGGAGAAGGGAGAAGGGGAAAGCAGGCCACAGAGGCATGCAGAGTCCATCTCCATCAGCCCCCTCCCACCCCTCGGGGCTCCCATGTCGGCCCACTAAAGACTGTCCTTAGGGATAAGCCACACCCTCCCTTGCCACCTGATTCTGGCCAGGAGCTCCCCAACATATACATACCTTGTCTCTGCCTGGCCCGCTCCTGGTGCATCTTCATGGCATACACCGAACATCCCTGCAGGTGGGCACTTTATTGCCCCCCACATGTAGAGTTACTCTGTGTCTCTCTATGACAGCCACACCACAGCCCTTGAGGATAGCACTTGTTGCCTGTATTACTGGGGTACCTGACTCCTTGCCCAGACCAGAGGGTCCTTGAAAGAGACCACTTGGTCTCAGCATGGCAGAGACCCACTAAGAACCAAACTCGTGGGTCTGGTTTCTACCACTCCTGCCAGAGCTCCCCACTGTCCTTGAGAATGAAGGCTGAGTCATTAGACAGGAGCAGGTGGCAGTTTTGGTCTCCCTGGGGAAGAAATGAAGACTTTCTATTTCTAATGTCTAGAACAGTCCTGTCCCGTATGATAGCCCCCAGTCACCTGTGGCTCTCCGAAGGTAGCTGACCTACCTTTCCATCATCAGCAAGTACTTCTGCCCAGATGGCGGGAGCCACCCCAGAACGGAGAGTATCATTAAGGGAGTGAGCGCCCCCAAACTGGGGGCATTCAGGGCACCCTGGGGACGCCTCATTCTAAAAACTAGTGGCCACCTCCAAGGGTGCTCAGGACTCTTGGGCTGCTCCAAAGCTGTCTTTCAGATCTCATTTCACCCAACAACATTTAGTGAGGGCTTGTCTGAGCCATTCGCAAAGCTGAGCACCAGCAATATGATGGGGAGGGGCCACATGATCTCTGGGGGACAAAATCATCACCACTGCCACCACCCTGATAGAGAACCATTGTCCCAGACCCTTCTGGTAGGTAAGCATGGTTCCTATGAGAGATGGATGGGAAAGAGTCATCTGTGTTAGGGGTGGGGGAGGGAGCAGCCCCCCTGCTGGAGTCTCTGTGGGCCCAGGAAGGAGGGCAAAGGCGGCAGGTTTCAGGATATCCGCCAGGCAGAGCCTGCGGTCCTTGCCCCCGCCCCATTCTGAGACTGTGCGCCCTTTAGGAACTGCTGAGAGGGTCCCTGAGGAGCAGCCTAGGCTGCTGGGGGCAAGGACACCCACACTTTTGCCTCGGAGAAGGCTGGTTGCTGGAACAGAAGCATGGATCAGCAGCAGAACAGGGGCCCAGGGCTGGACAGCAGCGCCCTCTGTGGCAAACGTAGAGGCAAGCCACTTGGAAAAGCAAGACTGCTCCCAGGGAATAGATGCTTTCCTTTGGGAGGAAGCTTTCCTGGGGTTCGTGCTTGGGGCTAGGGACATGCCTAGGGACATGCGGTGGAGGAGGAGCCTCCGAAATATACTTTGCACTTTGAGCCATTTGGGGGTGTGGGTCTCTACCATGCACTAATTGAAGAATATTTTAAGGGATACCACTTGCATCCCAAGGGTGGGAAGCATTTATATCTTCAACTCTCATCTCAATATCCCTTTCCCCTCCCTCCCGCCCCTTGTTGCAGAGCTCAGCATGTAGAAATCCAATAATAACAGAAGAAGAAGGAAAGGAAGACAGGAGGGAAGGTACCTTGTCCTTGATGATCCTGTGCTCAGGAAGATGGCTGAAAACAGACACGATGACCAGAATCACGAACTCAGGGAAGTTCACAACTGGAAGGGATCTAGGGTGGGAGGTGGAGAGCTCTGTCCCATGCAGCTGTCCCTACAGCAGCCCTAACCGGGTCAGCATTTAGCTGCTGCCAGCCAGGTACAACAGAGCCCTCTGCTCTTGAGGGAGGAAGCCCTGGTCCCCTGTGGGACAGGCACGGCTGGTTTAAAGTTCGGCTAACCCACAGGAAAACATTAGAACTCCATAAGGCAGCAGTGGGACTGCAGACAAGGTACCATCAAAAATTCACACCCCACCTGCCCACCCAACAATAGCCAATTAGAAATGTAATGGGAAAAATATCCCATGCACAATGGCCAACCGAGACTATAAAATATCTAAGAGTAAACTTAATGAGAAATGTCCAAGTCCTACACAAGGAACACAATAAAACTTTACTGAAGACATAAAGAAGGCTGAATAAATGGAGAGATATATCATATGCTCCAGATGGGAAGACTCAACAATATGAAGATGTCAATTCTTCCCAAATTAAATCTATAAATTCAATGCATTTCCAATCAGAACCTGAAAGGGATTTTTATAAGAACTTCACAGGCTGGTTTTTAAGCTCATCTGAGAGAGTAAACAAGTAAGCATCACCAAGAACCTTTTGAAAAAAGAAGAAAAGTGAGATGAGAGTTGACCTTCCAGATACGAAAACACGTTGTAAAGCCAGAGTAATTACAACAGAGAGGAGTTGATGCATCAAAGGAACAGAACGAAGACTCAGAAGCCACGCTTCGGGGATCATGGGAACTGGGCAAAATGTAAGAGCAGAATTCAGATTGGAAGGGGGCAAGATGGGCCAGTTGAGATATGGACAAATAGTGTGGGATTTTCCCTTATCCACTTGGAAACAGAACAGTAAGTATTGTTCTCCAGTTTTTTGTTGTTGTTGTGGTTAGTATTAGTATATCTGACATCATGCCCAAAAGAAAATTCCAGAGAGATTAATAATCTGAGCACTTTTTACCAGCTGTCCAATATTTGTTCATTCTCAGTATGAGGAAGTCCTTTCTAAGCTAGACCTGAAATCCAGAAGTCACAAAGGAAAAATCAGATAGATCTGCCTGCCTAAAAATTTAACATTTCAGGGTGCCTGAATGGCTCAGTCTGTGAAGCATCTGACCCTTGACTTCCCCTCAGGTCATGGTCTCGGGATTGTGAGATTGAGCCCTGCGTCAGGGTCTATGCTGGGCATGGAGTCTGCTGAAGATTCTGCTCCTCCCCTAGCCCCCTCCTTAGCACCTCCCCGCAAAATTTAACATTTTGCTGTGTCGCTAAGCTAAAAAGCAAACAAGATTCAGAGAAATATTTACAACATCTGTAATAAATAAGGGACTATTATCCTACAAATCAACAAGAAAAGGACCATCTGGAAATATGAAAAACAAAGACTGCAGGCCGGTGGGTTGGTGGGTGGGGGTTGCGGAGGAAATCCAGGGCATGGGCTTTGGAGAGCAGGCAATGGGCTTAACCTGCTAGGGACCCCTGAGGGACCATGTAGAACACGTGAGGATTGCTCCCCCAAGGAGCAAGGGAGAGGATTTGACCCACAAAGCCCTGGTACTCACTGGTGGAGAGTGGGGCATTACCCTCTCAGTCTAAATGTCTAGACAGCTTGTTCTAGGGGTGGAGAATGCCCTCAGGTGGAGGGAAGCAGAGAGCAGCAGTGGGAAGACAGACCATGCATGTGACCTTCACCTGGGGTTGCGAAGGCACAGGCATAGTGCTGGGCACTTGCCACAGACTATCTCATTTAGTCATTGCAAAAAACCCTACAAGGCAGCTATTATCATCATCATTATTATTATTACTCCCATTGTACAGTTCAGTAAACTGAGGCTCCAAAATGTTCAGTAACTTGTCTAAGATCCCACCCTTAGGCCAGTGGAGGAGCATGACCTCAGAGCAAATGTCACTCCAGTTCCTGCGGTGGCCTCCACATGGTGACCCTCAGTGGGCATAAGGCGGCATGGAAAGGTGATTTTTACCTTTCTCCTTATTATGCCCGGCCATAACACTCTTCTTGTTAATTTTTGTTGTGTGTGTGTGGTTTTTTTTTTTTTTTTTTTTTTTACTATAAGCATGTGTTTCTTCCATAATTAAAAAAAAAAAAGTTTGAGTGACTTATTCGATTACAATGTGTAAACCTGAAACTAAGTTATCATTGGATGTCAGTTTTACTTCTTTATACAATAGAATTAAAACATTTTTTCCTCAAGGTTGTGTATTTTTTGTTTTGTGTTTTTTGCTTTAACTTTTTAGATCCTTAGCCTAGGATCTGGCAAAAAAAAAAAAAAAAAACAAAACAAAATTAAAGGTAGGGAAATGTGAGTCTGAGCGGTGTCCCTTGTAGATCCTACTTCTTGAATACAGTTGGTATGTCGCTCGGTAGCCATTCCAACCAGCAAACAGACATGAATGTGGATTTGGGAAGCATTTGTTGAAAGCATCTTAAGCAGATGGCAGAGTGCCAGACACCGTGGGGGAATTCAGAGATGCCATACTGCATCCTGCAGAGCAAGGGGAGGAAAGGAAATGTACTGAGGACACAGATGCAATAAAGCATGGTCAGGAAGTGGGAGGCGCCCATGGGAAAGGCCCGAGGCAGGGGTGGATTTACTGGAGCAAACAGATTCTGAGCCTCAGAGCCCTGCACCTGAATGGGACCCAGCCAGGAAGCAACCTGCTCATATCCTTTTGTGAAATTGGCAAAAGAAAGATATTTTCATATTTTAAATACAATGGGCTGAGCCCCTTGTCTTCTGTCTCTCCAACACCGTCCTGAGGTTGCTCACCTCAGACTGGGTTGTGTTTGGCCAGATGCTGGTTGGGTTTGGAGATCTGGCTAAGGGCAAGCTGAGTTAGGGATATGCTTAATTTGTCTTCAGAAGGAAGAGTACATGGATGTTATTCTCAGTCATTTCCATGTCTAAATGAGCTACTGTTGGCCATTCTGGTTGTAGGAATGTCTTCCAGAAATATTCCCACCTCCTGCTATGCAGAATCCTCAGGTAAGTGACAAAAAGGTGTAGGGCAAGACACTGTAAGTGACATGAATGCATCCCTTGGACCCTGGCAAAGGGCACATGGGTAATGCAGGAGAGAAAAGTCTCTTTATGTACAGAGCCAGCATCTAACCTCTAGAACATTCTTCCAGTTGTCAGTTGGGTAATATTTGTAAGTAGGCATCTTCATTTTGGTCAACACCTGGTTAAAAAAAAAAAAAAAAAAGACATCTCAGGGCACCTGGGTGGCTCAGACGGTTAAGCATCTGACTCTTGATTTTGGCTCAGGTCATGATCTCCAGGTCCTGAGATCGAGCCCCACACCAGGCATGGAGTCTGCTTGATAGTCTCTGTCTCCCTCTGCCCCTCCTCTCTTTCTAATAAATAAATAAATCTTTAAAAAAAAAAAGACATCTTCTCCCTTGTTAGCAAAATTCTCAATAATGTAACATATTCAATTATAAGTAGTTATTTTTTTCTTTGTGTATTGCACAGATATAATGTATCAGAATTTCATTGTTGGTCAGATCCAACTAGCAAGTCTGCATATGTGTGAGGTCAGTTTGTGCATCTAAATTATGAACAAAATAATTAGTCTTTCTTCTAGCATAATGATCAAAATTTATCTTCCTATTCTCTCTCTAAAAATGCTAACGGAACTATCATCATATGAAGCAATCAAAATGTAGAAGAAATTGTAGGAAATAAAAACTATTATAGGTGCATGTCAGCCACCTAATTAAAATATTCTATTATCTCTATGAACTCTGTGATATTTATGGCAGTTCTTTTAAATTTGCAATTTGTTGTGACTGCCTTTCTCCTTCTAAATAAATATTCACATTTAAGCCTAAATTTGTGTGGAGAGATTTTTTTTTCTGTAATTTGTGTTATTTTGCTTAAAGAAGGCCTCCCCAATTGCATATACATTAAAGTTATACAAAAATTCTGGATCTGCCTCTACTTCTTGGAAGAGGTCATTAATAAGTCATTTTATTTCTTTTTAAATTTTTATTTATTTGAGAGAGAGAGAGAGCACTAGCAGAGGGAGGGGCAGAGGAAGAAGCAGACTCTCCACTGAGCAGGAAGCGCAATACCGGACCAGTCCCAGGACTCTGGGACTGTGACCTGAGCCAAAGGTAGATGCTTAATCAACTAAGCCTCCCAGGTGCCCCTATTAAGTCATTTTCATGGAGGATGAAATTCTAACCTCTAGAACATTCTTCCAGTTGTCAGTTGGGTAATATTTGTAAGTAGGCATCTTCATTTTGGTCAACACCTGGTAGAATGGGAATATCAGAAGATGGCCCAAACAAATCCAGACATTATGAACCTCTGGCCTCAACTAGGGAGCCTCAGAAGTTTCCCGGGGCCAGACCATGCCCCTGGAGCCTCAAACATGCCTGACCCACGGTCCCATGCTATGGAACCTAAAGGACAGCCTCCCTTTCCACCTAGAACAGCATGCACCCTCTCTAGGTGCTCCATCATGGGGATAGTAGACTCTGGTCCTTCATGTAAGTCATCAGATACTTCCAGCATCACTTCCCAGGCATACAGTAGAATTGCATTTCCCCACTCCCTCCGAAGCTAGGCACAGCCATGTGAGCTGAAACTGAGGGGTCAGAGCTAACCCATCCTATCCCCATCCCACCCTTGTAGTGACTAGTGATTGTGGAAATAAGGAACACAAGAGATCTCCATTGGCCTAGGTCTCCATGTGACTACAATGGGTAGAATCCACCTGTCACCCTGCACTGGGCACGTTGTGAATGAATAAACACAGGTGGTCCATCCAGACAGTGGAATAGTACTCAGCAGGGGAAAGGAGTGGACCGTGGACCCAGTCAGTGTAGTGGGTGAGTCCCAAACACATTATGCTAAGGGACACCATTTCTCACGTTGTGAGAGGAGGGAGCTTTGGCTCTGTTAAGCCAGAAGGAGTTGGGGGGCTATTTGTTACTGCAGCATAACCCACTCCATCCTGACAGAGGCATGAAATGGAGAAGCGAGGCTGCTCAGACCAGCATGTGGCCCCAGACTGCTTGTTTATTCATCTGTTCACATTCCATCTTTCGAGAACATGGCTCATGAATCAACACATACCCCATTGGGGCAGAAGGGGCTAGAAGGGACATGACCCTTCCTACAGGAAGATGACAAGGCATTTTCACCAGAACATCGCCCTACTCCAAACTTTCCCCAAACTTGCAATAGCAGGGATAGGGTGGCTGGATAAACACTCCTGCTCAAAAAGGGGAAGGAGAAAGAGGTACATGGCAGTCAGTGGGCCTTAGCAAGTCTGAAATCCAGCAGGGCATGCTCCTTGTAAGATCCTGGGTCATAGCCCAGTCCTGCCCCTGGGAGTGAATCTTCATAGCTCTTGGCTTAGAACACTGAGTTCTTGCCTCTGAAATGGGGCTTACTTTTTCTTCTTGATAAGAAATGCTCCTGTTTGAAGTACAGTCTGAATTCTGTCTGAATTCTACTCCTAGAAGGCAGGAAGTACACTGGACTCTTTGCCTTTTCAATTGTCTCTGTCTTTTTCAATCCAAGTTGTTAGTGCTATTACCAATACAATTCTCTTAAAAATTTGGTGAGGTTCCTATGAACCTTATGGAGGTTTATTCTATTAGACAAAAATTCCAGCCACAAATCTCAAGAGAGGCCCCTCTCTGCCTTGAGCTGTGAGTCAGGGCAGGGCAGGATCCTGTCCTTGGGATTTTTAACAGCCCTCCTGTCTGACAAAATTGGTCTAAGAATCACATCCTAAAGATTCTTCTAGAAGACCTGTTGTCTACCTGAAAGTATGACACACAGCCTTAAATTTCTCTAAGGTCATAACAAAGAGTCTTACAACTGCACCCCTGACTTGACCTTTACTGTGAAGTCATTTCTTACTTTGAGAATCTTCTGCAACCCAGAAAGATTGTCCTGGGACCTCTCTGTTTCCTATAAATTCTGCTTAAAAAAAAAAAAAACAAAAAACAAAACAAAACACAACAACAACAGGTCAGGGTTCCTGGCTGGCTGAGTCTATAGAGCATGCAACTCTTGATCTTGAGGTTGTGATTTCAAGGCCCACAGTGGGTATAGAGATTACTTAAAAAAAACAAAAACAAAAACCACCAATCTGCTCACCATCCCCACTTTTCTTGGTGTTATCACAGGCAGCTAGAAAGCTCAGCACAAGTTTATTAGATAACCCCTCTCCCTTCCAGGTAACTTAAAGAGATAGTCTTTGTAATTGTTCCTGAGTCCTCTTTTTTCCAAAAATTTATTCACTGTGCCTTTAAAAAAAATTTATTGACATATACATATAAAACAGTTCATAACTCATAGAGGTACAGCTTAAAGAATTTTCACTAACTGACATACCCACATATCCCACACAAGGATTCAGGAACAAAACATTACCAGAAGCCCACTCACAATCTCTCCAATATTAACTATCACTGGGAAATGATTGTCCCGAGATTTCACACTCCAGGCTCATTTTTCTAATTCAAGTTTATTGAGATATAATGTATATATTCATACTTCTTGGCAGAAACATCTAGTCATGGGACACCATGATCATAATATAATAAAATATTATAATTACCCCCCAAATTCCCTTGTGCCCCTCGGTAGTCAGGTCCCCCCACCAGCCCCTTGTAGTCAATCAGGAATGTTTGCCAATAGTAGTGTGGGTTTCAGAATGTTATATACATGGAATGATGTAATATGTCATATAATATGGTGTGTAGACATCCGAAATGCTGTCCCTTAGCATAATGTGTTTGGGACTCACCCACTACACTGACCGGGTCCACGGTCCACTCCTTTCCCCTGCTGAGTACTATTCCACTGTCTGGATGGACCACCTGTGTTTATTCATTCACCTGCTGATGGACACTTGGATTATTTCCAAATACAGCTGCTGCACACATTTGTATGGAAGTCTTTGCATGGACATGTTTTCACTTCTCTTGGAGTAGGATTGGTGATTTATAAGGTAAGGGGTGTTTAACTTCATAAAGAACTGCCAAAGCATTTTCCCAAGTGGCTGACTTATTTTGCATTTCCAACAGTGTCCTGTGAGGTGCGGCAACCAGGTTTGTTCCTCCTGCTGGAAATGAAGCCACAGTGGGTCTTTACGAGGGTCCTGGGCGTGCTTGATATGTGGCCCCTCTCCTAGTGACTTAGGCTTTTGCTCCTTTGCAACAAGGGTCTGTAAGAGGAGGGAGGGGTTGGCCCTTTCCCCACAGCAGCTGCCGATCCCCTCCACCCTGCTCCTGGTTGGATCTTCCTCCCGTCTTCCACCCGGCTCCTGCCAGAGTTCCTCTATGCAAACTGTCCCGGTGTCTGCAGCCCCAGCTCCTCAGGCTGGCATGCCAGCACACACCTGGCTCCCAACTATTTGATAAGACTTGAGCTGATTTCTGGGGTCCCTGGGTGGCTCAGTCTGTTAGGTATCTGCCTTCAGCTCAGGTCATGATCTCGGGGTCTTGGGATCGAGCCAGGGTCAGGATGTCTGCTTAGTGGGGAGTCTGCTTTGCCCTCTCCCTCTGTCCCTCCCTCATCCCTGCTCTTGTGCTCTCTTTCTCTCTCTCAAATAAATAAATAAAATCTTAAAAAAAAAAAGATTTCACTGATTTCTTCCTCTCCACATATATGGAGGCTGTGTGTGTCCCTCTCCCTCCCCAAGGGCCAGCACAGATGAGTCTGTCTGTGCTCCTCCCTTGGAATTCAGGCTCCTTGGTTGCCCTGTGAGCTCAGCTTCCTGGTGAACAGAAGAAAAGTGCTGATTTTGTAGTATATCCAGGCTTCCCCATGTTAGTGTGGGAGCAACAGTCTGCAGCTTTCTACATCTGGGGTGGAAGCAAAACTTCCCGTCTTTGCAGCCTTCCTTCCACCTTCTTCCCACCACTGCTTCCAGGCACCTTGTTTTCAGCAGTTCACTTCCAGCTACCGAGTTTTGTTCGGGAATCCTGTTCTCCATTGCTGTGTGACAAGCCACCCCCCAAATCTGGTGGCTTACTATTAAAACGTGCTACTAGTTCTCATGGTTCCATGGGTTGACTGGTCTCTGCTGAGGTCTCACATGGGACTGCTGGGGCTGAAGTCATCTGACAGTCTGGACAGCCAAGGAGCCCCCGCCCCACGCTGCAGCATGATTAGCGGAAGCCACAGGCAAGAAGATGGACAGTCAAGGTCCACTGGAGAACACTAAGAGCGCTACATATAAAGGGGGACCTTTCACATTTAAGTCTTATGTTTATCTAACCATAAAGTTAACAGGAGAAAAGGAAGATTATTATTGTGGCAGGAAAATCATCAGATAAATCCTGAAAAGCACAATGCTATAAGGCCAAGAAAAAAAAGGAGTAAGTCCCATATACCAACATATAAAATTTCTACCAACAAAGGACACTATGGAAGAAGTTAATATACTGATGACCAATGGGAGGAGATATTTGCAATACTGAAAATGGACAAGCAATTAATGTCTAGATATAAACTCCTGCAAATCAACTTAAAAAAAAACAGAACACTGTATACTTAAAAAAAAAAAAATGGGAAGACTATTAAAAGGCAATTTACAAGCAATAAGCCCCAGGTGCTAACAAGCAGATGAAGAGGTGCTCAGAACCATTAGTCATCAGAAAAACAAAGTAAAAACAGTGCACTATCATTTTATACCTATTAACGTGTTAAAAATTAAAAAGCAAGATAATGCCAAGGATGAGTAGTATGTGTGAGCAATACAGGGGAATAGAAACCCTCCCCTACATGATGCACATGATGTGAGGACCAGAGCAGCCCCTGCCCACAGCGTCTGAAACTATTTTTGGATACACACCCATGAGGGAATTGCTGGATTTATATTCTGCGTGTGTTGCACACTCACAGGCTGGGGGGTGGTGGTGGTGGAGGCAGGTTGTCGGAAGCGAGCCGAGCATCCACCACTGGAGGAATGAGAACTTATGCTGGGTGCTCCCCACGGAGCAGCAGTTAGAAGCTACACATGAAGTGTATATACAAAAATGGCAAAAATAGGTGAAAGAAACAGAATGAGACACAGCACATGGATCTATTTACAAAAAATAAATGGCACAGAGATGAAACAACAGCACCTGTTGCCAAACAGATACAAACAAAACTACATATCAACACGTTAGATTTTGCAGAACAACGCACTGGGAGGAGAGGAGTAAAAGTGGACTATAGTGATGAAGGTTAATGGGAAGGAAAAACGTTTTTGACTGTTAGAGGACTTGTATTACCTGACTCCAAGACTTACATGGCTCCAGGAATCAAGATGTATAGCATTAGCATCAGGAGGGACAAACAGGTCAATGAGCAGGCTAGAGTCCACAATATATGTCCAATTATAAGGAAACCACACATATACCTTCAACTGAGTTTTTACAAAGGTGTAAAAGCATTTCAGGGGAGAAAGGAAGAACTGGATATTCATATGCAAAAAAGTGAATTTGGATCCATAATGCAATGCATAGGAAAAATTAACTCAAAATGGGTCATAGACCTAAATGGAAAACCAATAACTATAAAACACAGGGAAAAAACGTCACAAAAAGGAAACATAACAGAAAAATCTTCATGACGGTAGGGTAGGGAAAGATTGTTTTAGTTGCAACACCAAAACACTAATCCATAAAAGTAACATCGGATAAATTGGATTTCATCAAAATTAAGGGTGTCTGCTCTTTGGAAGACAGTGTGAAACACAAAGCAGTAACTGGCGAACCATGTCTCTGGTAAAGTGCCCATATCCAGAGTAAAGTAGTCAAAAGCCAGTAAGAACCCAACTCAAAAGTGGGTGGGGGGGGGGCAGGAAATTCGAAGACGATTATCAGATTTACCAGTGAAAATAAACACCTGAAAGTGTTCAATATCATTAGCCATTAAGGAAACTCGAAGGAAAGCCACAATGAGATACCGCTACACACCAGTGAGAATGACTGAAATGAAAAAGATTGACCGTAGCAAAAATTGGTGCATCTTTGAGGATGTAGGGAAACTGGAACTCTCACACATTGCTGGCTGGCACCTAAAATAGTACAACCACTTTGGGAAGCGTCTGGCAGTTTCCTAACAAGTTATAAACACACATGTGCCGTATGAGGTAGCCATCCCACTCCTAGACCTTTACCCAAGAGAAATGAAAGCAGATATCTAAGTTGACTTGATGGGAAAGCGCACAGCATCTTTATTTGTAATAATGAAGAATTGCAAACAATCTAAATGCCTATCAACAAGTGAACAGATCAACAAATTGTGGTATAGCCATACAATGTAGCACTATGAAATAAATTTTACTTAGCCATAGAAAGGAAGACACTATTGATACACGCAGCCACAGGGGCAAACCGCAAAGTGACAACGTTGAGTCCTAAGGAGCCAGGCACAAGAGTGTACACTGCATGCTCTGCATTTACATAAAATTCTAGGAAATACAACCTAACATATTGTGCCCGGAAGCGGATGAGTGGTTGTCAGAGAAAGAAGGACACTTGTAGGGACGCTGGCTATGATATGTTTATGAGCGTGACTGTAGTGATGCTCGCAGGAGCGCTAACAGACGTCAAAAGGCATCATACAGTACATTT
This sequence comes from Mustela nigripes, assembly GCF_022355385.1. Taxonomy (NCBI): domain Eukaryota; kingdom Metazoa; phylum Chordata; class Mammalia; order Carnivora; family Mustelidae; genus Mustela; species Mustela nigripes. The sequence continues at coordinate 137,110,601 of NC_081560.1, read as the reverse complement.
TAGTTCTGTGCGGTTTCTTCTAGGCCAATACCTCCATCTGTTGCCTTTAAAAAAGAAAAGCGTAATCTCGCGTCCAGGGTGACACGGCTGGTAAGCGGCAGAGAGCGATTCAAACGCAGAAGGCTGCACCTGGAGCCAGTCCTTCCCAGCCCCTGAGCTCCGGTAACAGCAGACCGGAAGAAGGGGCTGGAAGGGGGCAGAGGCCGAGTGCGCGGGTCGCGGCCGAGTTAACGATTACCGGTGGGCGGGTCCTCTCGGCCCCTCCCCGCCCGCGTCCCCGAACGCCCCGCGCCGTCCGCCCGCGCCGCCGCCACCTGCTGCTCGCTCGAGTCCGTCAGCACCTGCGCCCGAGTCCGCACCTGCGCCCCGTCAGCACCTGCGCCGCGCCCGCACCTGCGCAGCGCCCGCCATGGTGAGGGGTTCGCTCGCCGCCGCTCGCGGGGCCCGGGCACGCGGGAGGGCGGAGGAGAGGAAGGGGCCAATCGCGGCGGCGGCGAGGGTGGGGGACGGTCCTTGCGAGACACCCGCCCGCCGGCCGCTTGCTAGGCTTAGAAGAGCCAGGGCTAGGCTTGGAGAGCCGGGGTCTCCGCCCTGCTGCCACCCGCACCCCCAGTGGCGCGCGAGGCGAGCTGAGGCCGGAGAGGGGCGGTGGCGCGGCCGAGGCCTGTCCCTGCCCCCAAGCCCTTGTCTGCCGGCCGCCTCGCAAGCGGGGCGTGGGCGGTTGGCCCAGGGCGGGGGTGGGGGAGGCAGCTGGTGAGCCTGTAGATATCTGCCCCTCTCAGTGGCGGGTTCTCGTCCACATGGGGGTGAGGGGCGTCTATGTGTCAGAACGTGAGTAGGAGGGAGGCTAGTAGGAGTCTGTTTACCGCCGCCCTTCTGGCTTGCACTTCCGGCAGGGTCTGGCCAGGCCCTCTGCGCACCCGGCGCTGCCCCCTTGGCCTCGTAGCCAGGCCCTAGTGCCTCGCTTGAGGCTGCGCCCAGCAGTGGGGACCGACTGCTCAGGATCAGCCCTCCTCCAGGGAGGGTGTTCCCCCAGGAGGGCCTGGGCCCTGTGGTCAGTCCTGCTTCATCACCTCCACCCTCTCTCTAGCAGTGAAGTGGAGCCCTGGCTGGGGAGAAGGGTGTAGACCTGGGAGCATTACTAAACAGCCCCTTTCAGATCCCAAAGCCTGAGGAGCAGTAGAGACTGCGGTTCGGGGCAGGGCTGGTAATCAGTAACCGGAGCGCACACTCCCCCAGAAGGCTTGGCCAGGCCTGGCCTGTGATTTACTAAGCAAACAGTGCCCCTTCCCCAGTCTGACCCCAGCTCTCAGGGGGGCCTGTCCTCTCAGCCCCAGGCTATGAAATCCCAGAAGACACTAAGGGGCACGGGGTGCCTCCTAGGAGCTCCCTATATCCCCCTACTTCTTTCTGGGCCAGAGAGCGAAGCAGTGGGTTCTGATCCCTGGGCTGACATCATTCATCCAGTTGCCTGGATACATGACCAGGCTTATCAGCCCCAGAGAAAGGGCCGGCTCTGGAATGGAGCAGGGTTTGGGGGCAGGATGCAGAGCTCTAAGAGCTGAGGAACCGGACCAAGCCAGATCAGTCCAGAGAAAACAAGTGTTTTCAGAAGGGAGGGAAAATTTACTTAGAGGAGACTGTACTGCTTTTCTAGTGCGACCCCCACAGCCGACCCCACACCTGCAGGACCTAACAAGCCCTTTACAAAACGAGATGGCAGGCCCTTAATAAGGATGGACTTACTCATAGGTCCCATAGGCTCCTCTCACTGATCTGAAATGGAAGTTCTGGGCCCCTTCTACCTTTCAAGCCAAGGGAGGTAACCATCCTGCTGGCCAATGCCAGAACTGGGGCTTGACCCAGCCCTGCCAACGCCCCCATGACTGCCAGGCTGCGGGCTGCCTCGTGAAGCTGAATTAGCCTCCCTCACATTCTCTCCCCAGACCTTACGGGTTCATTTTTCCTTCAACACTCTTACAGTTTCTGTTGGAGGAATCACAATTCTGGGATCCCTTCCATGCCTAGGCCTGGATCCATCCCCCCCAGAGAATGGAACTGGCCTTTGCTTCCGTCTGTCTCTGAAGGTTCCACTCAGCCCCTGAACTGTGCCAGCTCTGGCTGCCTGGAGGGCACTTTGCACAATAGGCAAATAGGCCAAGGGGCTAGGTTTGCCAGTCGGCCTTGGCCAAGTTACTTCCATTTGGCATGAGCTCTGTGGCTCGGGCTTCCCAGGCTGATGGAGTAGATGAGAAGGCCTAGCAGCTGGTACTCAGGGGCTGCGTGGTGGCGGGATGAATACCCAGTGGGAGATAGTACCAGTGGGGATCAGTTCTGGTAGAATCGCCTGGAAGGTGTTGTAAGCACTTGCTCCTTTTCTCTGGGCCCAGGATGCAGATTCAGACCCCTGTGAGAACAATGTCTGTGCTCTGAGGATGGAAGGGGACGTGGGGGGAGGAGAACCATGGTCATGTTCTCTTTCTAGGCCTCAGTTTCTTTGTGCAGACCTGGGGGTGAACTGGATACAGTCTGTAACAGAAAAAGGAAGGTTGGACAGTCATGGGTAGTCTTTTTCTGAAAAGTTGTGTAGTAACACATTCGCATCTGGGTTTGATTTTGCTTTTACTCCCTCATTGATATGAGAGACCTATGGTGGGGATGCTCTGTCAGGCTTTGGGGACAGGGGCGGGCGGGGGAGTGTTGCTCAGTCCCAGTGACTTGCGTCACAGGCTCAGTATTTTCTGTTCCCTGAGCAAAGTGTCAGAATCTAAGAACCCATCAGTGCGTGAGCCAGGGCCCCACCCCCAGGGCAGGGTGTCCACCTGAACGGCTCCCTGTCCATTGCTTTAGACCACGCCATCAGAGACCCCATGGAGGTCAGCCAAGGTCCCCTCATGACTGGGGCCCTCTCCTGGGTCCTGGAGGGAGAAATGCCCGTGGGCCTCTGCTGATTTCCTGTCTTAGGCCGGCAAAGCGCACAGGCTGAGTGCCGAGGAGCGGGACCAGCTGCTGCCAAACCTGAGGGCTGTGGGGTGGAATGAGCTGGAAGGCCGAGACGCCATCTTCAAGCAGTTCCATTTCAAAGATTTCAATCGGGTATGTTGCCTGGTGGGACAGAGTTTCTGACACTCCAGAACTTGTTCTTTCCCTTGAAGGCCTTGCCACCTAAGCCCCTCGGCCACTATCCTTGTCGGGCTGGAGTGTCCTTGGGGACGGGAGTGGGGGGCATGGGTCTTGGGGGTCTCCACACCTGGAACTCTTCGAGCAGCCCTCTCTCTCACAGCGCTCACCCGGGTCTCACTTCACTTCGCAGGCTTTTGGCTTCATGACAAGAGTGGCCCTGCAGGCCGAGAAACTGGACCACCACCCCGAATGGTTTAACGTGTACAACAAGGTGAGCGAGGCGTGCCTGCTGTGCCGGGCCGGCTGAGCTCTGAAGGCCCTTCCCTGGCCTTCCCTAGGGGCCTCCCCACCTAGAATCAGCACCGTCACCCCTATGGTAGTCAGGCTCGCTACAGACTAGAAAAGTGCAAATTAAAACACTCGTGAGCGAACATGCGGTTAAGGTGCACAGTCGGCATTAGGAAAGCTGAACCACAGAAGGCTAGGCCGCAGGCGCTGGCCGTATTCACGGCTCATAGCTCTGTGGCCCAAATCCTCCTGAAGGTGTGGTGTGGAGGAATGAAAAAGTAGTCACCGGAGCTGAGAACACACACGCACAGCAGACAGGTCGGACCGCAGGCTGTCGGAGGGCGGTCACGCGACCCCTGCCACAGGCCACGGCGGGAGGGTTGGCAGTGTTGCTGGAGACAGGAAGGCTGTCCCCGGGCAAGAGCATGACCAGCTACCACCCTGGCCTGGAGCGCTCTGTGTCGCTGACCCGCACAGCCCTGACCCTCTCCCGCTCTGGGCCCGAACCTCTGGTTTTGTTCCAGGTCCATATCACCTTGAGCACCCATGAGTGTGCCGGCCTTTCGGAACGGGACATAAACCTGGCCAGCTTCATCGAACAAGTAGCAGTGTCCATGACCTAGGCCCTGCCCTTCCTCTGTGAATTCTTCAGGGGAAGGGAGTGACTGAATCAGGAATCTGGCGGGGGGGGAATCCAGGGAGCCAAGATGTTGCTGCAGCTAGAAGGGCCAAGTGGACTGTGCTGCCACCAGCTAGGGGAGAGTCCTTGCTGTGGAACGAGATGCCGGCATCAACGCCGACCTTTCCCCAAACCCCTCTTCATCCTTGGCGCTGTTATATGTATACTAATTGAGTCTGATCTCTCTCTGGAAGACTTCCTGGCAACAGTATTGGTCTTTTTGCCAGGCTGCATCCTGCTCCCTTTCTAATTCATTTCCCAGGAAGCTGTGACAAAGAGGTACCAAGTCTTAATCTCAGAAACCAGGACCCTAAAGTCAACCTTACCATATGTAACACAAACACCTGTGCTTTTATGTCTTAAATAAAACTAGTGTTTCACTCGGTCTCAGGCTCTAGAAACTTCCTTTCTACAGGTCAATCCAAATTGGAGTCAACAGGCATTTAAATAAGCACTCTGTGGGAAGCCCTGTTCAAGGCCCCGGGGTCAGAGGACCAGACCATGGTCTTCACGTAGCGGAATTAAGCAGGAAGCAGTTCACTACCACGGGGCAGGATGGATGAAGTCAACACTAGAGGCAAGGGTAAAGAAATGAGTTAAGGGAACATGAAGTGATTGACAAGGGTGAGTCTGAAGGCTTCACTGACTTGTGCCTTGAAAACCTGAAAGGGATTCTTTTTTTTTTTTTTTTTTTTTTTAATTTTTTATTTTTTATAAACATATATTTTTATCCCCAGGGGTACAGGTCTGTGAATCCCTGAAAGGGATTCTTGACGCAGCAGTGGCCAAAGGGGTACCATGACTAACAGGTAAAGGTATGCAAGTACCATGTACTTGTGCGCGGTGGCATCTGGGATGAGGAAGGCAGTCTGCAGCTGTTGTTGCATTCCGGCCTACAGCGTCCCAGGGCGGGGAGACTGCTAATCCCGGTAGGGTCTTGCAGTTTCTTAGAGACTTAGCCCTTCTCGAGGCTTGTGCGCTTTGAGGCTTGTACGCTTTTACTGTGTGAGGGAGAGGGCAGAAATTCTAGCTTAGGAGGTGCTGGGCTACTTTCCATCCAAGCAGTTAGGGACTGGATTCCTACAGATAAGTCCTCCAACCTAGTGACTCCAGGATACTGTTCCCACTAATGCGCTGTGACTGGGAGAGGGGGTGAGGCACAGAGCTCAGTCTCCTCTCCCCCCAGTGCACGCGATGCACATAGCAGTCCACGTGTGCCATGACGCAGGACTGTGGGAGGCCCTTCTGATGGCTTCTCATCTGAGATCCCCTAGCTGGATGCAGGCAGCTTCTGCATTCTAAGCTGACTTGCAAATGCCAGGGTTCCTTGGAGCAGACATTCAGCAATATTACAACCCAGGATGAGCTGGTCACATAACCGGGGCCAGAAGAGAGGCAGAGGTCGGTGTCTGAGAAAGAAGCATGTTGTTGTGAGAGGTACCGGCAGAATCTGAGGATTGACAACACCTACGTCAACGGGAGGTTCTCAGAAAACTTATTCTGATGGTGGCCCCCATCTGCTCCACTTCTAACTTCCCTTTTCCTAAGTGTGCTTCAATCTGATGACTGTGGCTTAGGGGACAGAAGCCACCAGACACAGAGGTATGGAGCACGTGTTATGTCACCTCCCTGCCTCTGCTCACCGAGGGATCAGGAGCTGAAAGATGCCAACCTAGAAGAAACTACAGTTCTGTGACAGACTTTGCTATAGGACAAAGACATTAATGATACTTTTTCAAAAACAAATGTTTATTCTACAATTCGTGCAAATAACTGAAGTTACAGGGGAAGATGTTAAGGAGAGATTATGAAAAAAAAAAGCCCAAGAAAAAGAATGCCAATTAAGACTCCCAACTTGAGAAAAGGCTTGGACCCAGGCTGTAGTTGGCAGCTGTCAAGTCAGGCCTCTGAGGAGACGTAATGACGTCTCTACTACAGGGTCTGGCTACAAGTGGCTCGCTGCTACCAAAAACCCTCAGAGAAGGCAGAGGGGTTCACAGCACTAAGTAGCAGGTATAAGCATCCAAACACCAATTCGTGGATTGGGGGGGGGGGAGGGGCAGGCCTCATCCTCTAGGATTAACCCCAAAGCAAGCAGGTGCTCAAGAAACCAAGTCATTTAGCAGAAAACTAGCAAAGACAGGCATTCCTTGACTTGACTCTTAACAAATTCCAAATGGGCTGAAATGCTGGTTCCCGAGTGACAGGCCCCAGGACCTGTGGAAGGAATTCTCACTTCCTACTTGTAATGGAACAAGAAGCCCAGCGGTTACATGTGCAGAGAGATATTCTGAGGGGTTCCATCAGCTCCCAAACCAAATGCAGGGCTTGAAGCCAGCGCCCAGCTGGCTGGAGACCCCTCGGGGGATCCATCATCATTAAGGTATAGGCAGAAGATGGTGGTGAAGAGGACAGAAAACACAAGGCAGACCCGGGCTCTGGGGAACTAAAGGCCTGAGTTCCAGACCTTCTGTTGAAGCCACCACCCTGAGTCTGTGTGGCCACACACAACCATTTCACCACAAGGGGGCGAGCTCCCACCAGCAGCCAGGTCTCCCGTGGCCACCACCCCTCCAGGGATCTCCCACCTGCCCCTCCAGAAGCAAATGAATGCAACCACATTGGTGACGGTTTCGGTCATTTAATTACTGAATTGCTCTTTAAGATATTATTGCTGCAATCAGGAAGGGAGCACTGAGCTGGGAAGAAGGAGGTTAAACAGAAAAGACTTAAAAGAGGCAAGTACCATTTTGCAAGTATAAAACCAGTAATATTAAAAGTGACATGGCAGTATATAGTCTGGCGGCTACTCCCTCTGTATAGAACCCAGACACTACCGTTTCTGCAGAGGCCAATGTGACATCTGCTAGCAACACAACATCTGAAGACATCCTGCCTGCCTCTGCCAGACTAGGTGTTCTAGGGCGCAGGTATGCATAGAATGGAAAGCCCGCAAGTGTCAGTCAAACTAAGGCTCGTGATATAAAGTGGCTACTGTAGGTCCCTTTGAAAAAACACCACTGCCTCCGGGGCAGCAGTGCCATCACAGCAGAGGAAGGGCCCGCAGACACCGGAAGCAACAGCATGCCCATCGCTCTATCCGGCACAGGCTTCTCCATTTTCGCTGCCAACAGAGTGGTGCCAGGGTGGTTCTGGGTCCCGGGTACTCCTCCGACACCATGATCGCACCAGAGACCCAGAAGCACTGGTGCACAGCTCCGGCCACAGCAACTCTTGGGAGGTGTCCCCCAGTTCAGCAACTGGAAGGAACTTGGCTACCATGTCCAAAAGATCTTAGCATCTCCCTCTAATGAGCATGCGCGGACACACACACACACACACACACACACACACGCACACCCCACCAACCCCCACTCCTGGAACCCACAAGGCACAGGAGGAACACACACTCCAGCCCGGCAATGACACAGCCAGCTAGTCACAGTTATTGTGGCGGAAGCACAATGCCAAAGGCCACTTCAGACACATGTGCTATGAAGCCCCGGGGAAGGCCTGGTCGTCCTGGCTCTCCCCGCCAGCATTCCCAGTGAGGGCATGCAGGAGGACAGCAGCCTGCAGAGGCTGAATGGTTCAGAGGTCCCTGAGAAGGGGAATGAACAGAGGACATTTTCTCATGACTTTATCCTAAAGTCCTCCCCCACCCAAATAAAAGCTTGAAGACTGACCCATTTCCCCTACAGCCTGGGTCAGGAGTAGCCCCTCGCTGCTCAGTGCTGAGGAAAAAGGCACACGGTAGGTCGTCTTCAGAGGAAGACTGTGGCTCCACCTAGGTCAGGGCCCTGTGTAGGGGTGAAGAGGGCAGGGAGTGGGCGCAGGGTTTGGTTCTGTCCCTGCACCACCCTGAGAAACTAGTCTTAGGAAGGAATCCCAGGCCCCAGGCCCCAACTGACAGTTGCCATCATGCTTCCCTAGCCCAGAGTTAGCCAGGGCTGAGAAGTGTCCAGTACCTGAGGCTAAACTGCCAGAGTACCTGGGGAGCCAAAGAGACAGAAAGAGGGAGGAGGGATACACGAATGCTGAGAAGTTTCCTTGCCTTGGAGGCTCTCTCATGCCCCCTTGCACCCATCTAGGGTAGGTCAAGGCAACTTGTGAAGGTGCTCTGAGCTGTTCCTTCAAGCAAACGTACTCACAGATGAGAGGGCTTATAGCAGCGGGGGAGGGGACGGCCACCACCAACTCTGGGACATGTATTTGAATGTGACAGAGAACCTGAGAAAAGGCTCTGGTTTCTGATCCTTAGCAGCCCAGGAGAGGGTCCAGGTGTGCTCTGAACACTGCCTGTGCAGACAGGCAGTGCCAGGGCCAGAAAGGCCTGGGCTCTCTGAAAACTGCAATCTCTTCCTAATCCAGGGCAGCAACAACAAACCAATGGGAGCCCAATTTCAAGCACATATCTCCACAGATGGGGCCACCAAGTATCAAATGGGAAAAGAAACTGAGCTGCACTACCAGTGACTCTCCGAGACAGACAACTCACTACCCAGAGAGGAGGCGGAGAAAGCCTCACGCTTAGAGGGCGCCTAACTCCCACCCGGGAAAACATCTTCCAATCTGCCTCGCCAGTCTGCCTGAGAGAACAGAGAAGCTTCTTTATCACGTAAACCCCCCCAGCCTCTGTAAGGACTCAGGTCAGAGCCGCTGCACAATGATTAAGTGAAGTTGAAAGCTAGAAGGTAAGAGAGAGAAATGACTAAAACAATTCCTAGGGCAACATCTGAGAACAAGGGCAAAATAATTATATAATAGGCTCCTTCAGGTCTCCACATAAAGACCACAGGAGGAGGACGAGAGGAGGAACAAGAATCCCAAGGATCAAGCTGTCTCACGGTCTGTCTTGTCGTGCTCCATGGAGCAAGACCAGATGCTGACCCTGCACACGGCCCATTCTGCACCCCGAGCACCGTCTGGAGGCCAGGAGCCCTTCGGGGCCAGAGGGTCCAGGCTCAGCGCGGCTTCGGAGAACCATTCATCTGGCTGCTCTGAGTTACAGTGTCAGTGCTGAAGAGGCTGTCCAAGAAGACTGAGGACAATTCTGCGACCAGGTTCCTGTCAACGGTCGTCTGGGCCATGCCGTAGATCGCACCCTACAAATCCAGTCAGAGTGTTAGTGGCGACAGCGTATGGGGGTGGAGACGAAGCTGCGACTTTGATTCTCCCCCACCCCCCAGAAATCCCCGCTTTTCACGTCCTCTCCACACCCTGGCTCCACACCCACCCAGGCAGCACTTCACAGGTACTTGCTAGTCTGCCTTTCTGCCCAAAGGAACTGACCCATGGGATTTGCCAAAGAAAATTCCAGAGAAAACACGCTTATTGTCTTTCCTGTGTCAAAATTTTCCATTCAAAGGGACACGACCACCACCTGCCTCTGTAGGACATGTTCAAATATATAAGGTACGTTATCTACAGCATGCCTCACTTGAGACCAAAGAGCCTGGAAACGGGTGAGGCAAAGGTCATGAGCTCCAAGGAATAAGGTTTGCAGAGATAGAACAGAGGCAGGAAGAGACTTGAGGTCACCTGGTTCTTCCAAACGCCCCACGACACCTAAACTTCCATAGGAAGATGAAAATCCCCAGCGTCCTACCATTCCTGTGGTCTTTGCTTTAGGATTCTTCATGATTTGAGTGACAGACTCCCGGATGTCCCTTAGGAACTGTACGGCTACGCGCTTCCGGGTGTGTACTAGCGTGATGCAGAAATGAATACTGTGGGAGAACAGAGAGACAGGCGGAGATGAACCTTGGGGAAAGAAAACCAAGTTCTAAAATAAAGGAGCCCCACAGACTGGAATTTATCACTCGCTTCTTCATGTTACTTGTGAGAAGTGTTCCCAGTCCTGGAACTCGGGGCTCTCAAATACACGGCTGTCAAGCCTGGCCCGGCACGAGGGGGTCACACTTCCACGTGAGCAGCAACATCCCAACAAAAGGGAGTACAGGCTGCCTGTTCTGTCCCACCTCTCCCCTCAGAAACTGCCAACCGCTATGCCTTGAGCCACAGGGCCACCAAGGGGATGCTCTCCTCGCAGATGATAACCCCCCACATGCTCAGGGCCACGGGGGTCCTGAAGGACTTCAAAGCACAGAAGAAATGCTCACACCCCCTGGAGGGAGACTGAGGCCCAGAGGGATCATGAAGAGGAAGAAGCTGAGTCCAGGTGGGACTGGCAAGGGCACCACCAGGTGAAAGGATCAGGGTGCCCCAAGGATACCTGGGGGTGGGGGGTGGGGTTCTGCCCTCAGGGAGCCATGTTTATTTACAGGCATCATGGGGGATGAGATGACAGAAGCATATTATAGATCAGGGCAGTGGGCCTGAATGATGAGAAGCCTGTGGAAGGTTCTAAGCTAAGTATGACTCAGGTCATGAGTGCGTCCAAGGACAATCTGAAGGTGGTTACGAGATGGGGCGCAGAGTACACAGCCCAGGAAGAGGATAGGGTCTGCTGTAAAGGGGTTCCTGACCAACCAATGGTCCCCAGAGTTTGAGTAATGCCAGGTGGAGAGATGAAATCACACAGATAGTCCATCGGCACCAGGGCGCTGGCCTCGCCGTCAGTCTCTAGGCTTCAGGTGACCCCGCTACTCAAGCTGCTGGGAAGTCACAGAGCACATCGAGGGCAGGAAGCTCTCCGGGGCTTACCTGGGCGGGAACTGCAGCTGGTTCAGGTTCCAGCCCTTAGCAGTCATCAGGTTGAAGAGCCGGTAGATGTCAAAATCTCGGGAGCCCAGAGCAATGACTGACAACTGGGGATTCCCAAAAACAAAGATGCCTTTGACATTTTCCAGTCTTAAACAAACAAAAAAAGGAACAGAAAGAAAATTTCAGCCACATATACTGCTTGGGTCATCAACTCTTTCATCATGCAACATCTCCCCTATAGCACAGTCTCCTCTTTTAGGGCTTCAGCTTGCTCACCTTCTAAAATCAGGTGGCAAGACTGAGATCAGTGGTTCCCAAACATTACAAACATCTGAAGACCCAAACTCCACTGAGCTCGGATGAGTCAGAGTCACTGGCTCCTACCCTGTCTGCCCAACTCCCAAATTATGATGTGCCCAGGGGCGTATGAGGCATAAAAGACACACTTAAAAAAATAATCCTGGAAAAGAACCCCTCCGTGTCTGCAATTTAAAAAGTCATGTATGTAATCCCTAAAGCAAGAAATGGCAGAGCAGTTCGCAAACAGATGGGTGTATTGGCTGCGTATATGTAGGCTTTGTTCAAATGAGACATGCCTCCTGGCTGCTTTCACTCACCCTCCAGATTCTGAAAAAGCCTCCCCGGGGCGGGTGAGCCACAGAGATGGGTGGGGGGGGCGGTGTGCAGATATACATGAACAGGTGTGTCAGAAAATGTGCTGCGTAGTTCTAGCTTCATCCCGGCCCTGGGTTTCCCAGCCCGCCCTTCCCCCAACTCCCTCTGCCTCATCTACCAGCGACTCTAGTCCCACAGGTTCCGCATCCCAGAAATGCCCGTCCGCAGACTCCCATTCCAAATGGACGGGATGAGAAGCCTGGGGGGGCGCAGCAACGTGTGTCGTGACTGGCCCTCCCAATGATGATGACACACGGTCACATGTGAGACCCGCAGTCTGCAGCATTCACGGCGCACAGCGTCTGGGCAGTGGGTAAGAGCGGCCAGTCATGAAGACGTCCTCTGAGACACAGGGGCCTACACATGAAGCCTGGATCGGACCCTCCAAGTCCTAGCAGTGCCAGGGAATTCTCCTCCTCCCAGGCCAGCACCACACCCCTAAACTGCTGTCCTAAACCCCTGGCCACTAAAGGATGCTGACTGGGCTGGGGGCACAGGTGCTGGGCCCAGTACATGCCTCGAGCCTAGGAGCAGACAAAGCAAGAGACGAGGCAGAAGCCCAATCTAACACACATACTCTGACTTGAGGAAGCGAGTAGTTTTGATGATCTGTTTGGTGGCCTCAACATAGCCGCTCTCACCGAAGTGCATCAAGGCAGCCCAACAGGCTGCGCTAATGCCTCCGGGCCGGGAGCCTGCGATGGTTGGGGACGCGTAGATGCCGCCCTGCCAGTCTGTTGCCACGAAGAACTGATGGCTCCTGTACTTCTTGTCACTGTAGAGCAGCACAGAAGAGCCTTTGGGGGCGTAGCCATACTGAGGGGGAGAAGCACACAGGTGAGTGCCCACCCAATGAGCTCCTCCCGCACTTCTCCTCCTGCGCCCCTTCTCAAGGGCCCACCTGCACAGGGAATTCGGAGAATTCGCACTCAGATGTGAAGGGTGGAGGGCACACAGGGCCTGTGCTGGTGAGAGGCCGAGCCCACGGCCCCCAACCCAGCACGTAGCTTCTCTTCTATAAACAGGACCCCAGGGCAGGGCGTCAGGATGGAAGCAAAGATAAGCTCCCACTGGAAACTGGGGCAAAGGGTGGAATTCACATGAAGCAACTAAAACCCCGGCTGACTCCTTCCCATCCCTCTCGCTCAGTGTTATACTTCATTTTTAGGAACATCAGGGTGTTTAGAATCTTGAAACTACTGAATCCCCTTTAAAAAAACAACCTACTCCTTAGTTTCCTTACAGCAACCTGCCCTCCTAGTGAACTCCTGCCGCAGCAAGCACGGACGCGGCTTGGCTCCCTGAACCACACAGCAAGAGACTGGTGAGGACAAGGGCACAAGGGGTGGCCTCAGGGCTGAGGCCACCCCAAATCAGGTCCCGACAGGAGATCCATGTGCATCACGCAGGGTTTGAAACACAGGTCTCCTCTGTACTTGGGATGAAAACAAGCTCCATGAGTGAGCACACATTCCTGAGGCTGCTCCAACTCCCCCACAACTGCGTGTAGCTTCAGAGCATTCCTGACCAACTTAGATGTTGTTCTAGGCCACCGGGGGCGGCGTCCAAACCTTCTTGAGCACGCAGTTCTTCGTTTTTGCCAAAGGGCTTCCCTTAGCGGGCTCCTGTCACTCTGGGCAGTAGCCCCGGCTGGCTGCGTGGGAGCTACAGCACCAACGTCCACCCTCTCAGGAATTCCACTATCAGCTTCATCACTAGCCTCCACCCCACGGAATCTCAGCACGTCAGGAACATTGTTCTATGGGCCCCTGTCCTGTCATGTCCCAGCTACATACGGCCAGTGGATGCAGAACTTCTCTTAGCCATATGCCACAAAGATAACAGGTCCCTTTTCACGATTACCGGTCACCTCTAGCACCATACTTTGTCACCTGAACCAGCTACGCGGGGGAGATCAAAGAGCCAGGTTAAATTTTACATTTTGAGTGGAAGTTAATGCTTTAACCAATTTATTTTGTTGACAGTAGTGAAAATAATCAACCGCCTACTTTGATTAGCATTTGGCCGCTTCCCATCTCACCTTGTGGGTATCCGCTGAAATGCTGGTCACACCTTTCACCCGAAAATCAAAAGGCTGCTCCAGCGGGTATCCTGCCTTCTCCATGAAGACAATGAGGAAGCCCCCCAGACAAGCATCTACATGAAGAGGTATTTTGTATCTGACAGCCAGCTATTCCCAAAAGACAAAGACCACAAGAGAATTTCATTATAACCATATAACAAAAACTTGCAAGACGCAGGTGGAAAGATGTGCTGTGACCACAGGCCACTATATACCTTGTCTTTCAGGCTTTAAAAAATATTTTAATACACAGGGCCTCAACCTCACTCTATAATCAAGCAGGGCAGGAGCAGCCCTCTGATGCTGGGCACAAGGTCCTGCTGTAGTAACTGCCAGGTGGGGAGGAAGGGCGACAGGCGGGGCCGCTGCTGGACGCCACCATCGGGCAGCAGACTCCAAATGCAGCTCATTTTCCCGGCTGAATCGAAATGCCAGTACTCTCCCAGAATATCCAGTTTCAACAGTCTTCTTCCCACAGCAGAAGCCAGTAACTTTCTGAGGCTCCAAACAGAGCAGCAGGGGTTCCTACAGGGCTCAGGAAATGTGTGCACGTGTCCAAGTTGAGACTTGCTTCTCCCTGCTGAGTATTACACCATTACATTCTACTCTCAAATCTCAGCCTGCGTGCCTGGCGGCCCATTTCTCCCACGTACCTTGGCCACTTCAGGGACAGGATCAATGATACCATGAGGAAACTGGGGTGTAGAACAGACAAGCATGGCCGTGTTCCTGGAGATGGCTCTCTTCATTGCCTAGGGGTTTAAAGTTGAAAGGAAAATGAGAAGCCACGTCAGAATCCCTCTTCTGTGCTGCTGCCAAGAGCACTCCAAGCCACCAGCTCAGGGTCTGCACTCGTCTAGCCCGCCTCATCTGCCTCTCCAACCTGGGAGAGGACAGCCCCACGCCACAGAGGCAGCACGCAAACGCGGCCAGAGGGCTCCATCTGGGGAAATGTCTGAGGCCACAACTTGGCAGGAGAAAGGGCATTGGGCCAAGAGGCAGAGAAGCCTGTGTGAGTCCCAGTCCTGCTCACTAGTGTGGAACCCTGGGGCAAACGACTTAACTCCATACAAACTGTTTCCTCACCTGTGCGCTGTGCAAGGACAGACAGTTTCTACAGCCACCACCCGCCCCCCACCCGGGCTGTCACAAGACTGAGATGCAATTCTTACAGCACCCAGGCACTAGAGAGTTCTCCACACGGCACGACATAGGAACAGTGACTAAAGGACTACTACAGGGTCTTTAATAAAGCAAGTCTGCCACCTGTGATGACATGGATGAACCTGGAGGACACTCTGCTGAGTGAAGTAAGCCAGGGACAGAGAGACAAAGGCTGTGTGACCTCACATACATGGTGCCCGTGACAGGCAAACTCGGAAGCAGAAAGCAGGATGGCGGCTGCCAGGGGCTGGAGGATGAGGGGCACCAAGTTGCCTGTCCGGATGTTCTGGACCGCTTGCGGATGGCCATGTGGCCGGGCTGCACAATACTGCACTGTGTGTCTGAAGCCAGCTAGCGGTCCAGAGAGCAGCCCCGTGTATTCTAACCCAGAAACAAGGGAGAAGAAGGATGATGGTAACTATGTGAAATGGGATACGCTCCACAGTGCGGCTGTAGTGAGGAGCTGGCTGTGTGGACACGCGTCAGCGGAACATCCAGCCAGCACCTTAGATATGCACAATTTTTATCTGTCAATTAATTATTCAGTCAACATATCAATAAAGATGGAAGGCAGAAATAATGCTAGTGCTACGAAACTGGGCAGTTTAGTTCTGAAAAGATACAGTTCCTATTTTATTGGCAAGGATATGGATTCAGGCTCCTAAAAACCACAGGGAGAGTCCTGGGCCAAGTCAGTCCGTGCTCATCTTAGAGAGAGGAGAAAGTGAAGTTGCAGAAGTGAAGCCCAGGTCTGCCAAGTATCAACCCAGGACTGGACCATCCTGCTTCCTCAGAGCTCAAGACTTTATGCAAACACCGAGCCTCACTCCATCCCCACAGCCGGCGGCAGCTTGGCAGCCCCGTTGCCCACAGTCAGAGGCCACTGGAGCCTCTCTGCGCACAACACTGGAGAACGTCTGTCAGTCGGTTGTGTCCCTGCTCCTCACAGTCCATGGCACAACACGGGCCCTTCAGGGGAACTCACCCGAACATCCACCTCCATCATTTTGTTCAGTGGAACCCGTATAATCTTCATCCCAAAATAATTGGCTGCTTTGTCAAATGCGGCATGGGCACTTTGGGGGGCCACACTGAATGAGAGGGAAAAGATTAATGAAATTCAGATAGAAACAGGGCTCAAGAGAGAGCCAAGTTAGCAGCTGGTTATTCTTCCTCACATTTTAAAAGTGTTTATACTGTTTTACCCTTTCAAGCACAAAGAAAAAGAGGTCAACTGATTTTCTACAGATATCTTCTCCCTATGGTTTAGGAAATCCAAAGCATAAATTAGGGCTGACAGGGAGAAGATGAGGGCCTGGGAATTTAGAGCAGATTGGCATCCGGCAAAGCCTTCTTGCGTCAGTCATCCAAAGCCAGGAAGCTGTGAGGGGTGGCGGGGTCACAGCCAAGGAAGAACCCAAGACTGCTTCTATGAGGTCAGTGGTTCCTTCCAGCTCTGAGAGCCCACGAGCCTGTGAGAAACTATAATTCCTGTTGTTCCTACACACTTGGAAGCAGCACTTCCACAGTACTGAAATGGGGGTGCCTGTCGGCTCGATCAGTAGAGCCTGCAACTCTTGATCTTGGGGTCCTGAGTACAAGGCCCACACTGGCACAGAGCATGGACAAATCGCACTGAAAAGGGGACTGAGTCATGGTTAAGTATCTGCTTTCAAACTTCTCTCAATTACTGCACTCTCAAAATCAATCATTCCCTTTACAGAAGGAAAGACTCTATTACTGAGTACCAAGCACCAAGATTTATATACAGAGACTGATGGCAGCCTGATGGATTCTCTCAGGCCGAGGACGAAGCACAGCATGAGACCACGTGCAACCCTTGGGTCACTGACACTTGTGGGGAAACAGAAACCCAGAGGATGTAGCATAAACATTCTGAGCAAAGAGAGTGTCTAGAGAAAAAAATGCAGCCAAATATCAAAGTTATGCCCATGGGGTGGCGTTATGGATACATCTCAAAAAGATTTTTAAAAAGTTCTTCTCCCAGAAAATAGCCTGCAGGTTGATTTTCTTAGGAAGCACCCTGAGACAGCCTATCATATTTAAGTAACTAGCACTGAACTTAAGGGAATTAGAGAGTTTTTCCTTGGGCTTCAGATTATTTATAATAAATATCACAGAATTCAAAGATGTAGTCCTGTTACTCGATCACTTTTAGAAAAAGGATTTCATTCTTTTTTTTTTTTTTTTTTAAGAATTTCATTCTTGCTTTCAGTATTTACCATGTATAAACTTGGGGGTTGGGAAATGAATGACCTTTAAAATTAACTGGCTAATCCATGTAGGATTCTGTGAAATGTGAGAGGATAAGGGTTGAGGGTACAGGACAGGATGAAAGAGGACTGGAACTACCAAAGGAAGAAGGAAGAGAAGGAGAAAACAGATGGTCAGGTTGTTTCCAACCGCAGTACTCCAAACAGATAAATCCCAAAGCCACGCAAACATACATTTCTGGAGTTTTGATCCCGTTCTCAAAGGCCAGGTCCCTGTAAGCTTTGCAGGCCATCAGTATGCTTTCTGTCCCCCCAGAGGTCACCTGTAAGAAAGAAGAGATGTCATCCTCGGAGAGCAGAGAAGGACAGCTATTGGCATGCATGTCCCACCCTATCTTGGTGGTGTCTCATGCAGGAGCAGGTCAGGTCAGGTCTGGCATGCACTCTGCAGAGCGGATATTACTGTGTCTTCCGGAAGGAAATGTGGCTTTATCAGCTAAGCCCAATCTTGGTTCAGAAGAGTAAAAAACTATGAAATAAGAATCTCTGCACTGTATGGAAAAATGCACCAGCTCCCCAGATGTCGGCAGCACATGGGCTGTTTACACTTCTACTACTCATCCGGCTGCGGTCAGGACAGCGCGTTTTACACCACTCAAAAGTGTCAGGATTACAGACTTTGATCTATATTCCCAGTGCCCACTGCAGAATACACTGCAGTCACAAAGTCCACTAAACTACGTAATATCTCAGCAGACCGAGAAGAAAAGTTTAGATATTCTGAAGTGAACTGTGGTTTCTCTTTGAAAAAGAAAAACAGAAGCCTCTACTTAGAAGTTGGTTATCTAAATCTTAAAAAAAAAAAAAAAAGAAGAAGTTGGTTATCTCACTTACCTGAAATCAAAACAAAAATCCTAGTGTTTTTAAACAAAGTAAAATGTTTTCCTCAAGCTAGGCCTAGCCCTCTGTTATTGGTGAATTGCTTTATCAGAGTTGAAACGTAAATATTCAAAGGTCATGTCGTGTGTCCAATTTCCCTCACGAGACCATAAACTCATGAAGGTGGGGACCGATCCCCTTGTGACAATATTCCAAGCACCTAGCCTAAAGGCTGACACCTAACAGAACCTCACCTAACTTTCTCAAAGCCTGATCTGACACTCAGTAAACCATGACCAACAAGGCACATCATACCCATCAGGTTAACTTTTGATGACATCTAAGAATGAATCATTTCAGGGAAGTCAGGGTGGCTCAGTTGATTAAGCATCCAACTCTTGATTTCAGCTCAGATCAGGATCTCAGGGTTGTGAGATCAAGCCCCACATCAGGCTCCACGCTCAGTTGGAGGTCTCCCTCTCTCGCCCTCTGCCCCTCTCCCCGACCTCTTCTTTCTCTCTCAAATGAATAACTAAATCTTTAAAAAAAAAAAGAATCACTTTAAAAAAAAAAAAAACCCAAAACAAAAAAGCCACAGCACTGAGCTAGGTGGCTATTTTCTTAGATTTCTCATCTCCAAAAATTCATACAAGGTTAGATAACTTGTTCATTGTACGGGTGAGAAAACTGAGCCCTAAGAAGATTAAAATAATCCACCCAATGCCATCTATTAGCATCAGTTGATAAAAAGTAAAACTTTGCTGCAGCACCTTCTTGCTAGACATGTCTTAAAGGCAAGGGAACCAAGGGCAAAAATGAACTATTGGGACCTCATCAAGATAAAAAAACTTTGCACACCAAAGGAAACAGTCAATAAAACTGAAAGACAACTCACAGAATGGGAGAATATATTTGCCAATGACATATTAAATAAAGGGCTAGTATCCAAAATCTATAAAGAACTTATCAACACCCGAAGAACAAATAATTCAATCAAGAAATGGGCAGAGGACATGAACAGACATTTCTGCAAAGAAGACCCAGATGGCCAACAGACACATGAAAAAGCTCCACATCACTCGGCATCAGGGAAGTACAAATCAAAACCACAGTGAGATACCTACCACCTCACACCAGTGAGAATGGCTAAAATTAACAAGTCAGGAAATGACAGATGCTGGTGAGGATGCAGAGAAAGGGGAACCCTCCTACACTGCTGGTGGGAATGCAAGCTGGTGCAACCACTTTGGAGAAACAGCATGAAGGTTCCTCAGAAAGTTGAAAATAGAGCTACCCTATAACCCAGCAACTGCACTACTGGGTATTTACCCTAAAGATACAAATGTAGTAATCCAAAGGGGCACATGCACCCCAATGTTTATAGCAGCAATGTCCACAATAACCAAACTATGGAAAGAGCCCAGATGTCCATCAATAGACGAATGGGTAAAGAAGATGTGAGATAGACACACACACACACACACACACACACACACACACACGTATACATTGGAATACTATGTAGTCATCAAAACTCTCAAATCTTGTCATTTGCAAAGACATGGATGGAACTAGAGGGTATTATGCTAAGCAAAATAAGTCAATCAGACAAAGGCAATTATTATACCATCTCTCTGATATGAGGAATCTGAGAAACAAGACCGAGGATCACAGAAGAAGGGAGGGAAAAATGAAACAAGATAAAACCAGAAAGGGAAACAAACCGTATGAGACTCTTAATCTCAGGAAACAAACTGAGGGCTGCTGGAGTTGGTGGGGAGGGAGGGATGGGGTGGTTGGGTGACGGACACTGGGGAGGGTAGGTGCTATGGGGAGTGCTGTGAATTGTGTTAAGACTGATGAATCACAGACCTGTATCCCTGAAACAAATAATACATTTTATGTTAAATAATTGAATTTAAATTTTTTTTTTAAAAAGAAAACTTTCTACATTTGTTCATTTGGTGAAGCTTAACATGAGGGGGAGAATAAGAGAAAGGGATCTCTGGAATTTCATATAATACCCCCACAGAGGACAAAAACACCATTGGCTACAAAATCCCAGCGGTCAGGAGTTACATGGAAGATTAGCTGAGAGAAGTTAGTCATACTGTGATTCAGGAAGTTTTCACCAAACACATGCCCATCACCCACTAAGTAATGCCACTGAACTTGGGCACAGGACGCCCGCCTGTTTGTAGCCTCTGCACTCTTCTGCCAGAGGAGATGAAAATGCTTATAGCAGAGGTCAGCTCTGCAAATCAGCAGCTCGCCCTGTGGTCTAGCACAAAACCTCAGACTGTCACATGAGGACCCAAATGAGCTGTGAAGCAAGTCAGGAAAGGACCGGCAATGTCCAAGTCTCCAGTGTGTCAGCCCCTTACTAAGGTTCAGTAATGACCTACGCAAAAGGATTTCTAAACCCCTAGTCACCCAGCACACACGCCCTATTTTTAGTCCAATAACTAATCAGATCAACATCATTATTTGTTGGGCAAACAGCAGTGTACTTCTGACTGTAAAAGCAGGAATACCTAAATTCTACTTCTAATTTTTTTCTAATCCCCAAATTCTGTGTCTAAACATGCTAACAGGAGATAGCTGGAGAACCTGGGACTTACACCCACATCTCAAGGGAACAAGAAATTAAAGCCCCACTGGTGCAGAAGACGACAGCTCGAAAAACTGCTTTCTCCCTGACCCGATGCTCTGGTCAAGAAAAATAAAATGCTCTGGTAAAGAAGCATTGATGCTCTGATAAAGAAAAATAAAGCTCTCTCTCAAGAATGACTCACGAGACAGCTCTCACGTGGGTCTGCAGCGTGAACTCACGCGCCCTCTGGAGGATGAGACTGCACCCTGAGCATCAGACTCAAATGGGTTCCCATGTGACAGCACCTCCCAGCAAGTCCCTGGCAACTGCCAGAAGTAACTACACATGTTCCCTGCGAGAACTTCACTTCAATCTGGAGACTGAAGTTCCCAGAAAGATGTAAAAAAAAAAAAAAAAGTTACAAATATAAGGATACAAGAGGATTATGAGTGAAACCAGCAGAAACGGAGAGTTAAGACTCATGAGTAACAATCCTGTCTGATAATTCTATCAGACGCAAAATATAAAATACTTACACGCAACATATTTAAATGAACAAAACATAAGCCAAGGAAAGAAACGATAAAGAACCACCATGCAGGGACACCTGGCTGGCTCAGTCAGCAGAAGTTGCAACACTTGACTTCAGTGTTCTGAGTTCGAGCCCCACATAAGGCATAACACTTAAATAATACAGAAATAAATCAATCAATAAATAAATAAAATGAGCAAAAACCTAGTCTAAAAACAAAAGAATCCCCAGGTAGATTAAGACAAAATTCTCAAAAATGAAGAACACAGTAAATGAGGTTAAAAATAATAAATAAACAAGGGCGCTTGCATGGCTCAGTGGTTAAGCCTCTGCCTTCAGCTCAGGTCATGATCTCAGGGTCCTGGGATCGAGCCCCACATCGGGCTCTCTGCTCAGCAGGGAGCCTGCTTCCTCCTCTCTCTCTCTCTGCCTGTCTCTCTGCCTACTAGTGATCTCTGCCTGTCAAATAAATAAATAAAATCTTAAAAAGAAAAAAAAAAACTCAATAGGAGAACTCAAATGCAGAGGAGACATGGCTGAAGAGGGAATCCATGAAACCCCTGTACTCATCTCCCAGCTCCGACAAGCAGCACCTCACAGCCTGTCTTTCCTCCACTTGCAAACGCCCCCGCCGCTGCGGCTGAGAACACCTGCTCTTTCAACACTAATTACACCCCAACCAGGTGCGTGGCAGCCCTTCTTGCTCCAGCCCTCATGTCTCACCCAACTCCTTTGTGCTGTTTGTCCCTCTGGATGTTTTTCCGGCTAATTTTGTATAAGTCTTATTCTATAAATTGGGTTAGGAGCCATGTAAGTATTTTACACCATTCTGAATGAAACAGGGCTCTTCGGACAAATGGCTGGCTTGGTGTCTGGAAATGCATAAAGCGACCCTGGAACATTTCAGCAAATAAAAGTATTTTGTCAAAAAAAGAAGGAAAGAAGCTTTCAAAGACCACTTGAATCATACAAAAGGACCCAGAGGCCAAAAATAAGAGGCTCCCACTGGTCAAAATGGGCTAATCTGAGCATCACTCAGAGCAGCAGCTCCGATGGACTGAAACACAGGGAGCAGTCTGTAATTTCCCCCACTGCTGACTGACATTTGAATTACTTCCAGTTTCCAACATCACGGACAATGCTGCTAGGAATATCCATCTATCCTGACATACACGTGCCAGTTTTCCAGAGGTATGTACCCTAAGTAGTGAAATTTCAGGGTCGTGAGATACATGTTTCTTCCACTTCTTCAGATGAGGCCAAACTGTTTCGGGCTTGCTTAACTGATGGTCTCCTCAGAGTTCAGAGAGTCGATGGCACAGGAGAAGGCCTACCTGCTGGGAGTATACTGGATGGGTCGAAGAGGGAGGGGGAGAAATAAAGGAGCAGACACAGCAGATGTGCAAAATATTTACAATAATGGAATCCACAGTGCTGTCTTTCTAGTAACTTCAGGTTTAAAATTTTTCAAAATATAAAACTGAAGGGGAAAAAAAAATCTTAAAAAATATACAATAAAATGCTGATGCTCTAAAAATTCCAAAAGTTAGCATTTTTACATTGTTGTTAATCTGATCTTCCTATCAATAATCACATTATTTGTGTAACAAAATGTTTCCAACAAACTCTTCTACTTTAGGATAAAAACATAAGGTTATTGGAGGCCACCTGCATATACTCACACATCCACAGGAATCCGGCCCCCCATTGAACAGGGAACAAGCTATCCTCACAATCTCGGCCTCGATCTTGCGCAGTCCCGGGAAGATGTCTGGATGCAGTGGATTACTCCATGCAAAATCTCCGTAAGCCTGCAAACCGATGCACGCAGATATGAAGCAGGAGGGATAAATACACGGTATGGGACAGGAAATCATGCACTAGACAAAGGTTTCTAGATGCCAGGCACAACCCTAGAAACTGGAAAAACGGGAAGATATGTGCTGCCCTCCAAAGAAGCTCAAAATACAATGGAGGAGACAGACTTGCAAATAAGTTATTTTACAATGTTGTTAGAGAGGAGATGTGAAAGTGGCTCAAAGCACACACTAAAACACCAAACAGACCCAGTTTGCAATCTTAGCTTTGCCTATTATTTCTTGCTGTGTCATGTGAGGTCAAAACACCTCTCTGAGGTTCAGTGCCCTCATGTGCTCAAGGAGACAATCATGGTCCCTACTCGATAGGGTTCTAGCTAAGTAAATAACATTAGGTATGCAAAGCCCTTAGGAGAGCATCTGGCAAAAAGCAGCCAGGTGTGTGACAGCAGAAGTATGCAAGTGATGAAAGGAGCCCTAAGGAGGGAATAACAAACAGCCTGAGGGGTCTGAGGTGTCTGTACAGGCAGAACCTTGACAGATCAATAGGAATTCGTCATTTTGAACAGGTGGAATGAAGGAGGGGAGGAAAACATGGTAAGAGCAAGGTACACTCAGTGAAGAGGAAAGGCGGAAGTTCATATTTACATGGGAAAGTAACAGAGGTAGTTGAAAAACACAGGTGGGAGCCGGCTGAGGCTAGGCTTGCATTTTCTGCTATGTAAGCAGCTTGGGTTTTATCCCATAGATAGTGGGAAGCTATCTTTCAGTG
Organism: Mustela nigripes; assembly: GCF_022355385.1. Classification (NCBI taxonomy): domain Eukaryota; kingdom Metazoa; phylum Chordata; class Mammalia; order Carnivora; family Mustelidae; genus Mustela; species Mustela nigripes. The sequence goes on along the minus strand of NC_081560.1, from coordinate 137,087,096 downwards.
GACATCTTTCAGTGGAAAGATTTTTAAGCTAAGAAGTAAACTCAGAGCATTATGTCAAGGTATAGCCGAGCCAAACTTACAGTATTTAGTAAGGTAGGAGTGGTTTCATAGTTACCATAATTAAACAAAGACCTTAAACACTGTTGAGTCCAATGCCAATGCCAAAGTGGGGTTTAGGAAATAAACTGGATTAGGAGAGGAAGAAGCTACAGGCAACCCTAAAGTCAACCAAAAATATGAGAATTATTTCAATTATGAGTGAACCTATTGCTTATTCTCAAAATCAATTGATCTGAGACTCAGGTGGTACAGGGAATGAGGGACAAGTGTCTGTTCCTCCTCTCTTCTCATCAAAGTATGTCTTGTCATTAATAACCTCAAGTGATGGGGAAACAAGACACCCTTCCCCAGTAATCTGCCTTCTACATGGGGCACTGATAAAGCATGGAAACGTAAGTAACATTGTCCTTTTTTATGGACTGAAGATGTCTCTGACAATATTACCCATATTCACCTATGTATGGGTAAAGAGAAACTTTTCAACTATCCTTAAGTATTTTTTTTTTCTTATTACAAAAGGAAGGAGAAAAACTGAGGTAGTATGAAGGCCACAGACCACACACGCTCCCTTGGGGTGCCAGCATTCACCTTCACCAGGAGTTCGGTGAGCTCCTCAGCCCCACTGTACACCGCTCCGGAGGCTTTCCCTTCCTGCCAGAAGATGTCTGTAGAGAAAGGTAAGACCACTGGGTCAATAAGCAGGAACCTCCCCAAAATACAAAGAAACATCTCTGGGTACAAAAGAAGAAAAAAAAAAACTTTTGAGTAGAAACCCAAAGGTGTTCTTATGTTAAATCAAGAAAAAGAATTCCAATAAAGACTTATTATCATAGCAAAATAAAGATGAAAGTGTGAAACTACCAATAATAGTGTGAAAAAGACAGTAGGAGCATCCAGGTATAATACAGTCCAATAACGATGCTGTCATCACCCCAGCGGCCTTCTACCAGTACCAAATTGTTCCTTTATCTAAACTCATTTTCTGGTCTCTGTATGGCTAACTTGACTTTTTTCTCCCCTTCCTATCTAGTCAAAGGAAGTGTGAGAACTACGATGAGCAGAGTTGGCAGGAAAATGCAGGGCGAAGTGCAAGATTTCAGTACACTATCATCAAAGGTGGAACCAGAGAACTGAATCCCTGACCAGACAAACCATGATGATGAACACACCATCAGCACCCTGGTCTCAGTGGCCCTGGCCTCGCACAAGCCCCAAACCCACCCACAATTCCACCTCCGGTCTAAGGTGCTTCTCCAAAGTCAGTCTATGTTCTATCAGTGATTCTGCTGATGTGGGTAGCAGGTACCTCTGATCCAATACAGTTGTGCCCTACTGAGAGTGGGCAGTGACAAAGCTACCAGAGACACACTAACTGAAAACTGTTGCCACGGGCCCCACAAAGCCACACTCTTCAGCTCCAGCAAGAGAGCAAAAGAATGAGTAGCGAACATCCAGACAGACCCCTCATTTTCAGCCAGCTCTGGCTTGATTCCATAGGACTTTCCCTCTTTCCTTAGAGGACACTGGACTGTCCCATGCATGTCTTCAGACCAGAGGCCACCAGCCCTTCAAAAATAGAATATGTGGTTTTGTTTCCTGTTATTTTACCGGTGCTACTGTCAATGACTCAGAAAAGGGAAGGCAAGGCAATATGGTGACAGGAATGTGCCCTGAAGATCAATGAAATCTTTAATATCCAGGTCTCATCTGGCTGATCCCCGCTTTATATCACCTATAAATTCTGGACTGCAGCTAATCTTATACTATCCAATGTCAAAATCTCAACACATGGCAATTAGAAATTTTTCAGTGTATTTGCTGTGGTATCCTAGATTGGAACCTAGAACATTAAAAAGGACATTGGTGGAAAAACTGGCAAAATAGGAACAGAATTTGCAGTTTAGTCAACTATTATTTTGACAAATGAATCACGGTCACTTAAGATGTTAACTTCAGGAGAAGCCAGGTGTATGGGAAACCTCTGTTCGTATGAATTTGCAAATTCTCTGCAAATCTAAAATTATGACAAACTAAAAAGCCTGTTTTCTAAAAGTACTTACAATACGATCTTACTCTGTAACAAACCTGCATTTGTGTTAATAGTCAACATTTTGGGGCACGTGGGTGGCTCAGCCAGTTAAGAATCTGTCTTTGGCTCAGATCATGATCTCAGGGTCCTGGGATTATGCTCTGCATCTGGCTCCCTGCTCAGTGGGGAGTCTGCTTCTTCCTCTCCCAGCTGCTAGTGCTTTATCTCTCTCTCTCTCTCAAATAAAATTTTTTTTAAAAAAAGAGTCAACATTTATTGAGCACTTACTACATGGCAGGTATTATACATTTATATGTATGACTTTATTTAATCTTTGTAATCATCTTTTCAAGTAATCCCCATCGTAGAAAGACAGAGACCATGACATAGGTTAAGTAATTCACCCAAAGTCACAGCTTAAATGGCCCAACCATGATGTGAATCCAGGCTGATTCCATGGGTGACACTCTGTTTTAAAAGACCTTTGCATTTTTTTAAAGTAATCTCCATATCTAAGGTGGGGTTTGAATTCACAACCCTGAGATCAAGAGTCACATGCCCCCCCAACTCAGCCAGCCAGGGCTACACTCTTAAACATTAAGAACATTAAGCTACTTGGTATATTTATCCTTCCCTTACATGCATGCGTATATATGTATCTATCTGTGTGTGTATGTTTGTTACACAAAAACACTATTAAAATTCATATATATACACATACATATATATATATATATATATATATACACACGTGTGTAGGGGTGTGTGTGTGTGTATCTCATCTGTGTTTATCTTGTGATGATGGAATTTTCTTTTGTGCCTTTGTGCAGATTTCACAATTTCTGTAATGAATCTGCATTTTATTTTTATTACGTATATATTCTCTCTTTCGAAACAAACTATGTTTTATTCAGGCTCACAAAAGGAAATGGGACCAAGTTCCAGTTCCACTGTCTCTAAGATTTGTTTGCTTTATGGATGAAGGATGAATTTAAGCATAATTTTTATAATAAGAAATTCAGCCTCTGAGACACAATGAACATGTTAAGTTCCAGGGATGAAGCATTCTTCACCTACGACATTAAACAAGGACCAAACCGGCCACACTGGGAAAGCAAGCAGCGTGCGTTTGACCAGAATCATACCCATAGAGCTGTACTCCTTGAGCTTCTCCAGGACTGCAGCCGCACTCAGACCTTGCGAGGGCAGAGCTCTTACATACTCTTTGTCCACTTTCAGGAATGACATGTTCTTGCTTATATCATCCTTGGTCTTGTTCACCTTCTCTTGGATCTCCAAAGGGAAGAAAGGCAAAGTTAAAAAGGATATAGAAAAATACAGGCCAGGGAGCAGAAGAACCAGTTATGACTCCGAGTCAACCACTCTGGGCTGGGCGCCACACGGGTGCGACAGAACAGGGATGGTATTTTTTTTCAATAGATACGAGGAGGTGCTGGCTGCTCAGCTCTTTGCTGGCATGTGAGACAGGCTCTTAGGAGTCTGAAAAGTCAACTTTCTTTCTGAAAGTCAAAAATGCATTCAGTTTCCCTCCCCCACCCCCTTCCTCTGGGATGCCCGACATCAGCCCTGCTTTACTGGGTTTGCTCGAGCCAGTGCCGGCACCTGTGAGCATGGTATCTGGACCATATCCGGGCCTGGCAGCAGCCAGTGTGTGAAGAAACAAAGGTGGAGCCACGAACGGCAGCCAGAAAATAGGCCACGTGCAGAAGGGATGCTGGTGCCTGTGCCAGTGATGGGCTCCGTCACCAGACACACACGGAGCACACCCAGAACGCAGAGGCCCTGTGCAACTCCCCACACGTGTGCACAAGACCGCTGGGGGCAAGGGGAGAGCACACTCCCATCTCCTCGGTCTGTCTGCTGCCTGTACTCCCTGAGGCTTCAGTGCTAGGGGAGTGGCGGTCCTTTCCATGTGGTTCATCAGCTACAGCTGTTTCTCCTTGGCCCTCATCCTCACCGCAAAAGCCCGTGCTTTCCCTTCCCCGTTGCCCAACAACCCCTGTGGGCCCAGGAGACACAGTGACCAAAACACACTAACTAGGCAGTACAAGTGAGAACAACTTCTGTTCTCACGGCGCTTCCCTGTAGCAGCAGACACAGAGAGTGAAAGTCAGGTGGTGGAAAGTGCTGGGGGAGGACAGAGCAGAGTTTTAAAAACACACCAAGCCAGCAGGGGCTGCTATCTGCACTAAGGGACCACTGAGGGTCAGGCCTGAAAGAGCGGCTGCAGGCCACGATCTATAAGCATTACAGCAAGACCATTTCAGCGACCTGTTTGTGAATGTCCGAGGCCCAAGATCTGACCCCAAATGTTGCAACTTTCCCATCTCTAGCTATAGAGGATTAGAATAGGAGAGGTGCCTCCTAGATGCGGCCCCCAACGAAACCACAGGGAAAGCCGAGCCTGGGAACCAAGCCCACCAGGCTAGCAGGCAGGCAGCAGCAGACAGCGGAGGCCACGCCCAGGGTAGTGGGGAGACATGTGATTGCCATGAAAGCATTTTTAAAGTTGTACATGGACTGTACTGCCAAATGGAAAGCGCGCAGCAGGACCAAGCCATGGGACTAGGTAGACTAGTCTGCTGCTGTAATAAAACAGGCCTAGACTGCTGCTGTAATAAAACAGAAGAGACACGAAACGATGATGATCATATTAGAAAGCACAGCATATACCTTTCCCCCAGTGCCTGCCTCAGAGCCTCAATCATATTCTAATTTCCTCACTGCATTTATTTCAAAATGAAATTCTTGTGTATTTGTTCATGTAGCTATTTTCTGCTTTTCCCAGGAAAATTGCACAGATTGGGGACTTAGTCCCCAGCACCCAGAGCAGTACCTGATGCTGAGCACGGGCCTGCAAACCATCAGCTGAGTTAAGTGAATGTAGCGAAATGAGCAAGACAGGGACACATCATGCACACTCGCTCAAAACAAAGAACTATCTCTGAGCCTCAAAATCTGCTTCTAAAAAATGAAAGGTGTCTGCTTAGTTTCTAAGTGCCTTCCAATTCTGTTATTTTATAAATTTAAGAACGGGTTTTGGAACCCTAGCATTTATTTGTCCCCAAATCTGAAACTGAAGGAGAAATGTGTGAAGAAAAAGCAAAAAAATACGGGGAATGGAAAGGGGAAATGCTAGTATCCTTTGAAATCCAGTCCACTCTCTACGGTCGCCCTCTCTCTATCCTTTAAGTCTAGAACGACTCAAGGAAATTTCATTTTAGGGCTTAAGATGATTTAGGGTCAAATAAAAGCCCATCTATTCCCATTCCCCTTTTCTACCCCAATGACTATTTCTGCTTCCCTATCAGGAAGTGAACCTGAAAATAAATACACAGTTACTGGAGAGTTAGTTAGCGCAGGGGTCTGAATGGATTTTGGTAGAAAGGCTAAAGCTGACTGACATCTCTTCTGATTTGGCCAGGAAAGGGGAAAAGGAAAAGGGAACTGAAAGCCAAAAGTGAAAGAGGGACAGGCAGGGCACGTAGGGAGACGAAGACATCAGAGGCTATGTGCCTTCCTAAGGGCTCACATGGGGCCTGCCCTATTTATCTTCTGCGATAAAGAGCCGGTGGGAAGGGTACAGAGGTAACGGTCTCATCCTCAGCATGGGTGAGGGGACAGAGGACACAGAGAAGAGAACATACTGTGCTACAGACAGGTACAAAGAGCAAGAGAACAGAGCTCTCTAAGTTCAAGACCTGGGACCCACAGACCACAGCTGGGATCTAGCCCCTGGCTATTCAGGGAAACACAGCCAGGCTCATCCCTTTACCTACCCATGGCCCTGTGCTGCTTTCCTGCTCCAGGGGCAGACGTGAACCGTTCTGACAGATATGGTATGGCCTGCAAAGCCTAGAATGTTTCCTATCTGGTCCTTCATGGAGAAAGTCTGTCAAACCTGCCCTAAGCATGGAAGTACCTGACCCAGACACACATCTCAAGTTAGCACAGCCAAACACTGCTCAAAAGCATCATGCCACTTTGGTCAGCTTTCCTAATTGTAAATTCTGTCTCAACAGGTGTCACCTGTCTCCTTTGGTCAAACAGGTTGGAGAGAGGGTTCAGGTGGGTTTCTTAATCTTGGCACTTCAGACATTCTGAGCCAGGTAATTGTCTGCTGGGCCCCACAGGATTTTAGCAGCACCCCTGACTGTGTTCCACTGAGAGCCAACAGCATCCCACTCCAGTTGTGACAACCAAAGGCATCCTCAAACATTGTCAGATGTTCCCCGGTGGGTAGGGGGACAAAAATCACCTCTCGCCCTGGGGAATTCACACTAGGTTCAGTAAACAGAAAGAAGACGTCATGCTCATGGGGGTGGTGGGAGGGCAGAGAGATCTACACAGATTCCACTTACCTTGCGACCGATAATAGGCATCTTCCTGACAAGCTTAAAACATCTTTTTTTGAACCTTGACCACAAACCTAAAAGAAACAGAGGGTTCCGTTACCCGAATAAATTCCCACGGATAAGGTATGAACTCCTCAATGGGCCTCCTGCAACCTCACCCACCTACTGATCATAAAGGTATTCTCTCTGTTTTAAAAAACCGTTAAATTTAAACTGCCAAAAGTAATGTATTTACACGATTCAAATTTTTTAAAAATTGGGGTACCTAGGTGGCCCAGTCAAATTAAGCATCTGACACCTGGTTTCGGCTCCAGTCACCATCTTAAGCTCCTGGGATCAAGTCCGGAGTTGGACTCCACACTGAGCACAGCGTCTGCTTCAGATTCTCTCCCCCTCCTCCTCTGCTTCCCCCCCTGCTCATGTATACATGTGCAGTCTCCTTCTCTTTTTTTCTCTCTCAAATATGTAATAAATAAAGTCTTTAAAAATTTTTTTTTAATAAATACACACAGAGTTAAAAGTTTCTCTCTTGGGCACTTGGCTGGCTCAATCATTTAGCAGCTGCCTTTGGCTCAGGTCATGATCCCAGGGTCCTGGGATTGAGCCCCGCATCGGGCTCCCTGCTCCACAGAAAGCCTGTGTCTCTCCCACTCCCCCTGTTGTGTTCCCTCTCTTGCTGTGTCTCTATCAAATAAATAAATACAATCTTTAAAAAAAAAAAAAGTTTTTCTCTCAAGGATTCCCCAGATTTTAATCCTACCCTCAGGTAAACACTACTACTCTTCACTTCTAGAATAGCCATCTAGAATTTCTTTATGCTTATACAAGCAATAATAAAGATAAAATCTTATTTGCCCCACCTTTTAAACAAAAGGTAGCATACGATAGCACTATACTAGACCTTGATACTCTATTTAGGCATATTCTCTTAAAGCTCAGTGCTTCCTCATTCATCTGTATTTTTTTTTTTTTTTTAAGATTTTATGTATTTGAGGGGCGCCTGGGTGGCTCAGTGGGTTAAAGCCTCTGCCTTTGGCTCAGGTCATGATCCCAGGGTCCTGGGATCGAGCCCTGCATCAGGCTCTCTGCTCAGGAGGGAGCCTGCTTCCTCCTCTCTCTCTCTGCCTGCCTTTCCACCTACTTGTGATCTCTGTCAAAAAAATAAAATCTTAAAAAAAAAAAAAGATTTTATTTATTTGAGAGACAGAGAGAGCACAAGAGGGGGAAGGACAGAGGGGAAGAGAGAGAAACAGACTTGCCGTTGAGCAGGAAGCCGGACATGGGACTCGATTCCAGGACCCTGTGGTCATGACCTGACCAGAAGGCAGACATTTAACCGACTGAGCCACCCAGGCACCCTAGCATTCACCTTTTTAGCTCTAAAGTAATCCATGATATGGATGTATCATAACTAATTTAACCAGCCCCTTCCTGATGGACACTTAGGTTATTTCTAGTACTTCCTATTATCAACAACAGTGGAACAATAACCCTGCAGCAGGTACCACACACCTGACAGCGTGTCTACAGCATGAATTCCCAGTTCTGTTCCTAACAGAACACTAGGTCAAATGACATATGTATTGCAGAGCTGCTGACCTTCCCAAAGTTCCAGATGCCCAACACAATATGTATGTATCATAACTAATTTAACCAGCCCCTTCCTGAGGACACTTAGGTTATTTCTAGTACTTCCTATTATCAACAACAGTGAAATAATAACCTTGCAGCAGGTACTGCACACCTGACAGCATGCCTACAGCATGAATTCCCAGGAACAGAACACTAGGTCAAATGACATATGTATTACAGAGCTGCTGACCTTCCCAAAGTTCCAGATGCCCAACACCTCTCTTTCCTCCATGAACACAAATGACCAAGCCATGCTTTTCTTCAGGATCTATGCTCTAGCCTCTCTTCAACATACCCCCTGACAACTTTTCAACACTTACAGACTTAAACAGGCCTTCAGTATCACGGACACCAATCAGACTCCCTTCTGTCAGGTAGTACACAGGACAAATACGGAATTCTGATTCTATCCACTGCAAGAATTATAAATACATGGCATCCAAAGAGGCCATCGTAACTTTTAATAAATTCACACTCAATATAGGAGGCACCTAAGGATCAAGCATTAATAATTTGCTGAAGGCCACAGGTCACAACAGTGACACAGCAGGCATTTAACTGAAGTATTAATTTTCCTAGCCCTATAACCCCAGGACTCTAGGCTGCTTCAAACACAGAACAGAAATTCTCAGTTATCCCGAATGAGTCCATGAGGAATCTAGACCTAGCTTCTGTGCAGGCAGGAAATGAATGTGACCTTTTACTACATTTCTAGGAGATGGAGACGCTCCAGCTTCCCTAGCCAGTGGAGCACTCTCCAACAAGCATGGACTGTCTGTGCCTCCTTGGTACTGATTACACGACGCCCTGCATCTTTACTGCTTGTTTTTATGTGCGCTATAACCCTGCCTTTCCCCCTTGCCCACAGTGCCTACCACCAGTGTCAACACTCCATAACATCTGGGACAAAATCAGGGAACTGAGACCAAGAATGAATAAAAAGACAAAGGGACTGAAATCACTTGTTTGTAGGTTACTTTTTTGTTTAAATTTTGGAGTATTTCCTCTCGGGCCTATGTTCTACATACAGCTGCGATTTTACGGTATGTACAACCTCGTGTCCTCTTGTCACAGCCTTTTCTACATTAAAGATTCTTCCTAAACAGAGTTTTTAAAATATTATCATAATAGGCCATCAAATGAGTATAACTTAGCATTGGATATCTAAGATGCTTATTATCTGACCATTTCTAACAATGTTGAAGTTGTAAAGATTCATAGCACCTTCCTTATTTAGTAGATGAGGTAATTAACTAATGAGGAAGAAAGAGGTCAAAAACTCAGTAAATGGGAGTCACTTGTCCAGTAGTAGTCATGTGGCTAGGTGAAGGAGGCGAGAATAGACGGAGTGTGTGCCAGCTGTGAGATTAAACAGGACAGGTAAAAAGAAGAGAATACAAGATCAGAGACAGAGAAATTAGAAATGAAGAGATCATGTGATCATAACATAAAAAGATGATCTCAGAAGTCCCCAGAAGTACAGAAAGAAAAGTAATTATAGTGTTTATTGTAGTGTTTTAAGGTAATAAAATAGGAAATGCAGTGTAAGGACACCAAAGCATGGCTCTTTACAGGTGACAAATTCCTTTCACACAAACAAGGCCTCCTCAATACTGACATTACCCTATGAGTAAGTAAGGCGGGTGACACTTGGGCCCATTTTACTATGAGGAAACAGGCTAAGAGAGCTTAAGGGCGTTGTTCAAGGCGCCACAGTCAGAAACGGGCAGAGTGTATCACCTCCTCCTGCCACATAACTCTGATTTCTGTTCATGAACTATGGACAATCCCACAGTTAAATCAATGTCAAAGAATAATGATATGCGCTGATATCGCAGAGCAGAATTAGGGACGAGATAACACGCCTGAGAGCAGCTGACCCCTGCCAAAGCTCTCACTCCCATCCTCTTGACACTTCTAGTTCTTATCTACCCCAGTGTCCATCCTATGTTCCAGAATTATCCTCTCCTCTTAGACGTGTATTCAGAGTTTGAAAATCAGCAAAATTTATCACTAGTCTAGACTTTAAGACTCTTCTGGGGCAATGGGCTGAAAATAACTCAATTGTGATAAGGACAATGTCTCTCCACGAGCAAGGTACTGAAAAAATGGCAATGCTGCCAAGGTTATCCCCAATCTCTAGAGGGAAGGCATTTTGATCAGTGTCTAAAATTCAAGTTAGAAGTTACAAAATAAAAAGTGTAGGGTGTGTATATGTGTTAAACTATAGGAAATTGCTGATATTCAAAAATGCTGACCTGGGGTGCCTGGGTAGCTCAGTGGGTTAAGCCTCTGCCTTTGGCTCGGGTCATGATCCCAGGGTCCTGGGATCGAGCCCCGCATCGGACTCTCTGCTCGGCAGGGAGCCTGCTTCCCTTCCTCTCTCTCTCTCTCTGCCTGCCTCTCTGTGGCTCTCTCTGTCAAATAAATAAATAACATAAAAAAAAAAATGCTGACCTATTGAAACAACATTTTTTATGTCTGGTTCAACTGGATTCAGATACAGAAAAAAGATACCTGTGTGTACATAGTGGTTGGCTCTAGGTAGCAAGATTTTCATTTAGTTCTTATGGATTATTGGCATTGCCTAATTTTCCGCGATGAACCTGTACTACTTTTATAATAAGAAAAAAATGTATTTAAAAGGACTTAAATAGCTCGGAGTTGGGCTTACGAAGATTTCCATGGCACATACCATCAATACACTGCTACGGGTAATTTTCTCACGGAATGCATGGAGGCCAGTATATTCTGTTTGGAACAAGGCAGGTATGTAAGTACCAGGGTCTAAGGTGGCTGTGGGCAAAATGCACACAGGCACCGTGGCCTGCAGAACTAAAAACAGAAGTCAATATCTAAAGCAAACACTAATCATAGTGAAGAAATATAAACTCAAGATCTGTAACCTTACGTTGGTTTTAATAAATGCACTACCTTGAAAGGAAAGGTACACAGACTGATGGCCAGCAGGAGCTGGGGGGAGAGGGTGACAGGGAGTTATATAGTGGGTACAGGGTGTCAGTGTGGGATGCTGAGAAAGTTCTAGAGATGGACAGTAGGGATGGCTGTGCAAAAATGAGAATGTACTTAAAAATTGATAAAAGAATAAATGTTATGTACAAATATTTTATCACAATAAAAAAGAAAGGAAGAAAAGTCTATTTATTGCTACTCCTTAGAGTCCTCTGGAATAAGTTACTTCACCTGGAAGGACAAGATGGAGCAGAAACTGAGGACAGGGTTTTTACAGCCGGAATGGACTAAAATGTAGACAGGGCAAGCAGGTCTCATTTCCACCTTCATTAAGCGCAATGTTTACTGCACCTTAACAGCAATGGTTACTAGAATGGCTCAGTGGCTATCTGCAGGGTAAACAGGTAAAAAAGAAACTGGCTTCTAAGTTAACCTTCCTGGGGGAGAGAAGAAAAGCAGGAAAAGTATAGTTTAAGAGCCCCTTCAAACAGATGTTATTAGGGAAGCAAACAGTCATGGACATTTTAAACAAATGAGATATGACACGCAATTCTCTTCAGTGGTGTTGGTTTTTCATCCCAAGGAAATTAACTCAGGCACTCTACTAAGGATGGGGAAGGGGTGCAGAGGAGAGGTCTAAAACACCCAGCGCCACTCCTATTTTACTTGTTAAGCACAACCTGCAAGAGGAAACGATTCACAAGGAGGGAACAGGCAACCAGGCTGGGAAGGATGGAGGACTTACAATCCCATAACTAATAGACTTCTCATCTTCCTCTGCACTCCCTGAGAAGTGGCCTCCTCTTCCCCATGTCAGTTTGGCTCCCTGAGTAGTAGTGCACTACCCTGCTGCCTGGAAGTTTGAAGTACACTGTCCCCTGACATCCGTGTTTAACTCCAAGAGGACAGGGACCCTGTACGACTTGTGCAGACAACCCCAGAGCCCAGTACAGTGCCTGGCACACAGCGCATACTCGTAGGGTCACTGCAGGAGTGCTGTTTCAATTTCCCATAATCTATACTAAAAAGATGGCCTAAAATGAACGCAATAAATTCCTGCTTGGGGAACTCCAGGGTATGCAATTATGTTCTAGGCAAGAAACTAAAAATGAGAAAGTTCATTTAAGCCATGCTCTGAGATACCTGCGGATCCTTACAGTAACTACTTTCTTGGGAGTTTTTGTGCAAGCTGCAAATCCAGAAGGATCAACAAGAGCAGTAACAGACACATGAGAGTAGCTATTATAACTTTACGTATGGAGTCCTACTATAGCTTCATGGTCAGAAGATAATGTCCCACTCCCGTTTAAATAGGTTTAAAAAATCAGAACCAAATCAGAAGGCAAAAAATTCATCCAATCCATCAGCCATGGGTTCTAAGGCTGGTGAGACTCCACTGTACCTTTCCAGGAGAGGGGGAGGTGTACTTACTCTCTGGCTGGAAGACAAAATCGTAGGCCCAGACTGCGAGCAGGGTGCACAGGACACTCCAGGCAATGAGCTGCCAGGGCTCATACTTGGTGCAATGTCCGTTTACATAATTCTTGGCCTTTGTGCAATACCCTTCCAAAATCTCAAAGTAGGGCTCAAAAGCCTTCTAGAAATACAAGAAGAAGAAAAAAAAAGAAACATGACATTCAGAAAGAGAAAGTCTGTTCTTCATCTGTTCCTCAGCTCTCATTTTTCAAGGGCAAGGCCATTCAGGATCTGGCCCTACCCCAGTAATAATCTTATCTTCCTCCACCATCCTCCAGGCTTCTGCTCCAGGCGCTCCAGGGTACACTGCCCCTCACGAGTCAGGTGGACTTTGACAAGGTATTTGATCCTCTGCCTGGTCTATAAAACAGAAGGTTCTGCGGGATCATCATCTCCATCTTGAAGCTTCACTGTGACTACAGTATCCATCGTCCCACTCTCCTAGCTCCCCCGAGCCCGTCTTCCCCTCCTGCTCTGCTTTATTTGGATCTTTCCCATCCTCTAACCCAGGGGTCAGCAGATTGTTTCTGAAAAGGCCAGAGAGGAAAGGTCTCAGGCATCCCAGGCTGGCTGGTCTTGTCACAAGGACTCGGCTCTGCTGCTATGGCAGCAGCCCCTGATAGCATCCCAGACAACGGGAAGCCAACGACCATGGCCGTGTTCCAATAAGTTCATTACAGATGCTCAAATCTGCATTCCACAGAATTGCCCATATCACCAAATACTCTTTTTATAAAAACCATTTTCACAATGTAAAATATCATGCTTAGCTCTTGGGCTGTACAGAAAGAGGCAGCAGATGCTTCCAATCTCCATTCTCACATCCAGCTTGGCTAACACACTCTTAGAGCAGAGACAGAAGCTTACTGCTACGTGTGTCCCTCGCAACAGCCAGCATGAGCAGGAATAAAGTCCTCTGCCCTGATCAGCTACCAGACCCTCACAAGAATGAATCTCTCCCGCTCAAATCTCAAGTCTCCCCTTGTGCCACCCCACAGAGCCTAGCTCCAGGTGGCCTGCACTTGGCCTACTCCTCTGTTTTTATCTTCTTCACTGTGCCTAAAGCCTGAGTCCTTCAATGCCCATCAGATATATGTGTCATCTCCCCAAGCCCCAAAACTGGTTCATCTGACAGTTTGTTCCTCACTGGCTTATTCCATGTTTACTAAGCATCCCCAGTGCTGGAGCCTTAAGATAAACACCACAAGTTTTTGCCCTCACTGAGCTTACAGTCTAATGGGAAGCGGGGGTGTGTGTGTACGCATGTGTGTGCGTGTGTGTGCCCACACAGGCATACACATGAAAACATACACTGGCAGACATATACATGTAAACTCTTCAGGATAAAAAGTATTTAAGGGGGCGCCTGGGTGGCTTAGTCAGTTAAGCATCTGCCTTCAGCTCAGGTCATGATCCCAGGGTCCTGGGATCAAGCTCCACATCCAGGTCCCTTGCTCAGGGGAGACCATGTTTCTCCCTCTCCCTCTGCCTGCCCCCCCCCCATGCTCGCTGGCGCGCTCTCTCTCTCTCTCTCCCCTAAAGAAAAGAAATATTTTTTTTAAAGTATTGAAGTAAAGTGCTAAAAGAGACCACTAAGAAAAAAGGCCTGTCCAACTCTACCTAACAGGAGACAGGGAAGATATTATTAGAAGGGTAAAAGAACTACCAAGGAAAATTCTCTTGGCAGAAAAGTTAAAAGAAAAAAAAAGTCATAACCAGGAAGAGAAGAGGAACTGCAAATGCATAAAGAAAGTCTAGGAACAGCAAAAAAGTTCTGCATAGTGCGAGCAGCGTTGAGGACAGGGAGCTACGTGTGTCATCAGTACTAGGCCCCCAGCACACAGCAAGTGCTCCACAAACACTTGGAGGGTAGCCGGCGGCGACCCAGCATGCGTGTCAACACGTCAGTCGGAGAAGAGAGGCTGGCAGAAGTAAACTAGGTCCAGATTAAAAATGGTCTTAAAAAAAAATATGGAGAGTGGGAATATAATTTGATAGGTACTTTTTATAAAGCAATTTGTTAGTATCTATTGATGTTTTCAATGTACATTCATTTTGACCCAGATATTCCACTTTTTGGTATCTACTTGCTTTTCATTGTGCACAGAGACAGGTTCAAGGATAGTCATTTCAGGCTTCTCTGTAACAGTGAAATATAAATACCACAAATGTCCATGCGAAACAAACTATAATACATACCCTAATGTATTCATACTATGCAGCATTTAAAAGAAAAATCTAAATGAACTACTTAGAAAAATTTCTAGAACATAATGTTGAGTGTAAGAAAAAAAAAATTGCAGAACCACAAGAGCAAACAAAAGGTTGTTAATCAGGAGAGTACTTTTTTTTTTTTTTTTTTTTTTTAAAGATAACTTGATGGGAGATGAAGGAGAGGACAGAGGTCAGAAACACAAATCCCAGTTAAGAGGACTGCTGAAACAGTTCAGGGGAGAAACAAACTAGGTTTGACCTTAAGCAGTAGGACACTGGGGCTGAAAAGCAGCACAGATTAAAAACCCCTTTTGGAGGTGGCACAAACAGGGTTTGCTAACTTCAGATACAGGAAGTATGGAGTGGGAAGAGTACACGTAATTCCAAATGTTCAAGTTTAAGTCTGAGAGAGCAGGTGAGTGGTGTCAGCACTAAGCCCAGCAGACTAGAAGAGAAAGGGAAACTGAAGAAGGTAAAGGAGATTTTGCGATAAAGATAATGATACTGGTTTGAGTTATGTTCCTGTTGGATATCTACCTGCAGTGTTCTAGTAGGAGCATGAAAGCCGAGGAGGACAGGTACTCAACAAATGTGTATTGAAAACATTTCTATCCTTAGCAATTAGGCTGCAGTGTAAGGTCATTAACATCGGGCAAGTGCTAGGTTCCCTAGAGGGCCAGCCATGGAAACCCAGCTGATCTGCAACCCCCCTCATAGTTCTTGGCCACTCCCCAGAGTCCACTGTTGCTATCAACAGCCTCAATCCTGCCCAGCAGTGACAGTGTCGGTCAGGACCTGGGGAAGACCAGAAGAGCCTACCCATCAGCAGAGGTGTGTCCTTATTTCCATCATTATGAAGAAATCTTCTAGTGTTAAGGCTAGGACGAAACCAAATGGTTAAATAGTATATATGGGGTATCTGTTTGGCTCAGTCAGCAGAGCATGCGACTCTGATCTCAGGGTCATGAGTTCAAACCCGACACTGAGCATGGAGACTACTTTAAATAATAATAAATACATGAAATGAATAATGTATACAAATGGAATGACAGAAGAAATAATCATGCAGATCATCTTCTCCTCCTGTGATCCTAGTTTCTAATTTACCCAGAAAATAGAGCTTACCTAGGTCAAAAGGTGCCTGTAGATATCAATTTTTCACAGCACATAACAAAAAGTAATATAACTAGTATCAGGGAGAGAGCAAAGAATCAGCAAATGTAATCTGTGTTAAGTTTTACAAAGCCTATTAAGATATGAACGCATTCCTTTCTAACATTTATAAAATTACATTTCAGTGAGAACGTATTTTCTTGGTAATTGCTCTAAGAGGATAATGGGAGTCCTTAAATTCCAAGTCCTTAAATATATCTCCTTAGAAAGAGATCTGTTTCTATATTCTCCTTCTCCCAAGACAGAATGCTGCTGGCCTTGGAAAGGTCCTAGTAAGCTGTCTGGTAGACAACTAGATGGTCACAGAAATCAAGTCCTAGCCTCAGCCCAAGGTCCTGCTGGTTACCACAAACAACCTAGGTTCCATCCCCAGTGAATAAACACCTCCTGGCACTAAGAGCTCATGGCTTTATAGGGCTCTGGGGCTAATGCACACCATCTCCTTGGAAAAAAGGATGAGGCAGCTCCTTGGGGCCTTGCATGTGGCACAAGCCTCAGGCCGGGGCCTGATGCAACACGGCAGCCCTAGAGAAGCATACAATCCCAATGCTGAAGGGAACCCTAGAGATCAAGGCCACATTTGCAAGTGCACAAACAGAGGCCCCGCGGTGAGACAGCCATGCTAAGCCTAGCCACAGAGGCTGTGTCCAAGCCCGGGCCGCCAGCTCAGGGATCAGGGTTCTTTCCTGTTCTTCATTCTAAGTGTCCATAAGCAGATGGTCACTTAACATGTTACCATCCAGTGCCATCCCACAAGCTTCCTTCTCACAAGTTGTGTTTTTGGCAGAACCTACCCTGGATATATGTACAGTTCAGAGCAAACCAAAATGGTAGAAGTAGGTCATGACTACAGATATAAACACACTTAGAAATAGCACAAGAACATAATATCAATACAATTACTACTTCCCACCATGTCTTCCTGTTTACAGAAATACATTTTTGGGGGTCAATATACACCTGCATATGTGTTAATAGTCAATATTTGGGCTTTTATTTCAACCTAATCCACACATTTGTCTCTGGAAACAAAAGAACCACAAGTGGACATCTGTGAAGGCCACTGGTTTGTCGTGCCCTCCAGGTAAGTATTTCACCAATATGTGCCTCTGCCCTTCACCTAGAGGAAGGGACATAGGATAACAGTCACACAAGAAAGAAATTGTGTCTGTGTAGATGTGCATCTGTGTGTGTGTGGCGGGGGGATACATGTGGGCATGTACCTCCAACCCTGAACAGAGCAATTTTGGTAAAATTTCTACAAGGAAAGCATTCCTTCCTCCGCAGTTTGTTATCAGATTGGGAATGTATTCCCCTGGAGAAAACCAAAATAAAACACTTTGCTCACTAGCATATTTAAAATGATGACAAAGAAAACCGTAAATCTTATTAAAATAGAAAGATAAAATATAAAGATTCAAAAGGGTAACTACTTTAAGGAGCTACTGTCAAAGATGAATAAACTAACTGGCTCTTCTCTTCTTAATTCTTTCCAATTTCCCATCTAATGATTAAGTTTTAGCTGATGCCTACAAACCACCAAAATAGTACTCAATAATCCTAATCATTATCAGACAAAAGGCAGCAGCTAGGATTTATGGGAACTTAGTGGCCCTCTTAGTCCCAATCATATTGCACTCTTCCAACCCCCAAATCACTTCAAAGGAGCAAGACACTTTCATATAAAAGTAACACAATAGTAAAAGTCTACAAATTCTGTAAATTTGGGACATGTGCCTTTTTATTTTTTTTATTTTTATTTTTTTGAGAGAGAAAGGAGGAGATGGGAAGGGGCAGAGGGAGACAGAGAGAGAGAGACTCTTGAGCAGGCTCCACGCCAAGCTTGGAGCCCAACATGGGCCTCGATCCCATGATCCTGAGATCATGACTTGAGCCAAAATCAAGAGTCAAGATGCTTAATCGACTGAGCCACCCAGGTGCCCCTGCATGTTAATTTTTAGACCACAGGACTTCATACTTTTCCTTTTTTTTTTTAAGATTTTATTTATTTATTTGGGGGGGCACGAGCAGGGGGAAGGGCAGAGGGAGAGGGAGAGCAGACTCCCTGCTAAGCAGGGAACCTGATGCGGGACTCCATCCTGAGCTAAAGGCAGAGGCTTAGCTGACTGACCTGCCCAGGCACCACCAGATCCACACTTTTCCATTCCAGACCTGCAAAGTGTATTTTACAACCACCTAGACACAGCAACAGAATGGTAGGAAACCAAAACAAAGGTTTCCAAAATAAAACCTAACATCTGTTACTTGTGCTGCAGGTACATTTTTTTCTCTTCTTTCTTCGTTCTCTTTTTAAATGTTCAAACCACTAACTTGATTCTGCATCCCTCTGAATGGATCACAGCCTTCAGGTTTAAAAGCAGGGCCTTACTGTGAGTCTACTCCTGGCTTCTCCAAATAGAGAATACACTTGTGAAACGCAGAAGTGGGAGTTAACTGGAGGTATGTTACACTCTCCACATTCTCAGTGGTTTTTGCTCTTAAGATTTATTCTCTTCACGTTTGTGAGTCCGGCATTATGACATCATGAGCTAACGGTCAGTTGAAGAGATGCTGAATCTTTCCATCACAGGTTCCTCCCCTACTGGTCCCAACCCACAGCCACTCCCAGCGACCGCTAACTCTTTCAGTTCCCACATCCCTCCAGGAGATAAGACTCCACAGGCAAACTTCCCTCAGTGGCCTACCCACACCCTTCCCCCAAAAAACCCTCTTTGAGAACTAGAACTGCACTTGGCCAACAGCCAATTAGGCAGTGATATTTCTTGCCCATTGATTTTGACCAATGCATACTAGAAGAAACACTCTAAGAATGGACAGGACTGAAAGAGAAAATCCATCCAGCAGACAGCGCTTCCTTCCTCGGAGCTACTACAAATAACAACAATCCTCTCTCCATCATCTTGCAGGGCGAACCATCTGTACTGGCTTTGTTCAAGAGCTTGGGCATCTCAGCTCAGGCGGCTCCCTGCGCTGTCTCCCACACTTTACGAGAAGATCTCAGGGCTACGCTGCCTGCGCTACACACATGTCTACTGCTCTCCACTTTTTCCGCCACAGGACAATTAGTGTCTGAGCACCTACTATCCCCACAGCGTTATCTTACAGGGATCAGAGATCACCAGTTTGTTTTCACTTGTAACTTTCTCTTTCCTTCAAAACTCCAAGACTAGGTGACCCCCTGATCACAGAGGGACTAGAATGAAGATGGGGAAGGCCCCAGGGGCCATGATAAACACGCACAGGAAAAGGTGAAGCACTTAAAAGCATTAACTCATTTGTAAAGAATACCCAGTGATATTTATAGAACTTAAGTTTTTAACCAGGTTTCACATTACTTTATGTGTACTTTATAGCCTCATGAGGTTCTCAGATTAAGAATGAATATTTCAGGGCACCCGGGTGGCTCAGTTGGTTAAGCGACTGCCTTCGGCTCAGGTCGTGATCCTGGAGTCCCAGGATCAAGTCTGCTTTTCCCTCTGACCCTCTCCCTTCTCATACTCTCTCTCTCCCTCTCTCTCTCAAATAAAGAACTAAAGTCTTTAAAAAAAAAAGAATGAATGTTTCACAGGCGCCAGGGTGGCTCAGTCAGTCAGACATCTGCCTTCGGCATGGGTCATGATCCCGGGGTCCTGTGATCAAGCCCCCCATTAGGCTCCCTGCTCAGCTGGAAGTCTGCTTCTCCCTCAGCCCCCCCTCAACTTGTGCACTCTTGCACTCTCTCACTCTCTAATAAATAAATAAATAAGAATAAATGATTTGAGAAAAAAAAGAATAAATGGTTTCATTTCATAGGTGGCAAAAAGTGAAATCAAGATAGGGTAAGTTTGCTTTATAGTAAGTAATAAGGAGCAAAGTGAGAACTAAAACACGGAGTTGATTTTCAAGACGCCCTGGACCCTCTCCCAGGGCTCCAGGACACCATATGTAACTAAACATTAACTGGAGGAATCGGACCTGAAAGAAGAGAACTCAAGGAAACCAAAACGCTGTGAGGCTAAGCAGAGGAACCAGCAAGTTATTCCAACGTATGTTCTGCTTCCTGACCCTCCCACATCAAAGAAAATCAGGCTAAACATCAGAGAAAAACATTCCCACTGTCAGAATGATTGACTCTACTAATAATTTCTGACAGAGACATGGATTTCTCGCCAAAGAAAATGTAGCAATTTTGCTCAGTTGATTATTACCCAGCACAAAATCTGCGAAGGTTTTTTGGGTCAAAGCTAAAGTGCCCACGAACTAGTTTCCCTAGTTTTCTTCAGTTCCCGTCACAGCTTGGGCCCCTCCAAATGCTTGCTCATCCAAATGAGGGCTGCCGTCCACGACGAAGACCCGGGTTCAAGTTTAAGTCTGTCACTTGCAGGAGGGAAAATTCAGAACAGTGATTCCTATCAATATCACTGCAGGGTCACTCTGAAACTGGGATTCTGGGAAAGTTGCTTTGCTACAAAAGCTTCACCTCCCTATCCCAGCACGGTGACTGCTCTGCATTTCCGTGTGCCTCAGCTCGGGTTATTTCTCAAGAGTCAATCAGCACCAAGCGGCATTAGCCAATTGCACTGTGAGTTAACGCGTCCCAGAGGCAGAGCTGTCAGCCCTGGTGGGGGAGAACGACCAAGTAACTGTTTCCAGACCTGACCTCTCTACGGCACCAAGTGCTGATAAGAATACAAACAACAGAGAAGGCATAATTTTTATATCTCCTATAACACCTTCAACACGGCGGAAACACGAGATCTATTGGTTCAACTAAAGTGAAATAATTCTAATACTGCATCCACTAGGACTGCTCTGTACGGTCCTAGGGAAGATCCTGTCTCACCTATCCCACACCTCTCCTGGTGGCAGGGGCTCAAACCCGAGGAGGACAAGGGCACGTATCTGTAACCAGCGGGCACACACCAGCACCATTCAGATGAACTCACAACGCACCTCACGTCATTGGCCGCCGGAGGCAGCAGGGAGTTTCAAGACTAGCACAGGGCCCTTCTCCACCCCTCAGAGATGAACACACTGAGGCTGAAGCTCACATGACTTCCCCATCCCCTGCTGTGGTAAAAGAAAAATGACTGAGACTCAGTCGCCACACTTTGTGGCTATCCGTCTTTCAGATGACTGTTTAACATCGCCAAGTGTTCCTGGAAGTGTCAGTGAGGGCCCGGCCACATCGTGCACAAGACCACACACTGCTCCCTGCTTTTATCCTTAAGCCAAATACTAATGGGAATCAAAATCTCCCACCCTGCAACGCTGCAGACAAAAAGCACTGGTTTTCTTTTTCCCTCCACTTTCTTTATACCCGATACAACTACACACCTCACCACTCTATAGTTTTTCCCAAAGAGCCAGAAATCCGAGCTTTAAAGCAGGAATGGGCTGCTGAGGAAAAGAAAACCTGTCTTACCGAGTTCACCCTCTGCCTTAATGCCTCAAGATCAGAGGGTATTTAAAGCCTGGGACTCAGGTCAAGGAGTAGAGCTAAGACACAGAAGACACCAAAGAGTTAATGTAGTCATTCTTACACACTTCTGCCCTAAAAACATAGAAAACAAAGCAAATTAAATCTGGTTCCCTTTCATATCATATTCCACAGAACTTCAAAGTGCAAAGTAAACAGGTAAGAAAACACTATTGTTTTTGGAACCTTAAAAGGCATTAAAGTTTATCAGCAAAACCAGATCACAAGCCCAAAGGAAAAACTCCCTTGGGTCATTAAAGAAGTAAGAACTGAGCAACAAAACCAAACAGTCATCTGACTGCATTACAGAACTTTTTGAAGGGACTGAATCATCATTTCTTAGGTGGTAAAGAACAAACCATATACTTCTTCCAAAATTCCACCACATGTGTGGAGGTCATCGCAACGAGCTTAACGGTCCATGTTTGCCCTGCCAGCCACGCCTCAAGAGTCAGAGGTACAGCTGTACTGCTCCATAACACTTAACACGTCTAACTGCTCTGCACTTAGCACTGGAGAAGCACTGGAGAATTCAGACAAGCCCCTGACCATCACTGAGACATAATCCTGGCCTCAGAAAGGGGACAGACGTGCAGTGCTACAAGTGTACTCATGGAAGACCAAAGCTTCTGAGCTCATAAACGGTGATGACAGCCCTAAACACTGCCAAACGGGTGTGTAAATTCTGCATTTATTTACTTGTGTTGGGGGTAAAGACACTGAGTGAAGACTGATGCAAATTCTGTCACTGAAGACTTGGAGCCCTTCTCTTCTGTGATGCATCAGAAAGGCACCCATGCAAGCTTCAACCAGAGAAAGCGAACATGCAGGAAACCAAGTTCAGTAAGCCGGGGCACAGGCTGAGGGATGCTGAGGTAAGAGCCTTGCTGAATACATTCTCACCCAAACGCAAGGAGGGAAGATGGTGGCAGTGGGGGGAGGTCTGTTCAAACTTGACAGCTACGAACTTCCAGAGCCTTTTACAGTAGTAGCTAAATGACTGTGCACGTACATATAAGCTACCTTTCAAAGTACAAAAGGAGTTCACTATCCTCTGGTCAATTAATGGGAACTCCTTGGATTACAAATAAGGAGCAGCAGAAATAATCCCATATTCTTCACACATTAACGGAAGTCTTGACTTCCCTGCAAATATCCCAGCTGGGGAAGGAGTCACATGGCCTCTCCCTTACCATCCTTATTTACTGATAGGATTTCTACCTTTGTCACTGAGCTCAGGTGCCTACCCTTTCCATATTATAGTTCAGAAATCTCCATTTCCACCATCATGCTGCTATGAGAGACAAGAAACATTGAATCTGTGCTGGGAAGCTTAACCTAAGTTAAGCCACAAAGGCTCCTTCTCTGGAGATTCCTAACGTGTAACCTTATTCAAAAGCACAAATCAAAGACCTGTCCCTGGGTCTCTAACCAGCCATCAGGGAATATAAACACCCACTGGAAAATCTGCTTTCAAAACCTAGTCACAAAGAAGCTACTTTTTAAAAAGTGAAGAAAGGTCCAAGTTTAATAGTAACACCGGGAAAAGTTTCTGACTTTTCTGATAACCTGTTGAAAGTGCAGAAGATGTGTGCTTCCAATGGAAAATTATACATTATCTAGGAACTCCCTTAGGTTACCTGATTTTGACTGTAAGGAAGTCATTGTACAACCCTTTAAGTTGTATGTAATTACAGCAATTTAAACTATTCTTTATCTATAAACATGTAAAATCTGCCAGGTCTGGTAATGGTTCACGTGACTTCCCTCTTCACTAGGGAAGAAACCAGTTTGGGTGCTCTTTACATATTCATTTTAATATCCATGACCTATAAATGTGTTTGTTCTTTAGACCTTTCCTTGAAACAATTATAACATCTTCCAGGTTTCCTCATTATAAGCAAAATAAAAATTTTAATGTGTGTTTGTTTTATATTTGTATCAGTGTCATGATTTTACCTTTTTTTGAAAATTATCTTTCAACAAAGGCTAAAACCCATAGGTCCCCAAACACCCCCCACCGAAAAAATATCTGGGAACATGAAACCTGTAAATAATTACAAAGGTTTCAGAACATCCTGAAGGCCAGTCATTGGGGTCTATATTCCCTAGGTTAATAAACCCCTCTTCAAAATGAATCACAGCAATAGCTTTAATATGACAAAGTATCCTATTATATGTAGAGTAAACCCAACTCCCCTATGCTGCCTGGAGGTGAGAACTATTATCCATTACTGAAAATTGGGAAAAGCCTTATGATTATAACAAAATGGAATGAAATTCTGATCCAAGCTACACAATATGGATAAACCTTCAAAACATCATGCTAAGTGAACAAAACTATTTCATCACAAAAGACCAGACACTACAGGATTCCATTTATATAACGTGTTCTGAGTAAGCAAATCTACAGACAAAAAGCAGTTTGGGGGTCACCTAGGGCTGGGGGACTGGGAGCACATAAGGAAGTGACTGCAGAGATAAGGGGTCTCCTCTGAAAATGTTCTGAAATTGTGGTAACAGTTGCACAACTTTGTGAACACAGTGAAAAGCAATGAACTGGGTGCTTTAAAAAAAGAAACAAAAAAAGGCATTATGACCCAGCAGTTCCATTTACTCTCACCACTGTTCTCTCAGCTAAGACCAACCACCTAAGATTCACAGGCTTTCTTTAAAAAACAAAACAAAGCAAAAAAAAAAAAAAAAAAAAAAAAAAAA
>NC_081560.1:136969929-137062866 GCF_022355385.1 Mustela nigripes | reverse complement strand
AAAAAAAAAAAAAAAAAAAAAAAAAAAAAAAAAAAAAAAAAATGCCTAAAGGCCTTTCTGAAAAAAAGCTGTGGTATGGGCCAAAAACAGCAGAAACTCTGCAGTTCCAGAAACAGAGAGCAAAGCTTTGGACTCCAAGTGAAACCAATCCTGAGTATCTAAAGATAACTCAGAAATCTGTAGAGCAATTATGTATAAACTAGACAAAGCAGGTCATTATTGCCTAAAGGTATGTATTTTTTAAGAGTCCATAAACAGAACTACTAACTGCTAAAAGAATGAAATAAAACAAACAAACAAACAAACAAACAAAAAACACTTTCTCCCCTGGCAGCTCATAAACCAGTGCTCCAGCCACTACCAAGGATATGAAGAAAGGACAGCCGGTTCTGGGTGCTGTTCTGAGCCGACACTCATCACCACTCCTGGAGACTCACTGAATGTCTGTTAATCGTGTCCTACAAACAGCTGCGGTGCCCTGGAAAGTCTGCACTGGTGAGCAGAGGCTTCTACTCTACTAATGTGAGCTCTGTGCGACCTCTGGCATATGACTGAGCCTCTATGCAGCTGGATTTTGCTGATCTGCAAAAACAGATGCCATTGTTGTCATTCAACAAAAAGTTCACAAGACAAACAGACACCTCAAGTAGCTACTCATAGGGTGGCTGTGACTGCGCAGTCAGGGGGTAAGAGACTGACTGCCGATAATGAACACTTACTAAATATTTGATGAACCTGAATCTCTGATGATAAATGCTTTCCTTTCCTGCTCAGTGAGCAGCAAGGCAAAGTGAGCTCTGCCATGTCCCCAGCGAAGTCCCACAGGCAGAGCAGGGAGAGGTTCTAAGTGGTTTGCTTCCCCTGCCTACATCGTACTAGCTTAAGTACTATCTTACAGATGCCGATGTTTAATAAGACAGAGGTAAGTCAACTCTCAGCCTCCAACTAACTCAATCAGAAGGTTGCAAGCGCCCTCTCACCTACAAAACAGGATTATATTGGTTACCTACTCCTATTTACAGATCACAAGCCTGATTTCAGGCATGGGGATAGATTGCTGTTTGATTACTACTGTTATGACTCTTGGGAAAGCACTTGAAATCACAAGTTTATCAAAAAGGGCTGGGTAGCTTATTCCTAGGCCTTCGTCCACCCTGGCTGCAATGCAGCTACACAGGGAGCAGGTCCCTGGAGGCATTCTTGTTTTTGGTCTCTAGAGTCCTTCTTACTAGAGTATGAAAACAGAATTTTCTATTTGCCTCAATTGTTTCAGCACCAGTAAGACTAGAACTCACAGTGGTTTTAAAAGAGAATATATCAGTCCTCTCTGCCAAAATGCATTTCAAAGGAATACATTTAAATGCTTTCAGAAAAGCCTCCAGAAAAAAAAAAAAAAAAAAGGTCTCCCCAGGATGGAGCACAAAGTGTAAATACACTACAACAGCTGCTTCTCAACAGAGAACCCAGGTTGCTCTCTTTCCATCAAATGTTTATTAATAGTTAGAGACAAGATAAATAAGAACATAGTAGGCTTTTACTCTCCGGGGAAATTACAGAAAAGGAAGGACATTTCACACTTTAAAAGTGCCTACCCTACTTCAGGACAGAGTTCTCAATGCTGTCTTCCTACATCTAATGTGCAGGTAACAGAAATCTAAGATTCGCTGCCCAAAAGCTAAAAGCACAAGTTACACATTAAGAAAATCCTGTGGGAGTATAAATTGGTACAACCACTTGGGAAACCCATCTGGTAGCAGGCCTCATGACCTGGCAATGCTATGTTTACCCAAAGACATATTCAAGAATGTAGCAGTGTCACTGAAAACAGCCAACAACTAGAAACACAAATGTTCACCAACTATAGAAGGAATAAACTGCAGTATTTTTTTAAACTGCGGCATTTTATACATGTAAAACCACACAGCTATGATTTTTAAAACTATTGCTACATAAGAGCACGGCTGCAGCTCGCAGATTCGGCAAAAAGGACACTCGAAATAAAACATACTGTATGTCTCCATTTATGAGGTTCAAAAATCAGCAAAACAGGGGGTATAGCTCAGGGGTAGAGCATTTGACTGCAAAAATCAGCAAAACAAAGCCGAAGTGAGAAGGATAACCCTGGTGGGTCCAAATGGGAGGGAAGGAAGAACTTGCTGGGAGGCTGGACATTCTTAGTATCTAGGCAGTGAGCACAGTGTAACCACATGCAAATGTTACTGAGCTGTATAATTAAGATTCCTGCCTCTACTGTATGCAAGTTCCTCCTCAAAAAAGAAAACTACCTTTTTTTTTCTTAAATTCAAAAGTGATTTATCCACTGTCAGTGATAACAGGCCATATAAACAGCAGTATGCCAGAAAAACGAACCAGGATAAAGACTGTTCTGCAGTTCCTGCCTATACAATCGGCAAGACACTCATTCAATTTCATCAAGCATTTACAGTTTCCCCATTTCAGGACAAAAAGCTCATGCAGCTGTATTATAGCAAGTCAAAACGCACTATTAGGTTAAAAGCGCAACTTACTAGGTAAGATGTGATCATTTTAAATCCGCATGCACCTAGTAACAAAATCTCAAAGTACATATAACAAAATCTACTACAACTACAAGGAGAAATAAATGATTGAGAAAGTGTTGAAGATGGGAAGAGGCACCCCACAAAACACTCCAGATACAAAGAGAAGGACACCTACCCTCAGGAGTAATCAGGGAAATGCATATGGGAATCAATTAGATTTTACCCTCCCAGAATGGCAAAAAGTATAAAAAGCTTTTAAGTACCAAGTCTGTCAAACTGCACAGAAACAAAAACTCTCATACACTGCTGCTAGGAGTATAAACTGCATCCACTTCTGCAAAGTTTGGCGTTAACAAGTGAAGGTACAATGCAGCCACTCTACTCCCAGGAGGAAATCCCAGAAAAACTGTCATATACAAGGAAGTTCACTACGGTAATGTTCAAAAGAGCCCCAAACTGGAAACCACCTAAGTACCCACCATCATGCACTGGATAAACTGTGGTAGTCATACAGTGAGGCACTGGGCAACAATGAAAATGAATGAACTAGAAACTCCAATAACTACATGTAACAACATAGAGGAGTCTCACAAATACTGAGCAACATAAGGAAATCGCCAAAAGATACATATACACAGATTTACAGCAAGTTAAAAAATGAACAAAACTAAACTTAGGGACATATATGTAAGTGGTAACTTTTTTTTTGGTAACACAGCAAGAGATTAATTATTCCAAAAATCAGGATAGTTATCCCTAGAGGGGAAGAAAGGAGATATAATCAGGGTGAGGCACATGGGACTGGGAATAAATACTCTTATTTCTTAACCTGGGGAGAGTGTATGACTGTTTTACCTTTATCCTTTAAAATACAGATAAGTGCTTTATATAGCTCTCTATATGTATAACAAATTTCATATGAAAACATTTTTAATTAAAAAGGAGGGCAAGACCTTCTCCTTGCCTTTGCTGTTCCTACCAAATAAAACATGAATGTAACAGCTCAAGCTCAGGGCAGCTATGCTGGACCAGAAGGGGACACACCGCGTTTGGTAGAACCTCCTCAAAGCCCTAGGAACAGCCAAAGCAGCCAAGAAGTATCTACTCTGGCTTTCTCTTACTTTAGAGAAATTCATTTCTACCTTTAAAAATCTCTATTACTTTAGTTTTTCTTTTATAGGCAGCCAAACCTAACCCTCCCGGATATGTCAGTGATCTGGACAAAAGGAACGCTTTCTACAATTAAAGCTGTCCAACAATGGAAAGAACTCCATGAGAAAGCACTCTGCACGCACCCCTGGCAGGGGACCATGGAAAGGATTTCCACACAGCAAGGGAAGCTGGACTGCAGGATCTCTCAATGCCCTTCAGGCAATTAAGATTCTAAGGCTACTCCTGGAAAAAAGCAGCTCCCGCCTTGCCAAAGCTGTGGCAACATTTTGCCTCTGAATCTATCCTTCTCTTATCAGTGAGAACATTCCTTTTCTATAACATTCTGTGTTCTATCCCTTCTTCGAGACTCTACTAACAAGCTATCTTCTCGCTTGTGCCTCTCAGAATGAACTTGACCTCAACTTGAGCATGCTGGCTATCCTCCCCTGGCTCCTCCAGATCCTCTATCCAACCTTCTCCACCCACCCTGTGCCTCACAGGACCGCCCTCTATGAATTAAACCTCCCAGGCTCCTTTCCTTATCCTCTCGTTTCCAGCTGGGTTTGGCTGAGGAAAGGCTCCATCGTGAGATCAGAGGGTGGGAAAAGGAAGGGTGTGAGGTATGTATTCCCCGATTCCCTTCCTGCTATGGTACCAGTTGGCAGTGGCAGCATTCCTACAGGTTACCCTCTCCTCCAGCTAAACTTTCAAGATTCCAGAAGCTACTCTCTCTCTTTGCCCACTCAGGCCTAAGAATAATGATGACTCTTAACCCTGAGGCGTTTCACCAACCCCTATGGGTCTCCTTAACTCTACCCAGCTTTGTAAACAGTCCTTTCTTCTCCTCAATCACACTACCGGAGGGTGCCAGGAGATTGCAGATATATCCAACCCTCTCTTCAGCCTGCACCATTCCATCTTCCCAGATGCCTGTTTCTTCTTACCCCCCAATGGTTTTCCTCTCAGTAGTTGTGCTCTATACATTTCCACATACGGACTGAGTCACTCTAAATCAATTCCCTATGGGAAATTCTTAATCCCAAAATGATTCCCAGGTTTGCCACCAATGTGTACAAACTGTATGTTTGGGAAGAGCCTAATTAAGAAAGCAAACAGCACTAAAAGCTCCTGACACACAGACTGCAAAGCCAAGCCAAATACTGGGATTTGGCATTTATCTATTATTTATCACCCCTCCTTCCACCCCATGGCTGGAGGAATTATCGAACTTGTTATTGTAGTTTTGCTTTACCAGTAAGACTGGACAATGCCAAACATGGTGCCATCTTACAAGGGCCGTTCAAATGGTCACCAAAATTTTAAAGGTCCTACCAGCCCTAATGAATTTTCCCTTTTTTCCCTAGACAATCCTACAAACAAGATACCAGATTCAAAGTCGATCTTTTGGCTTATGGCTCAAATCCAACCTGACATTCAGAAAGAAAGCATGCCTAAGAGAGATTCAAGGCTCAAAAGATAAAAGCTCTGAGATCTGGAAAGATTCCATTTTGAACCCAAAAAACAAAACCAAGACAGGCTTACTGTTTCCAAATCAAGAGTGCTTCAGAGATGCTGTGAAGGAAAGCATTTCTCAAGATTTTACTGTATTACAGAAGACTGTGCTGTATACAGTCCAATACAGACATTCCAAAGCAGGACTTGGTCCATGGACAAAATAACCCGAAGGAGCACCGGAACAGACCCACCGAACTCTAAGAAAAGGCCCCATCTCTCACCCACATGAATGCCAGGGCTACACAGACGCTATTACCTGTGTTAAGGAACCTTGGACCAGGGTTTCTCAACCTAAGCGTTACCGACATTTTAGGCCACATAGTTCTTGGTGGTGGAGTGCTAAATGCACAATAGGGCCTGTAGTTGCATTCCTGACCTCTAGCACTCAGTAGGACAACCAAAAGTGCCTCCAGACATTGCTGAATGTTCCTGGGGAGCAAAATCACAGCCGAGAACCTTGGCCCCAGATAAACGAGCACTCCACCTCCACCCAGCACTGCCATGGCGTGAATGAGTCACCAGATGAGAAAAGAGAAAAGACACCCAAAGGAGCAGACTTACTCTTTTCTTAAAAGCTCTAAGTATTTGACAACTTACAAAGTGACACCATACCCTAGCACCAGGGAGGAGGAGAACATGGGTGAAAAGAATGTGGGCAAAGTGGAGAGAAACTGCTAAAAAAAAAAATCTGGATTTGAAATCCTTCTGAAAGCATCGTGGGTCTCAGATGAATACCCTCCCCCCTTTCATTCTCTTTGAGACACAGGTGGAAAGTACTACAGTTCATGACACAAGTGAGCAAATGGAAAAACTCAGGCAAACCATCCTTATCAAATGAGGGCAAAGAGTAGGGCAGGAAGGCATGGCAGATGGCGGCCGCAGCCCTACAGTATGGAGTAGGATAAGGCTTATCAACTCTGGTTCATCTTCATGCTTTTGTGCCACAGGATACTGTCCACATAAGCAGTTTCCAACACTATCAAATTTGCCGCCCTCTTATTAGAACAAATACTTCGTATGCCCCTTTTATGGTTCTGAAACAGAATTCAAAGACTACCTGTGTGAACATAACTTTTAAAAATCTCGGCATAATGCCCTAACTGCCAAGGTAGGAGAAAATAAATCAGAAGATCTGTCTCACGTAGCATGTATTTTCAGACAGGACCATACTAGAAAACAAAAGCACCCCCACATGGGTTTCCAAAGTGCCCCCCTCAGGGGACAGAGCTATGCTGCCCCCTTGCCCCACAGGAACCCCTGTCCCGTCACTCAAAGAGCTCAGCAACCTCTGTCGCTGTGCGCAGTGTGGTCCAAGGCAGCATCACAAAGTAGAAAAGGGGGCGCCTGGGTGGCTCAGTGGTTAGGTGTCTGCCTTTGGCTCAGGTCATGATCCCAGGGTCCTGGGATTGAGCCCCACATTGAGCTCCCTGCTCAGCAGGAAGACAACTTCTCCCTCTCCCGCTCCCCCTGCTTGTGTTCCCTCTCTTGCTGTGTCTTCTATCAAATAAATAAATAAAATCTTAAAAAAAAAAAAAAAAAGGCAGAAGGAAGGATCTGACGTCAGACTAGCTGGAGTTCAAATGAGGCTCCACCAGCTCACAGCAGCAGTACCCTCTCTGAGCCTGGTTTTTCACCTACAAGAGGAGGATGCCGGCATGTTTTTCAAAGGGTTTTTGTGAAAATTCAATGAACATGGAGAGTATCTGTTTCCGCACCTAATATGTAAGACATGTTCAATAAATGTTAGCTACCAGTTGTATGTTATTATTCCTGGGTCCACCCTGGATTGTGAACCAGCTTATGCCCATCTTATTCCCCCAGCAGAAAGGATGGATGACAGGCTATCCATTCATCAGATATGCTCTAAAAAGGATTCACATACAATCTAAGTGAGAAGTTGCATCACACGGCCTCCAAGATTGCTTCTACTTCTGCGGCTCTACAACCCACTGCCTGGCATGGAGGCTATTTTTTTTTTTTTTTTATTACCTGAGGTCCTTTCTTCCCTGTTAGAGGGCCCAGAACATCTTCCACTTCACACAAAGTAGCTAAAGAATGCAGATAATGACCGTTTACTGCCTTCATCAAGAACCCGGCCCTGGCCACTGGTGCTTTACCATTTGGCCTCAAAAACGCAGCACAGGCAAAGAATAACAGCTTTCCCAGAGAAAGCACCTCAAGGAACATGTACAGTATCCTCAGAGAGTTAGGATTCTCGAGAGCCAGTCATTGTCCATGTGAATGTATTCCTTATACCAACAAGCAAATGAACACCCGTAATACTCTAGCTTATCAAATGAGGAAATGAAAACTAATGGTGGTGGCCAGAGAAATGCTTCAAAACAAAACAGATGCCCAAGTTAACACCCTGAATAAAAGCCCTGACTGGCCACACCTTTCAAGAGAGCACACGGGCCCAAGAAGTCACAAGCTCATCTCAGGCCATGAAGATTTCCTTACACAAGGAAATCTTAATTTCCATCAACATATTGATCCGTCTGTAAGGGGAAAAACAAACTGCCAATCGTTACAAATCATTCTACATTAACCCTCTAAGGTGTTTATTTCTGAATAGTGTAATCATTGGGGGGTTGCTTCCTTTTGCTTATGTATAGCTTCCAATTTTTTTAATACATGGCTCCTGCAATAAGAATTTAAAATTTCATAATAAATAAGGATTATCTACTGGCAATCCATGAAATTTGAAGCAAAAAGCTACTTTAAGTGAACTCTTTATCAGGATCTTTGAATAAGCCAAGTATTTACCTCGGTCTCTAAAACCATCCTTGGTCTCTGCCTCAAACCAGCACTAATCAGCACTTGATTTCCTTCTTTATCCCTCCCACAGACCTTACAGGTTTTGCCACTACAGAAAGTCAGCACTGGGTATTTAAAAAACAAAAACAAAAAACCTTACTGCTAGTTTTTTTTGCCCATTTCCCAGTGACAGCTACCAGCTCTCTGGGAGAGTGAGATAAAGAGAGGGAGATGAATTGTTCTGAAATCAGTGTTTTTGCACAAAGACACATCAGACTCGGAGAAGTAGCTTATTAAAAACAAAATGCTGTTTTTAGAGATAGCTATTAGAAAGCCACGGGCTCCCCACAATACCCCCCAAAAAAGTCCCTCTATGGAATCATAAATGTCCCAAGAATAAAAGCTCATTTTGGGAAACACTCATTTTGCAATGCTATTCTCCCTGCTGGGGAGGGGTGGAGGGGGTGGGGAGAAATAAGCACAGAAATCTCTAGAGGAAAAAACAAGACTCTACCAAAGCAGGGACTATTCCTCAGCCCAAGAGGAAAACTTAAATTCAAATTAGTTTAACTCGACAAGCATGTGTTTAGCACTTACTATAGACAGAGCACTATGACAGCTGTTTATTCATCTTTAAACATGTAAGACATGATTATCTGTTTTCTGAGGAGTCTTAAGTCTAGTCTGAGAGACAAACGCTTATCAACGAGTACAGGGCAGACGCAGGCAAAACTGAATACAAGTTTTAAAACCGTTCTGGGAGTATGGAAAGGGAGAGATTAAAATCAACCACAAGAATTCTGTAAAAGATTCTTCGCATTCATTAAATACAAACATATTCGTATATGTAAATCAGCATTTATCCATCCCAACCAGCACACCCGAACTAAAAGGGGAGCAGAAACGCTCGGCTACCAAAAGCAAGCACCAGGAGCGAGATCCACACACTCAGATCCTCTCGACTAAAAATAAAACTTAAGGGACAAAGTGCCTTATAACCAGGAGGATGTTTGGGAAAGACTCACCAACATCAGAAGGTCCGTACTCGGCATCTTCCTCCCCCAGCCCTCCTCTCGGCGCCTCCCCTCTGCAAAAGGGAACCAGGTTTGTTTACTTCTCGAGCTTCAAACTGTCGCCTCGGCCCGCCGAGAGTCGCAGGAGCAGTCAAGAAATGGTTCTCTCCCTCCTTTGAGAGCTCCGATTTCACTCGCAGCTAGGACACTCCACCCCCTCAGCACCCAAGCCAGCGAATCACAACCCTGCTGGCACGGTGCTCCCTCCCACAGCTGACCGAACGAATCCAGACCCAGCCTCCCACCCAGCGCGCCCCCCAGGTAGACACCCGGGGAAACGCCCAGCCCGCCCCCGACCCGGCCCCGGGGCCCGGGAGCCCAGCCCACCAGCGCAGCAGGGAGGAGGGTCGGACGCCGCCGGTAGCTCAGCTCAGCTCAGCTCGGTTCAGCTCAGCCCAGCCCAGCGTCCAGCCTCCCGAGCCCCGCTGGCCTCGCCGCCGACTCCATCGCTCCCAGCCCGGAGCCCTTCCTCTGTAAGGAAGGATCAGCAGATCGCGGCGGTCCCGGTCCGCTCCCACCTCCGCGGGACGGGGGCTCCCTCTCGGGCCCACCCCCACTCCCAGCTCCCTCAGAACTAGGGGCTCGGCACGCCCACACTCAGCCCGCACCCTTCGGTCCGCCGGGCCCTCCTTCCTCCTCTTCACGCCCCTGCCCGGCCCACCCAGGAGCCGTCCGCGCCAGCCCGACCCTCCCTTTTCCGGAGCCGCAGCGGCCCCCTGCACTCCCCTGCCCCGAGTCCGCCGCCCCGCTCCTTCCCTCAGCCTCTCCCTGTCGCCGGCCCTGCTCCTCCTCACCACGCGACCGACTCGCCGGCAGCGGAGCGCGGGCTCCCCCTGCAGCCGCCGCCGCCGCCGCCGAGATTGGAGGGCCGACCGCCGGCGGACCCGCCCCTCCCCGCCCGGAAATGGCTCCCCAGTCCCGGCGTGCGCGACCCTGGCATCGAGGGCGCGCACGTTCCGGCCAGGAGACCGGGGGTGGGGGGGGCGAGGCCCGCCTCTCCTCCCAGCCTGACGGCGCGTGCGCGCCGCCTGCTGGCCAGGCAGGGACCGGCATCTCGGCGGGCCCTGAGGGACGGTGGAACCTGGCGACAGACCATCACCCCCTTCTCCTTCAGGCCGCCTTTTGTAAAAACCAACTCACTGGTCACATTTGGTCACTTGGAGCCCTTGAGAGAGTCAGCATGCCGAGCACTGCACCAACTAACCCAAAGCAACCACTCAAAATGGGTCCCTAGAAAGACCTTTGGGATTTTAATAGGTGTCTCAGAGGTTTGCACCTTTTCTTTCCAGATTTCCTTGAGGTCAATAATGTCTGAAGAAAAGCTACATGAAAACTCCTAAAAGGGATGGGGAATTATCCTCCCCCTTCTCCCCTCCCCCTACAAACATGAAGAACAGAGACCAGGTACTGGGCAAAAAACGTTACCAATATTACTTTATTTTCATGAGCAATGTCAGGAAGCGTCTAACACTGAAGTGAAAGTGCCCACCGGGACCACAAATGTCAGCCTTCATTTCCCGATGAAATAGCTCAATCTCAAATATGTTTTTCATGACTTTCCTAGGACACTAACTCAGCAGGAGCAAAGATAGGGTAGTCTCAGGTAACTGACCAGTGATCAGCATGCAGTATTTTTTTCAACAGATTTAAAAATGACACCTAGATGGAATCTTGAAATCTTAACAAAAATGACACGAATGAGGGTACCCAATTGCAACCACTTGCAAATGTTGTCAGGACACTAACCTAGAGTGTCATCGCTGCCCCTGGTACCCCTCAACCAGGGCTCTCGGGATGGAATCCCTTGTTAGAATGGCTGCCCTCCTTTGCACACCCTGAGGGGCTGTCACTTCCCAGCCTGGCCGCCAGAGTGGTGAAAACTCTGAAAGGGTCAAGCAGGTCTCAGCTTCCTCACCGTCAGCCCCACCCCATCGGAAATCCCAGACATCTCTGCCATTCAAAGCTCCTGAATCAGTCACTGATGCTCCCAAACCCTTACCCCCTTGCTGCTATCTCCCAGCAGACATCCATTCTCAGTGTGGAAGGGCCAGGAAATGTTCTGGGCCCTTCAGCCAATGTCAAATCATCAAGAGTCACTTTGAGATTCCAGGCGTGATCTCCCCACTCCCCACTTCCCACTTCTACCCCTCTTCTTTATTTCTTCTTCCATCCTAGGATCTGTTGTCCCTCACCTCCTCCTTAGCTGCTACCTCCCATCCTTTCATCTGAAATCTCTATGCCAGCTGACTGAAGGACCAGGGTCCGTCTCTGGTCCCTCCCTACGCTTCTGCAGTACAATTTCGCAGTTCCTTAAAATGCAGCAGGTCATCCTGTCATTCTTCCCGGATGAACCAACCAATTCAACGTTATTGACTAATCCTTATTGTGGTGGACTAAAAGTTTGTCTCCGCCCCCCCCCCCCCCACGCCCCCCCTCCCGCCCAGAATTCGTCTGTTGAAGCCTTACCCCCCATTGTGGTGGTGGGGTCTCTGGAAAGTCATTGGGTTTTGATGAGATCCTGAGGGCAGAGCTCCCATAATAGGATTAGTGTCTCTATGAGAAAAGGAAGAGACCGCAGCCCTCTCTGGCTCTCTCTCCCCAGTCAGGCACAAAAAGGAAGTCATGTGAGCACGCGTAATGAGGTGGCCCTTTGCAAGAAAGAAAGAGGAGCCTCACCGAAACCCAAACCTGGCAACAACTTTATCTTATATTTTATTGTGACAGCCTGAGCTGACTAAGAAACTAAATTTGCCAAGAACTAAACTAGGTACCTTTACAACCAGGACTCTCTTTAGGTCCTAACTTGCCCAGATCAGCTGACTCTCATTACCTCCCAATTTGCAGATCAGGACACCAAGGCCCAGAGAAGGTGAATGATCACTCCGAAGACACACAGAAGAAGGGGATAGAGTTTTTGGATAAAAAGTTAAGGCTTTAGATTTTGGAGGGAGAGCCTAAAATATGCTGGTTGATTTATTAAATTCAAAGATTTGAGGTGGAGGAGACTTCCACTCTTGGCCAGCTCAACCCCATTGTGCATGCGTGAGGAAACCAAGGCCTAGAAAGGAACATGACTCTTGGCTGTTGCTGGCAGAGCCCAGAGGTTGTGTGTGTGTGTGTGTGTGTGTGTGTGAGAGAGAAAGAAAGAGACAGAGACAGAGAGATTCAGAGACAGAGACAGAGAGACACTCAAGGCCCCCGGCTCCTCTGCCCCACGCTCCCTCTCCCCCTAACCACAGGATAACATCAGGGATTACACAAGAAGCATCAAGTAGGCAGTGGCCAGGGATAAAAGCAGCATGGCGATTAAGGGAGATAATTTCAGCCTTCACGGGGGAATCACATTATACTAAAACAGAACAAAATCCCCACAGCCTCTTGGTCTTATGTGTCCTAGCTATATCGGTGGGCCCTTGGGAGAAAGCTAGAGAGAGGAGAACAAAGGAGATAGAAAAGAGAGAATTATAATGCAGTGCAGAGGGAAACGGGATATGAAAAAGCAAGAAGCAGTGGCTAAGGAGAGGACACAAGCAAATCTCCTTCCCCTCTCCCCCCACCAGACTCTCTCACAGTGGGGGCTTCAGAAGGACGGGTTGGGCTGGCTGGTGGGAGGCAGAGGTAGGGTTCCCTGGAGCTTCCGAACCCAGAGTATGGTTTCCCCAGGAGCATCACTGGCATCACTGGGACACTTGCTAGAAATGCAGGTTCTTGGAGCCCCACTCCAGATGATGAATCTGAATCTACATTTCAACAAGCCCCCCAGGTAATAGACATGCACCCTAAATTCTGACAGGCACTTCCTGGACACCCTGCTTGCAGAGAAAGTACAGTGTTTGTTTGGGATGGTGTAGGGAGATTGATGAATATTTGGGGGGCAAGGGGAACTAATGCTCCCAAGTTGGCCTTCGGTGACATCATGGTGCCTTCCCGGATAACAAAAATAATGGGAGCGATTGGAAATACCCATGAAGAACCAGCAAGGGACTGGAATTTGTGTTGATGACGGAGGGTTTGGGGTGGCAGGGGCCACAATGAGAAGAAATATAGTCTGGGATTTTTTTTTTTTAACCCTACATCGTCTTTTTTATTCTTTTTTTTAATTTTTTAAAAGTTTTTATTTAACAGACAGAGATCACAAGCAGGAAGAGAGGCAGAGAAAGAGAGGAGGAAGCAGGGTCCCTGCTGAGCAGACAGCTGGATGCATGGCAACATCCCAGGACCCTGGGACCATGACCTGAGCTGAAGGCAGAGGCTTAACCCACTGAGCCGCCCAGGTGCTCCCGCCCCCGCCTACACGACTTCTTTTAAAACAATTCATGCCAGCAAATTGGGCTCTGCTTAAAATGGCAGCTCTCCATGGCCAAGTTAGTGACACCCCTCCCCCCATCCAGGAGAACACACGCCCCACTCTAAAAAGCAGGAACATACTACCCACACCTCCATTCTTGACCCTGACACCTCCCCACCCAACTGGGGGCCTTCTGTGGAAGATCACCTCAAGATAGGGCTATGGGCAGATGTTCTTGCAGCTTCTGAACCCCTCCTGGAAAGGAATGGCCTGCAGGAAAGCCCCCATGCAGGACCTCTGATCATGGAGCCTGAAATGCCCTCCCCATAGAGAGGCAGGAAACCAGCCACCAGCAGCAGGTTGGATGACACAAGACCGGCCTGGAGAAGGTAAGTTAAGGGCCGGCCAGACACAGTGGGGGCAACTGACATGGGGAGCAGGTGCCCAGAGTGTGCCATCCTGGGATAGACAGGAAGGTTCCACTGGGTCACTGAGCTCCATGTCCCACGTACCAGTTCAGCCAAAAGTCAGAATGGCCAAAACCCGCAAGAAACAAATCATTTCCCAAGGAAGCCGGCTTTTCCTGAGGAAGCCACCCATTGCTGTCTGGGCCACGGGATCACTTTTAGCAAAGCCTCACACACCGAGTGACTGCTTATCAGAAGCCAAATAAATACACCCTTCCTTGGGCAGAAGGAAACCAGCTGGGGCCTGTGGTGACAGAACTGCTTTGAAGGCAGGCACATTGGCCTCTCCCGGATCGCTGCATTGGCCTCGAACAAGTGGGTCTCATGGTCTGAGCCTGGGCTTCCCCAATTGTAGAACAAAGGTTAATAGCCTCTACCCGAGGGCAGTGGCGGCACCTCAGGAGACAGGCGCGTGTACCCAGCCATGAGCCAGGAACCCTCCAGAGCATTAGTCAGATCCACTCCACGCGTGTCTAGGAGTTCAGGTAGGATTCCAGGCTGCACTCTGGGACCAGCTAAACCAAGCCCCGCCCCCTCACCTTGACCAGACCTCCAGGTCTGGATTCATTCCCCATCAGGACCTGATCCTGACAGTCGGTCAGTCTTTCTAACCTGACTTTGGCCGCCGAGGGAACCCAAGTCCTTTTCAAGGCTTGTCCAAGAGCCTCAGATCTCTCTATGGTCTTCCTACAGGTTTTGTTTATTGATCGGTACATTTCAGACCAAACAGACCCAACACCCCGTTTATGTGAGTTACAAAATCTGTTATAAATAGAGAGGCAGGCAGAGAGAGAGGGGGAAGCAGGCTCCCTGCTGAGCAGAGAGCCAGATGCGGGGCTTGATCCCAGGACCCTGAGATCATGACCTGAGCTGAAGGCAGAGGCTTTAACCCACTGAGCCACCCAGGCACCCCTGGGTGGACTATGATTTTAAGAGAAAGCAATAATTATTTAAATGTGGTTGTCTCTTTGTCCTTTATAATTGACATTTGAAAAAGAGGCTAAATTTGGATCTTGCTATAATGATGTACAATTGTTACATCAATTGTACAAGCTACAGCTGCAGACCAGTATGGAGGTATCATCCGGTGACTCATTGGCTGTATAAGCCGCGTCGTCCTAGGTGATGTGATTTTTCTGAAAGGTTGTTGGATTAAGAGTTGCCAAGTTTCAAGCAAGATGAGGCAACTTACATGCAACTCTCCACATGGTAATTACCCTTTAGACAGTGCGTATAGTAAAACCATATTTTTAAAGAAATGCACTTTTTGCATGAAAGTCAAATCGGGGAACGCCCGGGTGGCATGGTTGGTTAAGCATGCAACTCTTGGCTTCGGCTTAGGTCAGGATCTCAGCGTCGTGAGATCCAGCCCCCCACAGCAAGCTCCATGCTCACTGTGGAGTCTGCCTCAGTCTATCCCTCTGCCCCACCCCTCCCCTCTCTCTGCTCCCCCTTCCCCCCTCTAAAATAAATAAGTCTTTTTGTTTTTTTTTTAAAGAAAGTCAAATATTTGGCTCATGTGACTATGATCTGGTTTTTTACCTATATAAGTATTCTGGTAAGATGTTATTTAAAAATTGTGCAGGGGGTGCCTGGGTAGCTCAGTGGGTTAAGCCTCTGCCTTCAGCTCAGATCATGATCCCAGAGTCCTGGGATCGAGCACCCGCATTGGGCTCTCTGCTCAGCAGGGAGCCTGCTTCCCCCTCTCTCTGCCTGCCTCCCTGCCTACTTGTGATCTCTCTCTCTCTCTTTGTCAAATAAATTAATTAACTAATTAAAAAAAAAAAGGTGTGCAGGACTCGGGGGTAATTCCTCACTGTGAGGAGCTGTCCTCACAGTCTGCAGGGCAAGATCACCGAATGCCAGGGAACCAACCTCATCACGTGACAACCGCAATTTTTAAATTTTCAGGTTGCCTCCTTGGGCTCGGAGACGTCCCACTGAGACCTGTCACCGTGGATTGATAACAGAAATGTACTTGAGCATGAGCCTCACTTTAGTATCTGCAGCTGAGTATCTGTCAAGCTGGAAGGGACTTGAGCATCAGCCAGGCCCAGACTTCCCAGGTATCATGGCGGGTCAGAATCTCCAAAAACCCTGTCAAAATCCGCATGTCAGGGCTTTCCTGCAGACCCAGTGGATGAGGGGTGGGCCCCAGACACCTGTATTTTGGGCACACCCAGGTAAGAGCTACTAAATTCTATCCATTCTCATCAGTTTCTATGCTTTGGCCCCACAGCTAGTGGAGACAAAACCAAGAATTCTTGACATTCCAGCTCCAGAAGCCCAGACTCAGGAACCGTAGTGAAAACTGTAGGTTCTTATGCCGGCTTTGGGATTCACGTACTGTGTGGCCTTGGGTGAACCATTGACCCTCTCTGGGTCTCAATTTCTTCACCTCAAAATTGGATAGGGAGAGGAAGCAGCTCTCCAACTCTGTCAGTCTAGAGTTCTCGATACCTCACTTGGGTTAACACTTCCCCCGAGCCTCTGTTTGGAAACTGCACTTCTCTGTCCCCAGGTTCCCGGGAAAGGCCCTAGATCACAAAGTTACTTGATTGGGAAAAGTGTTTGTCCCGGTCCTGTTCTGAGGGTGAGTGCCATGGCCCAAATGCCCAGGGAAGCCAGGACCCCCTTTCTCCTCCCCGACCAGTGTGGACACAGATGGGATGCAATGAAGAAGCCTGGGTAATATAAGTCCTGTGTAAACAGAGGACCAAGTGGTAATTATGAACCTTGGCCTGTGGTTACTCCTTGCCTTGTCCTGCAGAACCAGTTCCCAGGCTGACTCACTCAGGGGAGCTTTAGATGTATCCTGAGCTCAGGGGTCAGGGGAGGAGGAGAGAGCATCCATCTGCACAAGCAACTGAAAACCTTAGTCTTTAAAAATGGAGTTAAAGTAATTTTCTCTAGCAGGTTTTATAAAAACTAAGGACAGTCATTCTCCATGATCAGGGGAGTTGACCCGGCAGAGGGATCAAGGACAGCTTGAGCTGAGTGCAGAGGATGAACAGGAGTTAAGCAGAGAGAGAGGGGCAGGCAGAATGTTCTGGCTGAGGGTGTCATATGTGCCAAGGCCCAGTGGCAGGTACAGAAAGCAGTGTAGATCAGTAGGGATAGTTGTGCAGGGCACATGTCTTCAGGAGCCCAAGCAGGTGACGTGACTGCCTCGGGCTCATTCATTCATTCATTCATTAAATGCTAAGTGGCAGTATCCCAGGCAAGGGGTGGATCATTGACCAAAACAAAAACCCTTCCCCAGTACTACTTGTACTCTAGTGGAAAGAGTCAGACAAATAAACACAATAAGTAAACTATATGGCAGTCCAGAAAGTGCCAAGGACTATGAAAAAAAAGAAAACTGAGTATGGGAAATAGAAAGTGTGGGGCTCAGGGCGGGGTGTCCTAGGTGCTGTAATTGCAAACAGAATGGTAGAGTAGGCCCAACATTTCAATTTCACAAGGAAAGTTATAAATCCAGACTTTTTGGTAAAATCTCTCAATGTTAACATTGCTATGTCCTAGAAGCCTGCTGATATCAGCGATTGTGCTCTTCTTTTGGCTAGGACTGCTTTAGTGCTCTGTGTCAAACTATGCCAATGGGCTCAACACCCCAAGAGACAGAGCCCACTCAAAGGGCTTGTCACTGCCCCAAAGCAGTGACATCCAGAGACCACCAGTGATGCTTTCAGCCATGTGTAGAAAGCTTTTCCTTTTTTTCAGATGCCCAAGCTATTCTAAACTCCCTTTTTCTCAGGGCAGACATAGAGGAGCTGCCCACAGCCAGCCTCTTGCCCCAGCTCTGTTGGGCAGATGGTCCCTCCAGAGGCAAACCATGTTCTATACTGACAGGCAGACACACTCCTGATCTTCTCTGGGCGCTGGGAGACAGATGGAACATACAGATCACTCTTTATTCTTAGCAACAGGAAACAGCAAGCCAGCACGAATTCTGGACAAAAAGAGCTCAAAAATGTTGTAGGACTATGTTGTTTTCTTGTCACAGTTTCCATAATTCATCTTGTGACCATGATGTAACTTACCGAATCGCCCCTGTTTGTTCATTCCATCTCCTCCCCTTACCCCCGAGAGAGAGAGAGAGAGAGAGAGAGAGAAATCTATAGTTGTATGGTGATTGTCAAGAGATCGAAAAGGTCATAAAGGGGAATGTGACCAAGGAAATCCCAGAGCTTTGGGTAACTTATTCAATTGTTTTGAAGTTCTGTCTCTTAATTGAAGTATACCCTATGAACAGGTAAGTCCACAAATCAAAGACTAAGGTTTGATGAATCTTCAGGGAGTGAACATCAGTGTTCATCACCCATATCAAAACACAGAGCATTTCTGAGTGCTGGGCCAGCTCAGCTGGTGGAGTATGTGACTCTTGATCTCAGGGTTGTGAGTTTGAGCCCCAAGCTGGGTGTGCAGATTACTTAAAAATAAAATCTTTTGAAAGGAGGAAGGAAGGAAAGAAGGAAAAAGAGAGATAGAGAGTGAGAGAAAGGAAGGAAGGGGAAGAAAAGAATGGGAGAAGGAAGGATTGCCAATTCA
This sequence comes from Mustela nigripes, assembly GCF_022355385.1. NCBI lineage: Eukaryota > Metazoa > Chordata > Mammalia > Carnivora > Mustelidae > Mustela > Mustela nigripes. Next base: position 137,044,541 of record NC_081560.1, on the reverse strand, counting down.
ATTTTTTTTTAATTAAATCAACTGAGACTCGCTGCAAATGTTAAGCTTCCTGTCTGAGACCACAGGGCCCTGTAGGATATAATATTTTTTTTAAGATTTTTTAAAAATTTATTTATTTGACAGACAGATCACAAGTAGGCAGAGAGGCAGACAGAGAGAGAGGGGGAAGTAGGCTCCCCGCTGAGCAGAGAGCCCAATGTGGGGCTCGATCCCAGGACCCTGGGATCATGACCTGAGCAGAAGGCAGAGGCTTTAACCCACTGAGCCACCCAGGTGCCCCGGATATAATATTTTTATCTTAATCCAAATATCAGCCAGCAGCCATTGAAGTCATTTTAATTGTACCATATTTGGGTCTTCATACACTCCCCCTGCTACTAAGGAAAATGGCTAGATGCAGACGCTATAAGGCATTCACACTCCTCCAGGTGAAGAGTGGAAGGCGCTGGTTCTAGGAAAGAACAGTGGCATCAGTGGGGAAGACTCATACCTGGACAGATGAGGTCATTCTGGAGTAGTGTGGGCCCCTCATCCAATATAACCGAGGTCCTTCAGAAAGGGGAGATTTGCACATGGACGTGCACACAGGGAGAGTGCCCTGAGAAGATAAAGACAGAAGCTGAGACATTGCTTTTCCAAGCCAAAGAACACCAAAGATGGCCTCTAGGGGACAGGCGTGGGACAGGTTCTCCCTCACGGCACTCAGAAGGAATCAGTCCCACTGACAGCTTGATCTCAGGTTTCTAGTCTCCAGAACTGTGAGATAATACATTACTGTTGTTGAAGCCACCCAGTTTATGGCCCTTTTTGACAACAGCTCTGGTAAATCATATGTTGAGATTCTCAAACTCATTCCAACCTTCATTAAGTTGACGCAGGAGGAATGAGAGAGACAGGGTGAACTGTCCATTTTGAGGAGCCTTGTGTCCCCTTGAGCCAGGTGTCTGAGCAATGACTGAAGTGCAAGAGCCCCCAGTACCCTGGGGACCAGGGCTAATCCTGAAGCTAATCCTTGAGGTGACCACTACATTTAGTTTTGGACCTGGCACCTTGGAATGCTGCAGGAACCACTGCCAAAGAAACCACTCACCCAGACATAGTTCAAATGCCCTCCCTTACCATTCATTTTTCGTGTATTTCAAGAATTGCAAATACGTAAACTCTTTACATTGGCTTCCCATTCAAACATCTAACTCAAGGCTCCCTGGTTATTGCATCATCGTAGACCCAATTAAACTCATTTCGTTTGAAGATTCTTATAAGCCTCTCCAATACACAAATCACTCCCCTTCTTTAGAGCAAGTTGTTTATAGCTAATAGGCCTACTCCCCACCCGAGCTAGCCCCCTCCAGGGAAGCCTTATAAAGTTTCTAGTTGGGAACAGAAGGCCCTGAGGGGATTGCCCAATGTTGTCTCAGGACACAACCTCACAACCATAAAAACAAGTCAACACTGAGGTCTACTGGCAGAGAATCAGTTATAGAATATGCATGAACAAGGGTTAGCAGAGGTAGCCTCGGCCATACCCCAGACTATGCAGAAAGCACTTACCTGGTTAACTCATCCATAAATGGCAACCCACAGCAATAATCATCTTACAGTAGATATGCTGACCTATCTGTGAATTAGATTACTTCTGGAGAAGATGACCTCCAAGGGAAGACGCCATACAAAGTTCAGTTAACAGAAGGCTCTTCTTGAACTTGGCCCACAGGCCCCTTCTAATTAGCCTCTTCCTTTTTCTGCCTTTACCTCCCACATGTCTATCTCACACCGAGGCTTTATTTCCCAGGCATAGAGCGACCATATAGTTTATCATCCAATATGAGATGCTTTTGATACAGACCTATTCAGTTTCCCAGGACAAAAGGTATAACCAGGACTGTTTTACCCAATCTGGGACTTCTGGTCTCCATAGCCATGTGGAGCTACTTAGAGCTCCCATAACATGTCATGGGCTCTTGAATCCCCAGAATTTTGCTCTCCTCTTCTGGTTTACTTGGAGCACATTCTATAATCCATTCTTCTGTGGAGCCTTCCTCAAGACTCATAGGTGGGCTTGGGCTCTCCTTCCCCTGTGTCTTCACTGTCCCCAGCATATACCACATTCTGTCTCCATTTCCCTGGCTCCCCACAAGACCTGTAACCTCTTGAGGACAGGTATTGTATCTTTTCATCATTGTGTTCTCTAGTCTTTTCCATGTTGTAGGTACTCAACACATCTCTAATCAATGATTTTGTAATTAGCCTGTGAGTTTGAAGAAGGTAGTTTGAAGGTAGTTTGAAGAAGCCTGAAGAGCAGAACAGGTAGCTGTGTCCACTAGCTTCCATCGTCTAAAGGGTTGTGATCACAAAGAGGACCTAGACTTGACTTATGAGACCACCAGGGAAGAACAAGAATACTAACGGGAAGCCTCAAGGAGATATATTTCAGCTCAGTATTAAGAAGAACTTTCCTGCCAGCAGGACTACACAAAATCAGTAGGCAGCTTTGAACAATAGAGAACTCCCTGCCACTAGGGCTGTTTTGTTGACAAATACTAGTCTATAGTAGGAATTTTGAGGGAAGGACTAGGGCATGTAGTGGGTGAGTGGCCTGGATACACTACCTTATACTTCGTGATTCATCCATTCATTCATTCATTCAGTGAATATTTACTGAGCACCCGGCATTGCACCAGGAGCTCAGTGAATTAGCACAGCACGGACACACCCATGTAACCACCATGCAAAGCAAGGGCATATGCTGGCTGATGCTTGAGGCAGATTTGGCCTCTGACCTGTTGGAGCTTCTAGGTTTGCAGAAGAGATACAAACAATTGTATGAGGGGACGACTAGGGGTGGGAGCCAGAGAGATATTAAACTTGAACAAGGATGAATGTAGGAAGCTTGTGGGGTTCCATGACCTTAGATCTTTCTAGAGAACTCAGGATTCTTCTCTCTTCTGTGATGCCTGCTCTTCCAGTTGGGTGACCTTTCTGAAGGCTGGCTTAGACCAGTCTCTACCTGTCATGTCAGTTCCAGAGCTGTGAGTTCTGCTCAGCTGACAGGTAACCCAGTAACTTTGATCATTCCAGGGGAGCCATGTGTGGTCTTTAGTCATGCCTTTTCTTTCCTTCCCTTGTCTCTAAAAGACCACCAGAAGGCTAGTCACACCGAGTTTGGGACAATAGAGGCACCAGCAATCCCATGGTGGGTGAACCCCCAGAGCCTGGCACACTCTCCACTTTCAGAACAGCCATCAAAGCACTAGTGGTACTGGCCACAATCCAGAACTCCGTGTCCAAAGCAGAAAAGAAATAGCAGGTGAGCCAAGAGGCATGTGATCACAGGACTTTCTCCTGCCCTGATGGGGGACAGCACTAGGATAACACACAGCTATTCATGAAATGTTTGCATGATTTGGGTAAACAATAGTAATAATAAAAGAAAAATGCCATGCCTCAAAGCCTTTGCTATGGGTCAGGCACTGTTCTGGGGTGATTATATACGTATTATCTTCCTTAAGCATCAAACAGCCCCATAGGGGCAGAATTATTATCCTTGCTTTACAGAAGAGGAAACAGAGGCCCAGAAATTGTCAAAACTTATCTGAGATCAAGTACGTAGGGAATGGCAGGCCCAAGGATCTCCAGAGCCTGTGCTTCTGGCCTTCATTCTGTTGACCTTTTGTGGGGATAAATGAAAGCCCACCAAAGCAGAATGGGTCAAAATGGGCTCTCCTGTGTGAACTCCAAAAGTAGGTGAGTAAGCCCTCAGCAGACTGGCCATTGAGCAGGAGAGGGGATCTCAAACTGAGTTCATAGCATATGCAAAGTCTAAGAAAAATAATGAACAAGAAAAAATGTCTTCTGACTCATGTTACAAAGGGATAACGACTCTAATATACAAATATTCATGTAAGAAGGACAACAAACAAATAGAAAAAGTGGGTAAGAGATATGAACGGAAATAGCAAGAAATATACACAGGTAGCTCTTAAGCATAGGAAAAAAGATGCTCAATCTGACTGAAGAAATGCAAATTAAACTGGCATTGATCCCCTAAAAACTGGAAAGCCACGTGGGATGCAGCTATGATGGCCTCAAACGTAGACTATATTTGAAAAGAAGGAAGCAGAAAGTCAATGAGCTAAGTATCCCTATCAAGAAATTATAAAAAGACGGGCGCCTGGGTGGCTCAGTGGTTAAGCCGCTGCCTTCGGCTCAGGTCATGATCTCAGGGTCCTGGGATCAAGTCCCGCATCGGGCTCTCTGCTCAGCAGGGAGCCTGCTTCCCTCTCTCTCTCTCTGCCTGCCTCTCCGACTACTTGTGATCTCTCTCTGTCAAATAAATAAATAAAATCTTTAAAAAAAAAAGAAATTATAAAAAGAACACAAAGTAGACCCCCAAGAAAGTAGAAGAAATTAAATAAAGAGGACCGAAAACCTAAACATTGGTTCTTTGAGGGGAAAAAACTGATTTAAAAAAAAAAAAGAAGAAGAAGAAGAATCTTTGGCAGGATTTATCAAGGGGTTGAGAGAGAGAGAGAGAGATCAAATCCAGTCCACTGTCTGGAATGAAACAACGGGTATCACTATAGTTCCTGGAAACAATACAAAGATATGACCTCTGCGATACAATTGAAAATGTTGATGTTCTGGAGAAATTCCTCAAAATACCCAATGATGCCAATACCAAAAGGCAGTGATGTTAAAATTTTGTGAGGAAGATTTTACAGAAGCCATGATAATAAAAAAAAAAAAAAAAAAAAAAAAAAAAAAGTTCTAATGAGCAATGAGAAACACACTGGAGATAAGTGATGGAAAAGAAAATAGAAAGTTTTGGCAAAGTAATAGAAGCTATAATGAACCAAATGGAAATTTTAGAAATAATTGTAATACCTGTAACTCAGGATTTCTCTGATCATTAATCTCCTCAACTCTAGGATTATGAGATAACAGGTCTAAAAGGATTAGCACAGTGCCTGGCACATAGAAAGTGCTCCATAAAATGTAATGTTTCTCCTCTCATAACTGAGATGTCCGAGCAGGAGGACCAAGCTTCAGAGCATTTCCAGGCAGACAGACCCTCCTGCCTTGGATGCTCCATAAAGATGATGTCAGGAGGGTTTGCTTAGCAATTATGTTATCAACCTTACAAACCAGTGTTGAAGGCATTCCCTAAGGTACTCCCTTCACCCCCACAGCTCAATCTACATGCAGACCCTGCTGTAGGGTTCTGAAGAATACAATGGAAGTGTAAGAGGTACAATCAGAAAGGGAAGGTGGGCTTTAGGTTCAGCTGCCTCAGGTCATCTGGTGGGAAACCCCCCAAAGTGGGTTGGAAGCAACAAGGAGGGACTGGGCAGGAAAGAAGCTTTCCCTTCTTTCAAACACAGTACTGTTTATTGTAATAGTAGCTACAACTCCAGAAACGTGGAAGAAGGATCTTGCAGAATGGGTTCAAAGGGATCTCCTTATTCCCCCAGAGACAGGCCTGGGAAAAGCTTCACTTACTTGGAGACCATGCTGACCTGTATGGATGGAGGAGCACTGGGGGCCAGGCCAAGATCAGGCACCGCCCACAGTGGGTCATAACCATTGTTGGAATCCCCACCCTCTGCTGGGACTAGCAGAACTCCTGAAGGAGTTGGGTTTGCCTCTAGCTTTCCTTCTTCCTTTCCTTCCTTCCTAGCCGAAGATACAGCATCAAGCACGTTCCCTTAGTTCATAGAACCAGCATGCACCCCTCACAGTGCCTGATCTTATCGTACCCTGCGGACAAAAGGTGTTCCAAGTTGAGCCTCCAAGCAATCAAGTGAATTACCCGAGGGAGTTCTCGGACTAAGGACTTATCCCACCTACATAGGCATGTAGAGTAAAAAATCCTACCTCCATCCTGACACCAATAATAATGAGCATTGTTATTACCATTTTTGAGCATCTCGTGTGCACCAGGTAAAAGACTAGGTAGCTGAATTCCCTGAGCTCATTCGTCCTTCAGAAGGACACCAGAGGTAGAGGAGACTGCCCCGTCAGACAGGCTCAGAGAAGGCAATAACGGTAGGAGATCATACTGAGTGCCTGGCATTGTTCTAAACACTTCAATGTGCATGAAATCATTCTGTCTTCCCCAAAATCCCATGAGCATGTTCATTTCTGAGATGTGATAACTGAAGTTCAGAGACATCAGGTAATCTGTCCGAGGTCACACAGCTTGCAAGTAGCAGAACTGGTATTCAACCAAGCCTTCTTACCACTGTTCCATGTTTCTGGCAACACGGGTGATTTCGAAACCCAAGGTGCCACATCTAGGAAGTGTTCGAATCAGATTGAAACCCCTGCCCAGCTAAAAACCAGAGTCTTCCCACCCCATTATCCTGCCCAGAGGAGGGCTAAAGGGAGGCTCTAGGTCACTCGGGCAGCCTCCTTCTCTCCAGCTAAGAGGCAGCTATCTTGCCAATCAACCCCCAGAAACAGGATGTGTGGGAAGCAGAGCTCTCTAGAGTGGCATCAGGCCTGGTTGGGCTGACAAAGCTGGGACCAACCTCCACCAACCTTCTTTGCCAGTTTTTCTGTCTGCCGCTTGCTGGCTGAAACCAGCCCCCGACTCTCATTGTCTTCCCCGGCCCCCACTGAAAATGCCGAGTCCCAGGTGGAGAGGGAACTTGGAGGGAACCTGGAGGGTTCAGAGGAGCTGGGGGGGGGGTGGCAAGGAGAGGGGTGCTGGGGAGTGGTTCTGGAGTTGTGGGGCAGGGGTAGCCTAGCAACCAGTGCCTTACGTGGTCACAAAGCCGACAGGCTTGCCCACAGAACCAGCGAGCCTGCCTGCCTATTGATGTGTCTTCTCGCTCCTTTCTGCTCAGGCAGCGGGGACTTCTCATACACAGACCGTAGCAGGCACTCGCCTTGGTGAGTCCACCACGGATGTCTCCCGGGGAGGAAATGGACACTAGAGCCAGACAGAGGGGCCAGGGGAGGGCCTCCAGAGGCCGAGATGCAGAAAGGGAAGGTCTAGGATGGGTGTGAGTGTTTGGACTCCTTGTGTCCAGCTGGTTGGGGGCCAGGCAGAGAGGGGAGTGAGGACGGGAGCAGACACAGCAGGGCCCGGCCTGTCCCACTCTGGAAAAGACAGGCCTGCCTGAGTCCCTGTTGACCTCTACCGCAGCTGTGGGTCATGACCCGTTTGTGGCTTATAAAATCAATGTAATTGGTCACAGCTAACATTTGCGAAATGAAAACAAGAAGTAGGATGAAAATAGTGCTGTGCATGCTATGTGGCAAGGGTAAGGATTGCTCTAGAATGTTCTTGCTTCAGTTTCACATACACCGATGTGTGTGCACGTGTGTGTGTGAATCAGGATCTAGGAAGGAGTTTCTTAGTATGATCACAGTCAAAAGCATTTGAAAGTCTTTGTTCTAACGAGTACTTTTTCCTGTAGGCAGATGGGTTTGGGCTTCCAAATGGCCTGTCCTCAAGCCTGCAGCATGTGAGTGCTCTAGACCCAGCCCCCGTCACCAAGGATGCCCAAAGCTTCCTTCCAAGGAAGTTCTGCCGACTGTTTTGCTCTTTAGAGAAGAGACCAGGAGACTTAAAGGCAGGACGCCTGAAAGTCTCCCCTTTCCCGAACTCAAGAAGTGCTTGAGAGGCTGGCCCTGAGGATCTCTGGGGTCCTTTGCAGATTTTGTGACTGAGAGTTCATTTTCAGAGTGCACTGGCTTCCTGTCCCAACCCCATCATTATCCTGCACATTGGAGAGATATAGACAGATAGATCTAGAGATCTACATACTGTATGTGTGTGTACATGTATGTGTAAATGCACATGTGTATGTGCATGTGTACTCACGTGTATTTTTATGTGTACCTGTATATGTGTGCTATATATGTGCCTGTATATTGTGTATATATATGTGTATATATACATGTGTGTGTACATGTGTATAGGTATGTGTATACAAGTATACATATATACAAGTATATATGTGTGAACATGTGTGTGTGCTGTGTGTATATGTATATGTGCATGTGTCTATGTATGTGTGTGTATGTGTATATGCGTGTATGTGTACATGCATGTATATATGCATATACTGTATTGTGTGTGCATGTGCACGCATATATGCATGTGCATGTGTGTTCATGTGTATTTGTATGTGACCTGTATATATGTGCTGTGTGTACATGTACCTGTATGTGTGCATATGTATATGTATGTGTATGCACATGTATATGTACGTGTATGTGTGTGGTATATTGTATGTGTAGATGTATGTGTGTGTTTGTATGTGTGTGTATATGCAATCACGTGTGCATGTGTATGTATACATGTATGTACATGTGCACATACTATATAAATGTGTACATGTGTGCGCTTATGTACATGTATATGTGTGAGTGTTCACGTGTATTTATATGTGTACATGTATATCTGTGTGTGTACTATATGTGTATACGTACGTGTCTGTGTATATGTATGTGTGTGTATATATTATGCATATATGCATATATATAGCTATATTCAGGTCCATAGATTTAGACCAATCACAATTCTTTTTTTTTTAACATTTTATCTATTTATTTAACAGAGAGAGGCACAGCGAAAGAGGAAACACAAGCAGGGGGAGTGGGAGAGGGAGAGCAGGCTCCCCGCTGAGCAGGGAGCCCTATGCAGGCCTCCATCCAGGACCCTGAGCCAAAGGCAGATGCTTCACCCACTGAGCCACCCAGGTGCCCCCAGTCATAATTCTTGACTTCAACACCTATCATCTTACATCCATGTCACCAAATTAGTTTATTTCATTTTATAATGAGCACCAGCAAAGGCGCCTCTCAAACCAAGAACTAGAACACCACGAACAACAATCTAACCCGCCCCCTCCCATTCCATCCCCCCCCTTACTTTCCTCAGAAATAGCCACTAGCTGAATTTTGTGTGTCCTGTTTTCTTGCCCCCCCCACCTTATTTTATCACATTTATGATACTTTTGCTTGCCTTTGAACTCTACCTCTAAAAAGGAATCTCAGGCTCTGGGGCTTCTGGGACTCACTTTCCTTGACCTCACATTATATTTGTAAGATTCACCCATGTTGTTCTGCGTAGCTGTGGTTCATTGTCATTGCAATATGATGCTCAATTGCCCACATGCAGCACAGCTCATTTTCCCGTTCCTGCCACCATCGGACATTTGGGATGTCGCCAGGTGTTGGCTAACTTGCACGATGTTAGTCTGAATATTTTTACATACAGCCCCCGTGGTACCACCGCAAGGGCCTCCCTGGGTATATGTCAGGGAGAGGAATGGCTGAGCGCTCTATGCCAGTTCAACATGCCAATGTTCAATTTTACAAGATATTGCCAATTTTTCTCCCCCAAGTGTCTGTTCCGGTTTACACTCCCACCACCAGTGTATGAGAGTTTCTGCCATCCATCTCCAGCACTAGTATTAGGTGCACTGGCCTTTATTCTGTCAGAAAGGCTATGATGGCTACCGAAGTGAAGACCCAGTTGGCTGAACATCCACTGATGGCGTAAGACCCCGCATGTGCCCCCCGCTGCTGACCAAGGGGGTGGTGGAGGCAGGGCGGGGTGGGAGACAAAGGTGGCCAGGGGAAACCCAGCAGACTGAGGGGCCTCGCCTTCCGCTGCCCTCAGCCAGGTCCCCGTGGGTTTCTGAGCCTGAGTTTAGCGCAGGTCACACACCGGGTCCCTCCCTGGAGGGAGAGGACATGGTGACGGGGGGCCGAAGCACCTAGTACTAGAATTCCTGGGGTTTCTGAGGGATGACTTCCTCCATCACTTGGGGGGTAGGGGACCACCAGGTAACTGCAAATTTCAGAGAAGGTTTGCTTTATTTCTTTAAGTCCCAGATCCCTTAGAGGCCAATCGAGGACGGCACAGAAAACTCAGGGGCCTGGTCAGCGAAATTCTCAGAGGGTCCCGGGGCAGAGCACCTTGCTTAGCATATCCAGAGTCCGTCTCTTCTCCAGAGGGCCTCCCTTCAGCCGGGGCCAGCGGGAGAAGGGAGTGCAGACAGCACGCAGGCAGGTGGCCCCCCCAGGCCCCAGGCGGAGAGCACCCCACCTTTGGATCCTTGTTGGACTGACCTCGAGCTCCTCCTCCAGAGGCAGGGCCTGGCATCCTCGGCGGAGGGCAGGGGCGCAGGGTGGAGGTCAGACAACCTGAGAAGCTTGTCTCCAGCAAAGCAGAGCAAGAGCTTGACGCTTCCCTGCAGCGTTGCGACTCTGAAGGCTACCGCATCAGCTCTGCGTCTCCTGGGAGGGGCCCCCCGGGAAAAGGACATGCTGGCGCCATCTGACCTCGGCGCTCCAGCTTTGGCCTCTGGATGCCTGGGCCAAGATTGTCTGGGGGGCACAGGGTGGGGGTGGGCTGCCTGTAGCTGGCTTCTCCTGGACTGCCAACAGTCAGCGTGGGGACAGGCCCTTGCTGTGTCTGTGTATATAAGGTCCCTTTGCTTCTACCCAGGTGTTTGGTTGAGTAGGTGGGTCTGAGGCTTCTTCCCTGTGGCTCGAGAGAGGGTTTGTGGGAGAAAACTGAGGTCTTGAGAGATTCCATCTGAATTCTTTCAAATAGATTCAAGCTCCCTGTGAAGGCATCTTAGGAAGACAGGAAGCTCCCTGGGACTAGATTGTACCAGTTGGGAGTGGACCCCGGGAGAGGCCCGACTTTGGGTGCCAGGGGGGTGGGAGAGAGATCCTGGAAACCTGCTTCAGCGTGTCTCAGTAATAGACTCCAGATAAGACCTGAGCTCCAAGCTGGGTGGGCACTGCTGCCCGGAGGCTCCATTAGCTTCTCCTTAATGTTCTCCTTCAGTCCAAGGGCTGAGCCTAAAAAGAAGTCAGGACACAGGCCGAGGAGCCATGGGGACGGCGGGCTGCAGAAAGAACTGATGATCCCAGGGATTGTGGATTTCCAGCTGATCCAAACGGCACTGAGGGCCCCCAGGCCCCAAGCCCCTGGGACCTACCGCTTTGGCCGCCTCAGCCACCACTCCTTCTTCTCCCGACACCATCCGCACCCACAACGTGTGACCCACATCCAAGGTAGACCTGGGGTGGGTAGGGGCCCGGCTGGAGGTGGTGGGGTCATCTTAAAAATGGGAAAGGGAGGTGTCAGCCCCCATTTCCAAGCTGAGACCCGGAAAGGGTGGGGATTTGGTCAGGGTCAGAGAGCTCCTTGGCCACTTGCAAGCACTTGGTCAAGCAAAGACTTGACCCTGGGGACAGGCTCCAAGGCCAAGTGTTTAGCCCTAGAACATGTCCCTCATTACCAATCCTCCTCCCATTTTAGGATTCAGGGAAAGGGATAAATGTTCTGCCCCAGAACCGCACTCTGTTCTGGAATTCCAGCCAATTAATCCACTTAGCCATCTATTGAGTGTGAACTACAGGTCAGGTACATTTTAGGTGCTGGGGATATGACTGAATAAGACAGTCCCTGACCCCACAGAGCTGACTCTGGTGAGAAAGGATAGGAAACAGATAAGGTGTCAGCATATAGAAAGCGCCAAGGCTCATGAGGGGAGGAAACCTCATCAATAGCATGGCCTTGGGGCAAAGAACTAAAGGGATATTGTGGATATTGGGGGAAAAAATGTCCCGGGCAGTGGGAACACCAAGTGCAAAGGCCCTGAGGCACACATCCTGGCTCAGTTGGAGGGTCAGTAAGGAATCCGGTGTGGCTGGAGCAGAATAAGGAAGGGTAAAAAGGAGATGGGCCAGAGAGGTGATGGGGGTCCAGAGCACGTGGGCCTTGGATCACCCACTTACCATTGAGCCATCTCGCTGAGGCAATGGGAGCCATGGGAAGGGGCGAAGGCAAAGAAGTGACAGGAGTGACATGTTGGCCGCTGTCTGGAGGGTGGCATGGACCAAGGAGGTAGCAGTGGAAGACTGAGCGGCCCTGCTCTAGAGACCTACAGAGGTGAAGCGAACAGGATTTGCGGACTGGTTCGAAATGAGTGGGAAAGGCAAAGAGCAGTCAAGGATGACTCCCTGGTGCTGGGCCTGATGGCTAGAAAACCAGAGTCCCATGGACTGAGGCAAAAAGAGCCCGAAGCGAGGGCCCAAGCTGGGTGGAAGCGGGGTTGGGAATTTGGTGAGGACCTGGGAGATGTAAGACTGCACAGGACTTTCAGGCTTGGGGGTGGAAGGGCAGAGTAGGTGGCTGGGCCCAGAGTTCAGGCGAGAGACCCCGATGTGGCCATTCTAGGAGGGACGCCATTGGTGAGAAGGAAGGAGCAGAGGAGGTGAGGAGTGGCCTGCGAGTTAGGAGGGACCAGCAGAATGAGGGGACCCCTGGACAAAAAGTAGAGTGTTTCTGAAAGGACAGAGTGAGCCACCATGCTCGGTCCTACCAGGCTGGTCCTTGAAGCTTTACGGTGGGCGATAATACATGGCCAGACTGTAAGGCAGCAGGGTCCTTGTGAGTAAGCGGCTCCCCATCTCCCCCAGGCTGCCCGGCACAGGCTGACAGATGGCAAGGAGTTTTCTCCAGAGGGGTCTGGCTAACTCTTACCACTCCCTGTGATTTGAGCCCAGGCCCCTCTGGTCACAGACTGTGGCTTAGCGCCCTGCCCCATGCCTTCCTCTTTACGCTGTCTGCCTCTGTGTGTTCACACCTGCAGTTCCTTGCTCTGTCCTAGAACATCAGAAGGACCCCAGTACTAGGGTTCCAGAAAGCCTGGGTTCCTATTTCACCTCCACCTGACTCGCTAGGTGAGCCTGAGCACAGCCTGTCACTGTCTGTTCTAATGTCCCTGTGGGTAGGGCCTCCGTGGCTGCGGGATCTCCCAGCTCCAGTGATCTATGGGCTTTTGTGATTACTGGAAGAAGCAGGTTCAGTGCTCTCCCTGCCCACCGCCTCCCAGTCTCCCGGGCTTCCTAGGGTCCACCCAGGGTCTCCTTCTCACGGCCTCTCACCCTTCACAGATCTCACCGGGAAGCCCGTCTGTGTCGTCAGAGACGAGTTCTCTCTAGCCCCCGTGCCTCAAGTCACACTTTTATCCCGCTGCCTGATGGGGATGCCTGGCATCTCTGTCCCCATTGGAGACCCACAGTCCAATCGGGAGCCTCAGCTTTCCTCTGGTGTGTATGTGGGCAGCAACCCCTCTCCAGGTGCCTGGGAAGGAAAGAGCTCTTAGGTTGCTGGGGTCCCATGGGGTACCCTAGATTTTTCCACATTTCCTCAGGCAGCAGAATCTGCATTCTTCCCCACCCCCTCCCCAGGTCCTCAGAAATGTGGCCCCTACTCAGATTTGAGGTATTTGAGGAGTAATAACCATCAGAGGAGAGGCAGAGGCGGGCCACAGTCACGTGACTGACAGCCAGAGACAGGGATGATACTGGAAATGTTGAGTGGCTTGTATGCTCCATCACCGGGCCGTCGGAGCAGACAGCCAGAGATGGAGGGGCAGCTCTCAGGCGGCCATGGCCCTGCCCAGGCCCTTGCCCTTCCCTGCGGGGCCAAAGGGAAGCTCACTGGTGGGTGTGGGGAGAGGCCCCAGGGAGGAACCAGGACAGCGGTGTAGAGCAGAGAGGCTTCCGAGGCTCTCTGTCGCCAGCCTGCTCCCAGACCAGCTTCGCCAGGAACAGGTGGATGTCTGAGTGACTGGTACAGCACAGCCACTGGGTCTCCAGCCTGGCCTCAGTGTCCAAAGGAGGCAAAGCTGGATTAACCCGCACACTTCCTAGCACAGGGAGCCAAGCATCTCCAGCATCCCCCAGTGAAGCCTTCACAGGCTAGGGTATCAACGTCAGCCGCCCGCCAAGTAGTGACTGCACCAAGGTTGCGGGGGGGGGGATTCCTCCTCCCTCCCTCAAGGTCACTGCCTCCCCCCAGGTCACTGCCTCCCCCTTTCCCTGTAAGACATGAGGCTGGGAAGGCTGGGGAGGTGGCCAGGCGCTTCCCCCCGAGTGCTGGGTACCACAGGGAGGGCGGGGAGTAGGACCCCACATATCAGCTAGCAGTGTCTTCCCAGAGACCTGGAAGAAGGAGTTGAAGGACCTGGCTTCCCGGGTGGCCGTCTTCACTAAGGAGAATGCGCTGAAGAGCAAAGAGGTGGGTGTGGATCAAAGGTGCTGCCGGGAAGAGATCCAAGGGTCCATCTCTTTGTAACAAAATCCCTCCCAAGGGGGTTCCCCACCTCATGGACAGTAAAGCCCGTGTCCACAAGAGGTGGGGGGCTGTTGGCCCAGGGAGGAGGGGGCTACAGAACACCGGCCTGAACGGGGAGGGTCGCGGCAAGGGCTCGGAGGAGAAGAGAAGGCGGCTGGGTGGAGAAATCCAGGAAGGGTTCGTAACAGAAGGGGGATGTGAAGAAGTGGACAGGGGAGGCGTCCCTAGGGGAGGCCTGCAGCACAAGAACACAGAAGCTGGGAAAAGCAGGACATCCTTAGAGACCGGGCTGACATGCAGGGATACGTGGGCAGCCATGGCAGGGGGAAGGGGGAAGTGTGAGAAGAAGCTGACTTTGAATGTGGACAAAAAGAGGAGCTTGTTCTTAATTTCTGAACTTACTGTAGTGTCGGATCTCATTAAGGAGGGGAGATTCACTGAAGGATTTCAAATAGGATGGGGTGACCTCATGGGTGCCATTTGCTGGTAATTCAGTAAAGACAATTGGAGGCAGCCTGGAGGTAGCTGGAAAGGGACTGAGGGCAGGTGTGGCCCTTGAGACGGACTCTGGCTCCACCCTTGTCTGGGGCAACAGAGCTCTCACGATTGCTTTGCGGCTAACTCAGTGCAATGCTCACAGCAACTCAGTTAAGCAATCTGGGTCTCACTTTTCTTATCTTGAAAATGGGGAAAAGTATAAGGGTGCCCAGGTGGCTCAGTCAGCTGAACATCCAACTCTTGATCTCAGAGTCCTGGGATCGAGCACCACACTGGAGTTCTGTGCTCAGCACGGAGTCTGCTTCTCTCCCTCTTCCTCTGCCCCTCCCCTGCTCACACACAGGAGCTCTCTTGATCTCTCTAAAATAAATAAACAAGTAAATAAACAAATAAAATAGGATGTATGCCCCAGTCTACTGGGTTGCAAGGGTAGGAGGTCTCAGGCCTCGTACCCACAGGCCTGGCTCAGGAGGGTTTCCCAGGGCAAAGAAAAGATGCCAAGCTCTGGGGGACAAACTTGGGAGCAGCTGACCTGGGAGTTAAGGTAGGCGATGGGGACCATGGCCCAGGATACTGCTTTCAAATCTGTGATGGGCTTGGGGGAGGGGAAGGAAGGAGGGTCTCCCTAGGAAGAAGTACGAGGACTTCAGAGGATCGCCAGGGGCTCCAGCATTCAAGTTCCAGGAGGAAGAACTTTGGCTATAGAGGGGCCCCTGGCTGGGGAAAGGAGTCTAGAACAGGGTGGGCTGGCCTGGTCATCCTCCTAGTTTCCTGCAATGTGGTGATGCTGGGATTTCAGGAGGGGAGCGAATGCCCTAGAGGTATGACTGGGCCCCTTCTGCCTTCTTCCTTGAGCCGCGCCCCCTGCCCTACCGCCCCGCTCTCTCTCTCTCTCTCTCTCTCTCTCTCTCTCTCGATCTCTCTCTCACTGCCTGGAGTCTCTGGCCACTTTGCCCCCAGCAGAAGGAGGAACCTCAGCGGGAGCAGGGGACAAAGTACTCAGCCGAAACCGGGAGGCTCATCCCCACTTCCACCCGAGCCGTTGGTCACCGCCACTCTCGCCAGAGCCCCCGGATTTATCCTTCTGGCAAAGATGGAGGAGCTCAGACCATTGTCCTGCGGGATCAGGAGCTGCTGGTGAGGCCCTGGGAATGAACGCTGGGAGCTATGGCCTGATGGAGGTCTGGTCTGAGGGCTGAGAACACGGGGGTTGCTGCTCCCAGGCTCCCAGCAATCCCAACTAGGAGCTTAAAAACTTCAAAGTGGGCTTTAAAGTGTGGCCTCTCGGGGCGCCTGGGTGGCTCCGTCAGTTAAGCGTCCAGCTCTTGATTTTGGCTCAGGTCATGATCTCAGGGTCGTGGCATGGACCTCTCCACTTTGGGCTCCATAATGGGGTGGAGCCTGCTTGGAATTCTCTCTTTTCCTCTCCCTCTGCCCCTTCCCCCACCTCTCCCTCCTTAAAAAAAAGAAAAGAAAAAAGGCAGGTGGCCTCTCCTGGGGACACATGTACCTGAGACCGTCAACCTCAGGAACTCCGGACCTGGGAGTCCAGCCCCCGGATCCAACCCCCTGTTGCATCCAGGTTTCTGTGGGAGGCTCTCCCTCTCTTCGAAGGCCTTCCCCGCTCAGGGATTTAGTTCCATGATCCACCCAAGCCAGGAGCATGAACGGCTTGTCAAGAAGGGCTGTTCCAGCTGTGGCGCTGGAGGAGTTCAGGAAGGGAGCCGCTGTGGCTGAACGGCTGGAGAGGAAGGTCCTGCCTAGTGTTGTTTTCCAAAGCATGCCCTGCTCTGCCTCGGGCTGCAGCCAGCTGGGCCAGTCCCAGCACGGTCTTCCCACACTTGGAGGGGTTTGGTCTCTGCTACAGTGATGCACAGACTCACCCCCCCCACCCCCCCGCCGCCCACCACCTGCACAAGTTTCCCAGTCAAGGCCTGAGATGAGTCCTTGCCCCTTGCCGGTGGCTTAAAGCTATCTCACAGTCCCTTTCCAAAAGCATCCATGTTCTCCAGAAAAGGTTACACACAGCGCCAGTCTCTCAACACCATCCCCGTGACCAGCGCTTCCAAGCCTGCAGTCCTTTGGAGAACTGCACGGCTCCGCTGAAATGGATAGCGCAGGCAGGGCCCAGAATCCCCATTCCACACACGGCGAGGCTAAAACCCTGCCCGGTGACATTCTGTGGCCCAGGCCCCCAGAGAGGGAGCGGCGTAACTCGAACTAGAACAGCACTTTCTCCACCATAGGGCGGCCTCAACTTGCCTGGAATTAGGTTCTCGGGTCCTGTGGGGAGGGGGCCCAGGGCAGGTAAGTTGGACGCGGAGAACGGAGAAGGGCCCAGGGGCAGACCCAGGGTGGGAGTCACTGCAACAGGTGGGTATGTGGGACCAAGGGGGTGCCCTAGGCGGCAGAGGCCTGGGAAGATTCTCAGTCGGGTTCCCACTCTGCTGAGAATGAGGCAGACTTGCTGGGGACCGACAGGCCCCTCCAGGTCCTGGGAATACCAACTGCCAAGCACTGAGGGGACCCCACTTTCCTAGGACTCCAAGGGTTCCACCTGCTACCGCGAGCCCCAACTCCAGCCGGCCGTAGCCACAGCCGCCATCAGCAGCTCGGCCTAGGGAGCCCCCGTAGCCTGTTCGACACAGAGCTGGCTCTCCCCCGGATGACACTTGCCTGGAGATCACAGGGGGAAGAGGGTCGGAAAGTGGCAGTGACACCCGAGGCTGAGGAAGCAGCTGAGGAAGCGGCTGGGTGTGAAGTGCGCACGCCACTGGGGGAGATGGAATCCCAGGCCCAGCAGTCTGCAGAAACAGCCAGCCCTGAGCCGCAGCCCGCCCACTCCGATCACCCCACCTCTATGCTAGCGTCTCCAGACCCTGGGAGCTCCAGGGAGGGGAGGCCTGTGGGGTTCCTTAAATCCCCAAGCCCAGGACCCAGGGATCTGAGACTCGGTGCGTCTCTGAGCAGCCGCGCGGCCCGCTCACACTCTGCCTTCCCAGTGAGGGACTCTGGGGTACCATCAGTCCACACGGGGTTCAGGGAGGAGGCATCCACACATGGGGTTCAGAAGCGTGGTTCTGCCGCACTCTCCCGGCTGGGTCCTCAAGACTCTTCCTCCGGGACTGGTGGGACAGAAAGTGCTCTCTAAAGTGCGAAGTCACGGGGCAGGGACCTTGGTGGGGACCAGTGGAGCCAAGCATGTGGCTCTGGGAGCCCACGTTGTGGGGGCAGGGCCTGTGCTGCTGGCTGGGACGTGCCTACCAGACCCGCTGACCCGGGGCCTATCCTCCTGCCCGCAGATCCTGGAGCTCCTTTGTCAGATCCTGCAGACAGACTCCTTGAGCGCTATCCAATTCTGGCTTCTGTACGCTCCTCCGAAGGGTGAGGACACGGCAGGTGCCTGGGGCTTTCTCGGACTGGAGGTTGTTGAGGGCCTTGTTCTCTGGATATCACTCGGCTCCCACCCAGAGCCATCCCCCTGGGCTGCTGCTCCGTTTTGGAGCCCCAAACTAGCCTTTTCCAACAGGACGGTCCCCCTGCTCCATGCTCCTGCTCCTGCTCAGCAGGATTTCCACACCCCTGCTTCTCAGAGGGGGCTTCAGGCTGACCACCACCCTGGACACCTTGCAGGGAGAAGTCCAGAGCTGTCTTCAGCAGACACCCACTGCTGTGGGAAACATGCACACACAGGCACAGCATATGCACAGGGACACACAAGTGGACGCACATGCACACACTGGGATGGTGGATGGAAGGTGTAATCAAGTGGGGGGTTGAGGAGTGCTGATGGGAGCTGGAGGGAGTTGGGGGGGCGGGGGAGGGGAGGAGACAGATCCCCAGGGGGCTTTCCAGAGAGAGCCCAGAGGCATGGCGGCTGGGCCAGAGAGGGCCAAGGACAAGGTACGGGCATGTGATCTTGTGGTGAGAGAAAGGTGGGGAAGGGTTGGGTGTTCTGCACACACATGGGCCAAGACAGAGAAGGCCCCCCCCCCCCCCCCCCCCACCAAAAGGGGACCTAGACGCAGAATGTCAGATGGTTAGAGAGAGCTATCCTGGATCAGGTTTGGGCAGAAGAGCTGGAGGCCCTGCTTCCAGCCTGTCCCTTATGGGGACAGGACAGCGTGGGTCTTGCCACTGAAGACCGTGCTCCCCGGCTATGCTTGCAGAGAAAGACCTGGCCCTGGGGCTCCTGCAGACAGCGGTGGCTCAGCTCCTTCCACAGCCCCTAGACTCTCTCCCGGTGGAAAAACTTCTCCATCAGCTCCACGAAGTCCAAGAACCTTCTCAAGAGAGGCAACAACCACCCTACAGGTGGGCTCCACTCCCCTCACCTGCCCCTCTGCTCCCAGAGCTGCTCCCTCACATTCATCCACCTGCCCTCCCAGGGGAGGCTGGGGTGGTCTGAAAAAGGAATCCGGGCGCTGGCCACAGCCTGGGCTCACTGAGCCTGTGCTGGAGGAGGAGAAGGCCCAGTCCCTTCCCTGGGGATTCCCAGGTCAGCCCCTGCTACAGCCCAGGCTTCCGTGGCTGGCTCTGGGGGATGCCCTAGGGGCGCTCTGTGTCAGCTGTAGCAAGACAAGGGCCAGAGGAGCCACATGGAGCCCTCCTGCTCTCAGTCTTTGGGAAGACAAGTAGAGATGGAAATCTAACAGGCAAGTAGAAGTCCCTTACCAGGGATGTTACATGCTTCCTATGGCTGGAGGACACAGGAAAAGGGGCGAGTAGGTAAATCCTCACAAAGCAGGTGTGTAGGGCCAGGTGCCAGTGACGGATCTGGCAGTAATACATGCCCACTACGCTGCCTGACCCTGGCAGATGTCTCACGTATCTGCAGCCCACACAACCATCTGTGGAGGCAGCGGTACACCCCCATTTTACAAATTGGAAAACTCGGGCTAAGCCACCACTACATGGAGGCCCAAAGTCACCCGAGGGGTCCACCCTGGAGCTGGGATTCAGCCTGGGACTAGTCTCACTTCCCAGCCCAGCAGCACGCAGATTTGCAGGAGACCTTGTGGAAAATGCAGATTCTGGAACATTCTAACACAGCACGTTGGGGATGAACCAGGGGCTGTGTCATTTTGACAGTCTCCCAGAGTTTTTCCAGTAGAGCTTGGGGAACGCTGCTGGGATTGGTAGAACTGGAAGGAGCCGATGAGAGGGTGCGAACAGTCAGAAGGGGAAGGCAGGAATGGGCTCACTCTAGGGAATGCTGAGTTTGAGGGTGGTTGCAGCTTGGGGGCTGGGGCTTGTGCTCATTTAGGTTTGAGGGCCTGGGTTCTCGCTCTGACCCTGCACTGGGCTCTCAGGTGTCTCCCTGGAGCACTTCCCTCCCCGCCCCACCCGCCCTGCCACTGTGCCCCAGTGGGCTCTGGCCTCACCTTCCCAGCCTTGTCTTTGTGTCCTTTATAGCCAATCCCCGAAGAAGACAAAGACACCGCCCCTACCCAAAGGCGACAAACCAGGTAAGATTCCAGGCAGCAGGTCATCCTGGGCACTCCCCGAAGCCCACCCTGGCTGTATGCCCAGGATTCAAGGACCCTGGAGATAAGGCCCTGTCCCAGGAAGCTTCCCGTTCTGTCCATTCATCTCTCCACTCATTCAAGAGACTTCCTTAGCAGCTATGAGCTAGGCTCTGGGGAAGAGTCCAGATGGGCTCCTGTGGCCACGGGGCTTATGAGGAGGAGGGCAGCCAATATAAACATTTGAGGGGGCCAGGTACCAAAAGGGGAAAAAAAAGGTAAAGTGAGGGACAGTAGGGAGGACTGGCAGGGTGGAGAGAGGGCTCCTTAAGCCAAACAAAAGGTAGGATCCAGCCCAATGTGGGTCTAGGGAGAGCCCAGAAGTAGGGCTCTCACGTGCCCGGTGTGTGGGTGAAATCACACACAGGCCAGGGTGCCTGGGGCCTTGTGGGTCAGGACAGAAGTAAGAAATGAGATAGGGTAGGTGGGTGGAATCGGTGGTCCCATGCAGAGGGCGTGGGGGTGCCCTGGAGCCTTATGAGCAGGGCCTGGGGGGACCCG
This sequence comes from Mustela nigripes, assembly GCF_022355385.1. NCBI lineage: Eukaryota > Metazoa > Chordata > Mammalia > Carnivora > Mustelidae > Mustela > Mustela nigripes. The sequence goes on along the minus strand of NC_081560.1, from coordinate 137,023,898 downwards.
TGGCGATCCAGTAAAGAATGGACTGTCGGGGGCCAGGGGGGGAGACCAGGGAGGAGGCTGCAGCATCATCCTGGTGCCTTTGGCAAGGGCAGAGAAGAGGACAGCTACCTGCCATGTATAATATTCTCCCCCACTAGACTGTAAGGGATCCTAAGGGGGCTGGCTATCTGGCCCTCTAGGTATTTTTTGTCTGGATGGAGAAAGGGAAGGGGAGGTGAAGCTCTGAGAAGGGGGTTGGCTCCTTCCAGGTCACCAGCAGAGCCCAGAGCAGAAGCTGGCCTTGACCCACATCTTCCTGGGGTCTTGTGGGGAGAGCAGGTCCACCCAGGTCTCCCGAGCAGCTCCCAGCTAGGAGCCAGGCCCCTCCCTGTCCTCTCCTGACGGATGTCTTCCCTTCTCCCAGAGTATATCGGAAGAGCACAAGTTCTTCGGATGCATTCAAGCCAGATCGCAGAAGAGAAAGCCTCACAGCCAAAGGCAGAATGCTGAGTCCGAGTCCCTTTGCCCGCCTTGCTCAGGAGCTGCCCCCTGGTTTGAGGCTGTTCTCAGCCCCACCGTCTCAACAGCAATACCGACTTGCCTATCACACGGAGCCCATTAAAAGGCTGCCTTCCCTTTAGGAGGACAATTCCACTCTCCTCTCTGTAGTGGGTCTGTGCTTGGGGGCTGGGTGATTCCAGGAGCTGGGATGGGCTATGGAATGGTCCCATTCCCTTGGAGAAAGTCTAAGCGGTAGAATACAGCACTTAGTGTGTAAGTGGTGTTCTGTGTTCCTAACGCGTTCTATGTTCCTAAGAGTTGAAGGGCAGCCTAAGGAAGAAGTTCTGTCCCTTCCACGCCAAGACACACAGGGTTCCAGGGAGGCTAGAGCAGAGGTCAGGAACCCACGGTCCTCTGGAAAGTAACCATCCATACCAACACTTTAGTTCCTTGCAGTACCATATTCTATTCTCCCAAAAGTTCTGTGCAGCAGACTATGAGTAGCATCACTCCCATTTTACAGATGAATACATTGAGGCTCAAACAGTGAATAACTTGTCCAAAGCCACACAGTAACTGGCAGAGCCAGGCCCGAAATCCAGCATGTCTGGCTGGGGAACCCCCTCTCTCCCCCACCGTGCTCTCCTGCCTTCCAAACAGCTACCGTACCAAAGGTGGCTGCACAATGGTGGTTGGCAAGATCAAGGAGGAAAGAGACCTTCCATAAATGGGACCCAGCTGGGGTTTTGCTATCCTTTACCATCTAGAGAAGGTGGCCTTTGATGCTCTGGGAAGTCCAGAGATGGCTGCAGATTCTGTGGAAAGCCGGGATGGGGAGACATGGGAAGAAGCATTGGGGTTCCTGGTCACCTGTGGCTCTGAGTTCCTACTTCCACTGAATCAGGTCCCTGGACTGTGGCTCCCTCCTGTGCTGGCAACACAGGTCCAGCTCATAGCAGCTCAGATGGATTTGGTCCCTCCGGGTTTTCTCAAAGACCCCATTTGCACAAAATCTGTGTGCACAGCCAGCTTCAGCCCAGATCAGGGGCTGGATGGGGATTCACTGTGAATCCAGCCAACAGGATCTTGTCAATATTAAACTGCCGTGTATTTTTCAAGTTCCCCCTCCCACTGAGGATGTTCCCCTGGCTGCAGCATCTAACAGCCACATGCCTTGTCATCTTGCAGGCTGTCCTCCCCTGTACGCACTCCCCTGTACGCACTCCCCTGTACGCACTCCCCTGTACTGCCCCCAGTTCGCCCCCAGTTTGCCCCACGAAAGCCCACGTACATTGTGTTGTTCTTCTTTCTCATTTTTTTTATTGTGGTAAAATCCACGTAACATAAAATTTACTATTTTGACCATGCTTCAAGCATACAGTTCATACATTGTTGTGCAAACATCGCCACCATCTGTCCACAGAACTCTCTGCATCTTGCAAAACCAACTTCATGCCCATTAAATGCGAACAGCATTCCCCCTCCTCCACCGCACAGCCCCCATCAGCACCTTTCTACTCCCCGTCCCTATGAACAGGACTGCTCCAGGCACCCCATATCAGTGGAGCCACAAAATATTTGTCCTTTTGAGACTGGCTCTGTTCATGGAGTAGGATGTCCTCAAGTCTCATCCATGTTGTAGGAATTTCCTCTCACATTTAATTTTTTTTTTCAGACCCACCAGCCCCTCAAGGCCCATTCCTAGAGTCTCCAGCTTCACGTTGGCCTATCCAGCCCCATCAAGGGGCTGACCTAGAAGTCCGTTCATGGAATGGTCCTTGAGCTCTGCCCCCCACCCCACCCCTACCCGCTGCCGTGGTGGCTAGAACAGTCTCTCCCTCCTCCATAAGGAATGATTTTTAAGAATCCACACACTAAAAAGTCCTGGAAGATATCTGCTTCTAGAATAAACCATACTTGTTGGCACAAACAAAAAAAACTTGGCTCTTCTGGTCATCTTTCCAAGTCCCCTTTAATTGCTCAGGAAGTATGGCCGACCCATTAACATTTACAGCAGCGGGTTCTTGTCAGTTTCTTATTCCAAAGGCTGCTGAGCCTTTGGAAAAGTAACATGTTGAAGTTCACAGATTAATTGATTTCACTTTTGCAACTCCCTGCAAACTCCTTGTGTCACTGCCCGGCCTTTGTACCCATTGTCAGTGCACTTAAAGACACGGTATTCTGGGCCTGGCTTCTTACTCATATATTTTGAGGGGAGATGGCACACAGATCTTTCTTCACAGCCCTGTGGTCTATCAGGAGGAAGAAAGGCAAAGGGACTCAGCTGAAGCTTGCACACATAAGGACAGTATGGCAAAGAGCCCTGTGATACACACCCATGGGACAGTGCCATTGTGCAGACATGTGGACGGTCGAGCTGGGCCTGCACAGATGACCTGACCTCGTTCAGCACTCACGATAACCTGTAAGGCAGGTATCCTCACCCACATCTTACAGGTGGGAAATCCGAGGCTTAGAGGAAAAGTAACATGTTGAAGTTCACATGGCCAGTAAACAGTGGATCGAATCCAGGGTTGTTGGGCTTCTCGGTCAGTGCTCCCTTGCCACCTTACCAGCCACTCTCCCCACCCCCAGGCTGCTTGTCTCTCATTTCCAGCCACTCACCCCCCTCCCCGCCTCCCGCTTCCTCTTCCCCTATCTCTCAGATCAGAGAGCTTGTCAGGGTTTCCTCTCACTCACTGACTCTCTTCAAAGCCCCTCATCAGGCCCCCATCCTCTTCCTAGGTTTTAAGGGAATTATTGCTAAATCCCAGGGAGATAGCCAGCTGGGGGCACTTGAAGGTTCCAGACCTGTACACGGGTCAAAGTTGTCATTGGCCTTCTTGGAAATGTGAGCGGCGTCCAGCCTGCCTTCCTCGTCACCTGCCCCAGGCCACCTGTGCCCTCAGATCCTACGTGGGTTGGAGGCCAGACTGGTTCCCGGGCTGTGGCCCCTAAAGGCTGTGCAGTCTCTATGTGTTGCTTAGCAGCACTCCCTGGTGGCAGTGGCTGGACACCCATTTGGCCATCATGGCCACCTCTAGGTCACTCTTAAGTTTCTCCTGGCTCCAGACCTTGAAATTTCTCCCTACCTTCTGCCTGTCTGCCTGAAGCATGAGGACAGATTGTTCCTTTCCAATCTTCTCCCAGATGGCTCTGGGTCCTTCTTGGGATCCAGTCTTCTTAGGCACTGTGGTAGCCATTGTTTGGGGTTGTCCAGATGTCCCCTATCCTCTGTCCAGGGTGGGCCTGAACCTAGCTCCATCCAAATCACAGCACCCCATCCCTGGGCACAGTGACTGGTTCCGGGGTAGGATAAGCATGTGACCCAAGCTGAGCCAATCACAGACTCGGACCTGGCCGATCCTTGGACTTGGCCAATCCTTGGTCTTGAGGTGGAGGGAGAGGAATATTGGCCTTTACAAGATGCCATCATTGGTCATCATCATTCCAAGGGGACAAAGCATCAGTCACACCTGCAGCCCCTGACTGTCCCCCATGCCTCCCTATTATATGTGTCCCTAAAATTACTTCTTACAGTTGATTTGTATGCATTTTTAACATAACACTTAGCATCTTACCCATTGTCAAGAGTCCAGTTCCCTGCTCATACATGCACACTGTGCAAACTTCACCACATCAACCCACAGAATGCTCACGTCAGACACGAAGATGGCAGAGTTGGGCTAGAATCTGTGTCTTCTGCCTCCCAAACCAGTGTTCTGTCCCCTACATCCTCCTGGCCATTTAGCAAGACAATCAGCTGAGATGATGCCAGAAGATCCCTCGAATGTGCTAGGCCCCTTGGGAGCATCATTAGGAATGCCAGATTCTTGCCAAGTAGACAGCAAAGTCAAAAATTTCTGGTAGGGTTGTCCATTTGGATGCTTAAGACTTTTTGAAATGTTTTGAGAGTAGATGGTATAAACCAAAATTTAGAATATTTGGGCTGTCATCCTATTACACCATGGAAAAGACTAAAACCTGAACAACCTTTCTGGATCAACCTATCCCAGTTGGCTTAATTGTGAAATGTACGTCAAGGGCCCTCAGAATGTGATTTCGGTACATTTTTCATTCAGATGCACTTCTGGAAACCAGGAGTTTCCTAAGAAAAACCAGGTAAGCCAAAAGAGATTTACCTTCCATCATTTTTTATGATACCAAAATTTAGAAACAATGTCAATTTACAGTACTAGAGGATATGGTTAAATAAGTGATTATCTAGCCATATGATGGGGTAGGAGGTATCATTGAGAATGAAGACACACCTGGACATATTTTAGGTTGGAAAGATCTCCTCCTCCTCCTCCTCCTTCTTCTTCTTTCTTCTTTTTAAAGATTCTATTTATTTATTTGAGAGACAGAGAGACAAGCCAGGAAGAAGCAGACTCTCCACTGAGCAGGGAGCCCCATGCTGGACTAGATCCGAAGACCCTGAGATCACAACCTAAGTTGAAGGCAGACACTTAACCACCTGAGCCACCAGGGGCCCCAAGATGACCTTCTTCTTTTGTTGCAGGGCTAGAGGGGGAAGGAAACAAGTTTCCGGTGGCATGCATGGTAACGCCCAGGTGTGTGTGTGTGCAAGTGTGTACATCCGAGCACAGATCTGCATATGTCTAGAAGGATAACTAAATGGTTAACAGAGGCTACTGCTAAGTAGAAAAACAGATTTTCTTTTCTATTTTATGGGGTTTTTAGATTCGTTTTCAATAACAAGCTTGTAATTTCTTGTGTAAATTTTTTAAAGAAAAAGACTTGAGGTGTAGGCCCTGGGATTTCCTAGACAATAGGAGCTGGGTCCCTGCCTCCCCCTTCTCTTCCCCATACCCTCAAACCCGGCACACCTCTGCCTTCCCCCAAGCCCTCTGGCACCTGAAGTGAGGGAGGGAGCAGATACTTCTCAGAACATCCCTTGGGAGTCTCGATCAGATACTGCAGAATGCCCACCACCTGCGTGTCTCTGGTCCAGGGGCTTAGCCAAGTCCTTTCACCCCCTGGCCTGCAAGGGACAAGATCCAGACCCTCTGGGACCAGACCCATGCCTGGGTTCCTGTCCAGCTCTGAATGCCTTCCTGGGGGCAGGTCCCTTTACTTCTCAGTCCACCAGTGTCCACACACAGAAAGTGGGCAAACATACAATGAAATTATTTCATGAAAGCACTTTGCAAACTGGCAAACTGCCAGCGTCAGACCCATGGACGGTATTAATACATGAGGTAGAAAGCAGCATCCCAGACCCCTGATCCAGGGCCCTACCCTGCATTCAGTTCCATGTGGCTCTGTGGCCCTCTGTCCTGCTGGCATGGCATTCCAGGGCAGACATCCTTGAACTGTCCCAACTCCCATAGTCTACAGATTTCTGGAGCTCCTGCACACTGAATCTTGGACCCCCTGCGCTATCCCTCATGTTAACCCAGATGCAGAATTTGGCTCCTACATAAATTGCAATGAGGAGTCCAATCGTGATGTGCACAGGGGATCTCTGCATTTTACATTCTTAAGGTGGCATTCCTACCATGGTCTCCCCATGGCCATCTCTCCATCAGCTCTGTAGGAGATCTTAGAGACTATCCTTGCTTCGGAACAGAAGCTCCCAGCCTTTGGCAGTCTTAGTACTGGGGGACACTGGCCTTGCATCCATGATTCCCTAAGTGGCATTACCAAGACCTGTCCCTAAGAGGCCCCTCCCTCTGTCTTATTCTCAGAGACAGACAAAGCAACCCCCCCGGTTCCTTTTCCCTAGGATTTGCTGCTGGGCCAGGATCTCGATACCCCCAAAGTGTGGCCCATCAGAATCCTTACAGAGCTGAGAGCCTCTGTTACTGACCTGTACCCTTTTCCACGTTCTCTAACCCCACAGTGTGACCTCGTCCAAGGCCTCCCCTGCTCTCCCTCCCCTGCCCCTTCTGGGTGGGCACAGCCACCTCTGCTCAGTCAGAGGCCTCCCTGGGACCACCTGCAGAGCTCCTGGACATCCACAGCCCTGGAGCAGGGCACCCTGCTGGAGTCACTCCTGTCTGCAGCTGTCCTGGGCCCTAGGGAGGGACAGCAGAGAAGTGGGCTCTGGTGAGCCAGGCCATGTCCCTGCTGCAGGCGGGCACAGCAAAGTGACAGAGACTGAACCTGCTGGAGGGCCACCTCTCCGGAGCTAAGCCCCTCCTCTTGCATCACCCTGAACACAGCCAGGGACAGAGCTGGGGGACAACTTGGGCCGCAGTCCCCTTGGAGCACTTCCACACCTGCCATGTCACTGACCTGGTAACGCCCAGTCTCGCTCTGGCTCCGGGCATCTCCTGTTTTCCCTACCCAGAGCTCCTTCTTCCTTGGTGGCTTTCCTCCACTCAGCACATGGCTCCTTCATAGTCATTCCTCAGTGTGTCACAGTTGGAACGGCCCAGAGAGGCCATGTGATTTGCCCAAGGTCACACTGTGGGCTCCGTGTCAGTTTTCTGGACAGTTGGCATGTGACTTTTTTTTTTTTTTTCCCTGAATTCCTTGGCCAATTTGTTTCTTTTCTAGGGCTGCCATAACTCAAGTCCCACAAGCTGAGTGACTACAACAACAGGAATTTATTGTCCCCCGTTCTAGAGCCCAGAAGTCTGAGAATGAGGTGTCAGTGGGTGGATTCCTGCTGAGGGCTGCGTGATACAGTCTCTTCCAGGTGCTCGCCTTGTTTTTGGTGGTTCGATGGCAATCTCTGGCATTCCTTGGCTTAAAGATGCCTCATCTGATCTCTGCTTTCATGTTCACATGGCCTTTCTCTATATGTGTGTCTCCGTATCCAAATTTCCTCTTTTTATAAGAACCTCAGTCACGAGGATTAGAGCCCCCCCTCCCAACTCTGGTATGACCTCTTGTTACCTAATTACATCTACAACAAGGCTATTTCCAAATAAGGACACCTTCTGGGCTACTGGGGTTAGGTGTTCAACGTATGAATGGGGGGACACAATTCAACCCACAACACACGTGTGAGGTCTTCCAGGCCCAGCTCATCCTCGCTCTCAATTCACAACCCACAGTGTCCTGCACTGGGCCAACACACATGACTTAGGTGCCTGAATTTTAACTGTCAGAGCCCCACCAGGCTCCTGCCTGGGCCATCTGCTCCCCCTCAACAGCTCTCTCCCTGGTGGCCATCCTTCCAGCTTCCTCATAAGACACCTCAATAAACTGAGAGCCCTCACACCTGCCTGCCCAGCCCTATCCTCTACCCTGAGCTGCTGCCTTCCAATGTCTCCACTTCAGGGCTCCCAGTATCTCACACCTTGTATGTCCGCCGGGTAGTGCTCTTCCAGCACTGCCCCTCACTCACCCAAAGGCTCAGCAACCTGGGGGATCCCCTTGACCCCACAGCCAATCCATCTCCACCATCTGACTCGCACCTCCACCATCTGACTCTCGGACCCACTTCCGTTGCAGGTGACCTGGTCCAGGCCAGCAACATTTCTGAGCTGATGGCAGCGTCCTTTCTCCCGTCTTCCTCCCTGTTCCCTGCAAAGCCAACTTGAAAATGCAAACCAGATCCCATCATTTCTTGGCTCCACACTCTGCCCCAGCCATAAGCCCAGCTGTGGCCATCATCCCATTTCTTTGTGAGGGCCTCCTCTGGTTCTCTCCCCAATGATGCACACGTCTCTGGATGGTTGGGGAGTCAGTCCCGTTCCCATTGCAGAGCACCCACTCATGCCGTTCCCACTGCCCGCGGTGATGCTCTTCTGGAGCTTGCCTGCTGCTCCTTCTTCTTTTCTTTCTTTCTTTCTTTTTTTTTTTTTTTTTTCAAAATTTTGTTTATTTGACACAGAGAGAGAAAGATCACAAGTAGGCAGAGACACATGCAGAGAGAGGGGTCACGCAGGCTCCCCACCGAACAGAGAGCCCAATGTGGTGCTTAATCCCAGGACCCTAAGATTGTGACCTGAGCTGAAAGCAGAGGCTTTAACCCACTGAGCCACCCAGGGGCCCCACCTACTGCTTCTTCTTATGCTCGGGTCTCAGCACAGTCACTGCTCCCTCCAAGAGACCCCCTCTCATCCTCCTCAAGAACAGATGACCTGTTTCTTCCTCCTAGACTTCAACAATCTGTAAGGACCTCCCCAGCTTCATTCTTAATGTGTTTTCCATCTGCCTTCCCCATCAAACTATAAGCTCCAGGCAGGGAAGGACCCCATCTGTCTTGCCCACCTCTGCGTGGCCCTGGTGCACACAGTAGGTACTCCATAAATGCTGATTGAATAAAGACCAGGCCCCTGCCTTCAAGGAGCCCCAGCCCAGGAGGGGACATGAGTCAGTGAGGGATGTGAAGGCAGGGTCCGTAAAGAAGCTCAGTCTGCACATGAGCGGAGGGCATCGCGAACTCACCTGGCTTCCCAGGGGAGGTGACATCGAGGCCCAGTCCTGAAAGAAGAGTAAGGGAAAAGTGGGGGAACTGCATGAGCCCGGGCCTGCGGTGGGGGGGGGGACCACCTGAGGCCCCCCACCCCCACGACTGTGGTGAGTGCTGCAGGACCATGATGAACGTGCAAGCACCTTCCAGATGTGTCCAGTCCATGTGAGCCTCTGGACACAGAAACTGAAAACCAAAACCCAGGCAAGTCTGGTGCCCGAGGTTGGGGATGGAGGTCCTGAGCCCCCCCAGAAATGGGTTCTCCTCAAGCCTGTCCCCACATGGGTGGTGAGGTTCCTGGATTTCTTCCAGCTTCCTCTCAGCAAGTGCTTGGCCGAGGCACAGGGTAAGGCCCCGATGATCTGGATAATCATTCCATGTGAACGAGCAGGAGGCCCAAAATGAGAGAGGTCCCCCTTTGGGGCTGCCCCCAAAACATATTTCCTGTTCTCTGTGGCTGCCTTTCACAGGGGTGCTGAGTTGACAGCAAGCTGGACATGGTCACCCACGGCCTTGGACATGGCCATGGTAGCATCGGCCAGCGCCGTGCACCAGACACCAGGGTCTGCCACTGCGGGAGGGGGAGACATCCTTCAGGGAAGAGGGGGAACCCCAGGACGCTTTGGTCCACACCAGGGTCTGATGGAAATACTCCCAGAGTGGCCCACTCTGTGCTTCACACATCCGCTCGCCATTCCACAAGCGTTTACTATGTGCTTGCTGAGTGCTGGGCTCAGAGCTGCCAGCCCGGTTCTCGGGGCTTCTCAGGTTAGTGCTGGAGACCGATGCATCACACCCAAGACGGATGCCCTCGGTGCTGTAGGAGCACACAGAAGGGACAGCTGAGGCAGCTGTGATGGGGGCTGGAAGAGTTAGCAAGGAGACCAGGCTTTGAGCAAGAGTAGCCTTTCTGCCCTCACTTTGGCCCACAATACCCTCTATCTTCTTTCCCAGGAAACGCTGGGATGGGAAGAAACACATCTAGCAGAACTTGTTGCCCTCTTCTAATGTTGGGCTCGTGCTGGGCTCAGAAAGAAAAGTACAGGCTCCGGGGGAGAGAGAGAAATGCACACAGGGCGGGCTGGCCTCCTGGGTGCTCAGGAGGGGCCTCAAAGGCTTCACAGAGGAAGAAGCCTGGGAAATGCTAACTGTTCCCAGTCCTGCAAAGCCCGAGCTCATTCAGAGCCCCTCTCAGCTCTATAAGGGGGAGACTGAGGCTCAGAGAAGGGGCTCCAGCAACTAGGTCGTGGGCTGGGATCTGGCCCCTGCAGTGGCTCCAACAACCTCACTCTACCTGCCACTAGCACGGCTCCCTAAAGGGATGGCACTGCGGGGGGTGAGAATGGGGTGGGCAGAAGCTGGCCAGCTCTCCCAGGCTCCTCCTGGCAGCAGCCTGGGACAGACCAGGGGCAGGAAGGAAGGATAGGCCAAATCAGAATCATTTCTGATAAGATAATCAGGTGTGCGTTGGAGGGGGAGCATGCTGGAGGTCGACACTGCCAAGGAAATCAGTAGACCTCGTGAGAGGCTGGTGGACCAAGACTGGGAGGAGGCAGAGGTCTTGGGGAAGTGGGGCCTCCCTTGGAGAGCTTAGGAGGCCAGTTCCTGAAGCCTGGCTTCTCTCTGCCCACAGGGGCAGGACGTGGACCCTCCTGCAGGCTGGACCACCTTGTCCCTCACTCTCCTTCACAGGGAAGACTCCACCAGTCCCTGACATCATCCTGGCAGTGCTCCACCATGTGTCTACAAGGCCACAAGGTGCTCCACTCGTCCGGTCTACAAGGCCGTCAGCTCCTCCCCCAGCACTGGGGCACACCATGCAGCCTGAGGCCCTCCTTCCCACAAGCCCTGTGACACGGAGTTCCCAGAGTCACAGAAACATCTATGAACTGGAGACGGAGCCCTGAATTCCCGCCTGGACCTTGCCACCACAAGATTTGGGTTGGGAAGAATCTTTTGTTTTCTTTGGGCCTCAGTTTCCCTACTTGTACAAGGAGATCGGACCTGTCCGCACATTCTCCTGCAGCTAATCTTGTATGGACAGAAGGCGTCAAGTGCCCTCTTACAGATCCAGCCAGCGACAGGCTCCTCCAAGGAAGACACTCTCTCCTGGACTGAAACCAGCTCCAAGACCCAGTGGGTGGCCCGCCTCCCCTGGCTTCCAGCTGCCTCTGGGTTTCCAGGGCCTGGCCCCCAGGGAGGGCCTAGGGAGGGGGCGAGAGCCCTGTGGGGCCTTGAAAGGAGGCAGAGAACCCGCCATCTCTGGGCACTGCTGTTTATCTACCCTGTAAATACTGCTTCACGAGACAAGAGCCACCCTGAAGGGGTGCGTGGCCCGGGGGACAGACAGGCTTCTTCAGCGACCGGAGATCACCTCACGAGCGCACCGAGTGCTCGGAAGTCACGGCAGGAGGAAAGCAGCCTAAGGAAGGCCAGCAGGGCCTCTTCTCCCCAAAGGGGATGGAAGCTGCCGAATGGCTTTTGGCCAGGCCCGCATGAGGCAGAACTGAATGAGCCCCAAGCCAGTCTCCCCAGCTGTGTCTTGGCATCATTCTTTGACTTTATTCTTCATCGTCACATTTTTAGGAACAGTAATAACCCCTCACCCACTGAGCATAGTCATAGATGAGGTTTCCTTTGCTCCAAATCAGTCCTGTGAACCGCTCTCCACACCCCCGTTTCGCAAATGAGGGAGCAGAGGCCGGAAGGGCGATGAGCGTGGTGGGGCGGGCTGCATGGGGGCCCCCGAGCCAAGGGCAGAGTGGCCACCTCCCGCCTCTTCACACTCGTCCTGGGACTCGGAGCTTCGGGAGTCAGTGACTCCTGCCTCTGTCCCTCTGCGGAAGATGAGGCATGGCCAGCCCTGGGCGGTCACCCGGTCCATGGCAGCAGGAACAGGCCCTTCTCCTGGGAGTCAAAGGCTCAGTCTGAGCATCTCGGGCTGTCCTTACAAGTTCGTCCTGCACCATGCCAGCCAGGGCCACAGAAGCAGGGAGTCCTGGGGTCCTTGTTGCTGCCTTTGCGGGGTCAAGAGGCAGGAGAAAAAAAAAAAAAACAAGAAATACAAAAAGAACTTCCCAGCTGGCTGCTGGCAGCCTTGGTAGGCTGAGTCAAATGTGTTAAAAATGATAAGGAATAATTATTACTTATAATGGAATAATTCTGTGCCAGACGCAGCACTCAGCACCTTCCATAATGATCACCAATCCAATAGGTAAGAATTGTGCCCATTTTACAGAGGAGAGGGTCTAAGTCTCAGAGAGGCAAAATGACTTTTCCCAATCCATCCAGGTCGCAGATAGGAGGCTGGGAATCAAACGAATCCGTGTTCCCTGAGGGGACGGGGAGATGTTTTCCACCAGCGACACAGGGCAGCGTGATCTCAGCGATCCGGGGTGGACAGAGTGTCTCCTGTTGCCTTGGTTATGTGACTTAAACGTTTTTTAAAGATTTTATGTATTTATTTCGAGAGAGTGAGAAAGAGAGAGTGTGTGCAAGCAGAGAGAGGCACAGAGGAGGAAGGAGAGGGAGAGGAAGGAATCTCCAGCAGACTCCAAAACCAAGAGTCAGATGCTTAACGGACTGAGCCAGCCAGGTGCCTCGATTTCAATTTTTTTTTCTAACTGCGATTTGATTTGCACACAAGAAAGTCCATTTTAAAGTGTGTGACAGTCATGTGCGGCATCAACACCATCAAGAGTGAGAGCATCTCCCTCACTCCAGGAAGTTCCCAGCCAACCCTCTCTCCCTCCCCCAGCCTGGCTACGAGGGATCTGCTTTCTGTCCTGACAGTTTATCGGAATATCCTATGAATGGAACTGCCCAGTGTGTAATCTTTGAGGCCTGGCTTTTTTTCACGAAGCACGATCCAGCCAGGTCAACGTATGCATGTATATATGAGTAGCTTATGCCTTTTTATTGCTGAGTACAAGTCTGTTGTACAGATATGGCACAATTCATCTCTCCATTCACTGTTTGGTAGACGTGGTACATCTGGGTTGTTTCCAGGTGGAGCAGACGTCAAATAAAGTTGCCGTGAACATTTGCACACAGGTCCTTTTGTGGGCAGATGTTTCCCTTTCCCTCGTGTGGATACAACACAGGGGAGGCATTGCTAGGTTGAGGATAAGTGTGTGTTTAACCTCATAAAAATCTGTCAAACTATTTTCTGAAGTGGTTGTACCATTTTGTGTCCCCACCCCCAAGTAAAGAGTTCCATTTGCCTAATGATGTCCCAACCCTGGATGTGATCCTTCTTTTCCATTTTAACGCTTCCCGTAGGTATGAGATAGTATCCCTCTGTGGTTTGAACTTTTATTTCACTAATGACTCATGATGGGGAGCGCCCTCTTCATGGGCTTAACTAGTCATTGTACATCTCTGGCAAAATGTCCGAGCCCTTTGCCTATTTTTTATCGGATTGTGAGAGAGTTCATTATGTATTTCGGCTGCGGGTCCAATTCCAGATATACATGTAGAAAGACTTTCTGGTGTTTTGTCTTTCTTGCCACTGCTTTTTGAGGAATCGAAACTCTTAGTTCTGACCTGTCCAATGTGTCCCTTCTTTCTTCTGTGGTGAGTACCTTCCTTGTTATCTCTGTCTCACCCAAAGTCACAAAGGTATTTTTTATGTTTCCTTCTGGAAGTGTTACTGTTTCGGTTCATACCTTTAAGTGGATTACCCATTTGGACCGACTCAATCTCTGTATAGGATACGAGGGTTGAGGTTTATTTTTGTTCATCTGGAGTCTCCAATTTCTCGGATCATTTATCGAAAAGACTCACCTATCCTAATTGAATTATCTCAGCACCATGGTTGTGTGGTTGTGATTTCACGGTTGTGAAATCAGTTAGTGTAAGTTCAACCACCAAGTGCTTTTTTCAGAATTGTTTTGGCTATTCTATTCTAGACACTCTTTATTTCCATAAAAACTTAATGACTTTTTCCAATTCTAAAACAAACAAAAACAGTCTGCTGAAATTTTTGAATTACCATTAAATTTGTAGATCACTATGGGACTGTAATTGTCCATCACCAGAAATTGACATCTTACCAACACTGAGTCTTGTGATTCATAAACAATCTATTGTTAGATATTCTTATGGTTTTCTGTGGAGAGGCATTTTGATGTGTATTGACTGCCTCCTCCATTTGCATTCTCCAACTTGGCTGGAGCCCTGAGGCTGGAGCCCTAGATCTTTCTCCCATACATCCAGCAGAGGCCTATGGACAAGAGCTGATGAGGACATATAGAGCTACACTCCCCAACCACTGCCTTGTGCATAGGGCGCCCAATGATTCTAAATTGTCACACTAACATTTACAAATCTGTTAAATTTCACTTGTATTTTCTTACTTGCCCCTCTGTTGACCACTTCTTCTCTACACCCTCTCGGCTGATAGGGGGTTGTCACTCTGGAATTTAGTTCATCGGCTTGCCATGCAAGCTCAACCCTCTGAGAAGCTAAGAAAGTACCACTTTGACAGGGCGCCTGGGGGGCTCAGTTGGTTAAGCATCCAACTCTTGGTTCTGGCTCAGGTCATGATCTCAGGGTCTTGAGATCTAGCCTCCTGTTGAGCCAGGCGCTCAGCATGGAGTCTGTTAGAGTTTCTCTTTCCCTCTCCCTATGCTCTCCCCCCCTCTAAAATAAATAAAATCTTAAAAAGAAAAAAAAAAAAAGCGTGGCTTGGGCTCCCCAGGCCCTGGCCAACACTTTCATGGGCAGAAGGGCTATAGGGAGACTGGAGAAGGGGTAAGACTCCTCAGGTGGACGTCTGAGGCTTTTCAGGAACCCGGACTCTGACTCTGGCCCACTCCTATGGCACAGCCAACAGCTCATCTGATCCCCAAGGAGGAGCGGGTCCCCTAAGTTCCATTGTAGGAACTCGCCAGGGTCAATGCCATCCCTGGGAGACAACCTCCCCATCGTCCCTTGCATTTCCTGGTCAGGTCGTTTCCACTATTTTCACTGGTAGGCAGGGCACTGCCATTTTTCAGATGAGCAGAGGGATCGTGTCCCCCAGAATCTTTGGGCCCAAATGCTCTCTAGAGCGATCCCACCCTGCACTAGGCTCTGTGGGGAGCCTAAAGACCAGTGGAGTTTCCTCGGGGCTGGCTTCTGGTTCCCTCTGCCCGGACTGGAGCTCTGCAGACCTGCTTTGAGATATGGCACTTCTGCCTGAGATGGCTGAATACGGGTTCCCAACGGTGTTCAAATTACCCATTCAGCCCAATGGCACTGATCCTTGTCCTGATGATGGCAACTTTAGGAAGGATTCCTACAGCAGCCCAGGCTCAGTGCAGCCACTGCCTGGCAGTGTCTGCCATGGCACACAAATGGGGCATCTCTGCACACATGCCCAGGTGTGATACCTGCCCACTATCAGAGCTGGGGTGCTGGGGTTCTTAGGGGGGCTCCCCTCTGCCCCCCAAGCCAAAGACACAGGCCCATCCAGCCCAGGAATCCCACTCTTTCGAATGTCACTCTGGGTGCCTCGGCCCACAGAATTCCCTGTCTCAACAGTCAGGGAGCAACTGTAGGGCCTGAGCTGGCCTCTCCCTAGGCACCCTAAGGAGTGACAGGTTACTGTGTGTGCACCCCTAGGCTCCAGCAGTATGTTTAGAATAGGTGGTTCCCAGGGGGAGGCTGTTTGATATAAAGGGATTTCGGTCTTACAGGCTAGACTGTCCACACACAGGCAGGTGAGGCCTGGAGAGAGTCTCTGTGCCCAATCACGAGACCCACAACTGGCAGGGAAGGACCTGGGGTATATTCATTAAAAGACCATGGTCGGGCGGACAGGGTGTGCGGCGCCTGGGTGGCTCTGTCGGTTAAGCGTCCAACTCTTGATTTCAGCTCAGGTCATGATATCAGGGTCATAAGATCAAGCCCTAGCTGTGGAGCCGGCTTAAGATTCTCTCTCTCCCTCTGCCCCTCCCCACAGCTCTCTCGCTCTTAAAAAAAAAAAAAAAAAAAAAAAAGTGTGGTGGTGGATTAGCGATGTGTGACCCAGCAAGGTATGAGGCACGGAGGGACGGCTTTGAGCTCTCCAAGCTCCATCAGCTCTCCCTGCTCACCCAGGCGGGTCACGTTCCTTCTCCCTCCTGTCTGGCACTCTCGTTCTGCCTGGACTTTTCTGGGGAGAGTCCTCAGCTTCCCCCCCCCCCCCCCACTGTCTACAGAAGCCACCCTTTGCATGTCTGAACAGCTCCGCTAATTAGAACATTCTTCCCTAAGCACACCCCGAAACCACCTCCCAGGCATGTCTATCCTTTGGATCAGATTCTGGATGGTGACCTACCTAAGGCCACAGAACTACTGAATGGAAGAATCCCCAGCCCGTGGCGCTGACCTTGCGTCTCCACGCCGAGCTGGTACTCAGAGGTACCCCAGAATGAGTAAGGCCAAGGCGGGGGACTAAGGGTCTACGGCCCTGCCCGCCCCCACTCCATCCCCTCCCCCTACTTAGCTTGCCCAGCAGAGCACGTAAGAAAGTTGCTTCACAGACCTTTTCCTCTAGAACAGAGAGAACAAGAAAAACACAACACGACACTTTGGGGTCCAAAACAAAACACCAAGGACAGTGTTAATAAATACATAAAAATGTAGATATCTGGATCTCAGAGGTACAAGAACGTGTGTCCTACCGTGGGCAGGCTGGGGCTCACAGGAATGACTCAGTGTGTGTCCCAGCATCCCAGGGAGGGGCAGCAGCGGGGGGAGAGGACACAAGGGGGCCCCCTCCAGGGCCGCTATTCTCCAGGGGTTGCAGACAGGGACCCACTGCTCCTAGTCCTCCAGCCTGCTCAGAACAGCCCCCATACCCCCGCCCCTAGGAAGGAAACCTGGTAAGTGCCTCTAGCACCCGTTGCAGAGTCCGGGAGACCTTTGCATGACTGAGAGTAAGGACCCTTGGGAGAATTCCTGGGAACCCAGGAGGCTTCCTGAGAGGTCTAGAGAAGTTACCGGTCTTTGGAGGTAACATGGAGGGCAGCTGAGGTCCCACAGCCCTGCTCCACTCCCCACTCCAGCATGGAGCAAGGCTCATATCCTGCCGGGGGTCCCTGGGCCTGTTGGAGGGGGACTCTGGTCCCCAGCCTGGGGACATGACCATACCCCCTTGCCCTAGCACCACTAATCTCTGGCCCAGCTCGAGCCATGCGGGAGAAGACCCCCGACTCCAGGAGGAGCGGTCTTTGGCGGAGACCAAGGCTTAATGGGGCACGACCTGAGAACTCCTGTTTCTGTGTCCCACAAAGTGACCTTCCAGGTCTGCCTCCCTTCATGCCCCAGCGTGACGGCCAAGGTTGACACTCCTGCTTCAGTGAGAGACTAGCACCAGCTGGCCCTGGATGAGGGGGGACACACATTTCAGAGAGTTGAGAGCCTCCTTCTCTGGGCTGGGCTGAGTGAAGTTGGGAAGCACCAGAAGGAACAGGAAATGCCCTCCTCGGCAAGGGCAGAGTGGCCAACTCTGCCTTCCAGCTGGCAGAGGTGAGCTGGACTCTGCTCCTGGCCTTGGCAGGAGGAGCTATGTGGAGCTCTTGCTAAGAAGAGCCGGGCCTGAGATGAACTTGCCTCCCCACCGACCCTCCCCCAAGCCCTGCAGCCAGAGCCTCCTGACCACACGCACCTGCGCCCCTTTCCCCATGGACTGCCCTGAGAACTCTCCTCCTCACCTTCCCTGCCCCACTTTGCCTCTCTGGGCACGGGGCCCGGACAGACTAGGCGTGGTCCCCACACATGCTGGCAAAGGCAGGCAGCTGGAGGGATCCAGCATGGGGCCCAAAGTGTGGCCGTGAGGAAGAGGGGCCAGACGACCCTCAGTCCCGCCAGGAGACAGACAGGAGCCCCTGAGAAATTTGGCTGTGTCGCCCCCAGGTCTCCAGTTAGGGGCTTTCCCTGATCTTTTTTGTCCTCGCACACCCACATCATGGGGTGAAGTGCCATAGCCCTAAACTAGAACAACAAGAAGGCAAATAATTTAAAAGGCAGTCTGTGTTTGCCCTGACCCGCTGTGTGTCCTCCGAGCCCGGCCCTCTCTGAGGCAGCACACACTGTAAACTTGACCGGTGGGAGAGGCAAGGGGAGGTTCATGTGACCAGGGACGTGGTCGGGAGGCCGGTGCCTGGGGGCTTCGGGGCTTCCCTGAGCTGTCCTTTATCCTCGGAGATGGGTACAGGTGCCCTGGTCCAGCCCCAAGGCAGTCCCCGGGGGGCACTGGGGGAAGTGCCCCAGGACACCCGAGGGCTCAGATTCTGGGGAGGAGAGTGGTGCTGGGTCACTGGGGAGCTGGTGCCCAGAGGCCTTGGGAGCTGTGTGGGCTGGCCATGCTGATGGTCATCTGCTCCTGTCGGCCCCACGGTGGGCTCCACAGCATCTGGAGGGGCCTCGGATCCTGGCAGAGGGCTCCCAGGGGTGGAGAAGGGTGGTGGTGAGGTCAGGCGTGGGTCCAGGCTGGCGTCGGGGTCCAGGGCCCTTTTGGTACAGGACTCACAGCAGAGCCGGTGGTAGCCAGGGATGGAGCAGTAGCGATCGAGAACTTCCATCCGGCAGAAGATGGACCGGTCCCCTGTGCACGGCTCTGCTGCACACACAGCACAAGGACTGATGCCGGGAGGAGGCCTCCACCCCCGACTCCACCCAGCAACAGCAGGCCCTCCATCTCCTGCCCTCGCTGGACCCACTCTAAAGCTCTTTCCCGGAGCGTGCCACAGTGCTGCCTGAGGGAGACACTGGCCAGAGTAAGAGCCTTTATTCTATGGAAGAGGAATTAAAACTCCCTAGAGCAGCAGTTCTCCAAGGAGGGTCCCCACACACGAAGCATCAATATCACCTGGAAGCTTGCTGGAAATGCTGATTCTCAGGCCCCATCCAGCCGGACCGAATCAGAAATTCGGGGGATGGAGCCCAGCTCCGGATTTCAACAAAACCTTTGAGGTGATTTCAAGGCAAGGAGAAACCTGAGAATCACAACCCTACATCACCTGTCATCAGACTTGGTTGAGAAGTGGAACCCCCGCAGTGGGGGAAGGGACTTGACAAAGAGCCATGCCCAGGGAGACCAGATGGTCAGTGTGGCCTGGGCACTGGTGGGGCTGTGACCTGCAGCAAAGCTTGGGAACTCTGCTCTCGAAGAAGTGGGAACCCTCTGCCCCTCTCTATCAACCCAAAGGAATTGATCCCCTCAGGCCAGGGCCAGGCAGATGCCCGGCAAACCCACATGTGGGACACGCAGATGAAACATCCTGGTACTGTCAACAGGCATCTGAAGACCTCCACCAATAAATCCAGAATGAAGCAGATCTGGGATCCAACTGAGGCTCTGCTGCTTAAAAAGCATGAGCCCTTGAGCAAGGGCTCAACCCTCTTTTTTCTCCTATAAAATGGAATAATGCTAGACTCTGCCGGTGAATAATAACTTCATGAAGACAAATACCATTTATGAAGTTCCTGACACACAGGGCTGCCCTCTACACTAGTTTCATTTGCTTCAGTTCAAATAGCATCTAAAAATGTTTTTGTGTTTCTGTGATAATTCCAGGTAGGTTTCTCCAGACCATGTGAAGGCAGGAACTCTGTTTTCTACTAATTTTTGCCCCAGGGCATGGAGGGGAGGCTGCAGGGGTGGGATGGGGAAGAGGCTGGGGGCTGGTTTGGGGGAACATGATAGATTGGGGGGGAAAAAATGGAAAGCAAGTGGCCTCTAGATGGCGCCAGAATTCCAGGACCAGAATCCGGAGCCCAATCTGTACTGCGCACCCCCCTCCAGCTTGAGCTGCCTGGAAGGGGGTGCGGAACAGCAGTAAAGAGGGAGCTAGAAGATACTCTGAGCACATCTAGTGAGTCCCCACTTTCTTTCTTTCTTTCCTTCCTTTTTTTTTTTTTTCACAAATGAGACCATTGAGTTCAAAGAGGTTTAGGGATTTGCATAGGGTCACACCATCAACTGGTCCTCCACTAGAAATTAAGGTCTATTTTTCTGCTACTTGTCTTATCAGACCCTTATCAGTCCTTGAGAAGGTGAGGAACTAAAAGTGAAGGAAAAAATTCTAGGAAGGAAGCTTAGAACATAGGCCCTGGTTCTTGGCAGGTGTCCAGTCAATATTAATTGGTGGATTGGTGGATGGATCAATGGGTCGATGGATGATGGATGGATGATGGATGGATGGGTAGATGGGCAGATATGTGGGTGGATGGATGGATGGATGGAAAGATGGGATGGTGGACTAATGAGCTCCTGATCATGAGGCAGAGAGAAAGCACTATTATTACTATTTCTGATGTTCGCTGACAGCTAGGCAGGAGTGCATGACTGCCTCACTTAATTCTCTCAACAGCCCTATGAAGACAGCTCAGATCTATAACTGCTTATCCAAAATCTTGAAACCAGTTGGATTCATAATTCAGAACTTCTGAAGTTTGAGAAGTATTCTTCATGTTACAGAACAATCCCGAGTGGGGAGTGGGACATCCCCTTGTAACTACAGCAATGTTTCTATAGCAAAAGAATAGTGATCTCTTGCATCAGGCCAGATTCTAGCCTGGTGAGTTTGCACCAAATTTAGGGAAACACTTTGCAGCTCTCAACATTTTGGCAGTGTAGGTAAGGGTCTGTGGACCAGCATGGGCAAGACCCGCAGCTCACAGCTGAGGAATCAGAGGCTCCAGGAGGCTAAGGTCACGTGGACTGGAAGCTGGGGCTGTCCACCCCCCACCCACAGTCCGTGCTCAGGACATTACAACCACAGGAAGGTCTGGGGAGGAAGTGAAGTTCCGAGATACACTTACTTGATGATATCTTGTTAATGGGATATAGGGGCCCAGACTGTGGCACCCACTCTTCTTCTGGGGTCACAGGTTCCTGGATGTCAGTGCTCACTGTAGAGTTCTGGAGATTTCCTGGGAGCGGGGAGAAGCAGCTCTAGGGTTTGGGATTTCGAGGGGGCCTGGATGCCAGCCGGGCTGGGTTTCAGGCCTCAGCTGGGGGAGCCTGGCCTGTCTCCCCCCCCCCATCCTATCCAGCTCACCTGCACAGGCAGGCAGGCTGCAGACCTGAACGGTGTCCGGCTTGTCCCCCTCACACTGCCCGAGACTGTTGGCGTTGGTCCGACACACCACCTGCCGCTGCTGGATGCCCTCTCCACAGGTGGCAGAGCACTGGGCCGGGAAGGCAGGCCAGGCCCCAGCAGCCGGGGGCAGGGGGACAGGTGGAGAGACAAGAGGGAGGGGGTGGTGAGCTCCAGAGTCCAGCCAATGCCCAGGACAGAAAGGTGCAAAGGCACTGAGTTTTTATGTGGCCCAAGGGACATGGGAAGACGGCAGTGAAGAACTTCCCCAGGACAGAACGCTCACGTCAGTACTCTTCCGCTCGGAGCTCCCGGACCCTTTGTGTCACCTAAGCAGCTCAGCAGGGGACCTCAGGGACCCCATTCCAGCCCTTCTGCCTGGTCCCACCATGTTTAGTCTGTGCTTCCGGGGCCTGAAATACTTTTATCATTCTGGCCAACCCCTTGTTGCAATCCACCAGCCTGAGGGACCTGGGGCAGGTCCACTCGCTCGATGGTATCTTAGTAACAGGATGGAGAGACCCGGGTTGCGACACTTGCTTGGCTGAGTGAGCTGGGTGACACGGGCGCCCCAGACCCCTCTAGCTCTGACATTCAAAGGCTCTGTGACCCCGTGTACCAAAACTCAGCCAGCAGAGGCAGGCTCGGAAGTGTCTTCTTCCCAGAGAGGGCAAGGCACAAGAGCACAGTCTCCAAGGGCCACTGTGCACCTCAGTTCCCGGGCCTCATCTCCTCTGAGAGATGGAGGCTGGTGGCGGCGGCTCCCAAAGAGCAAGGCCACCCGGGATGACCGGGTCACATGGCTTGGTCAGCACTGCTCCCTGCCTCTCCTAGTGGGATGGGGAAGACCTTACAGACGCGTACTTCTCCTACTGGGGCCGAGGGAAACACGAGCACAGAGGGCCACACAGACTGTGGGATGACATATCGCATTCCCACCCCCCAGGATGCAGAATGACAGTAGCCCTTGAGGGGTCAATCTTACCAGGGCAATGAACTTCCACTCTCCCTGCCCCCTCCCCAACCCGCCGTCCCCCTGCTGTCAGTTTTCTCCAAAGCGTCTTCTGTAGAACAGCTGTCTGTTTATTTGTTAAAACAAATAAAGCTGTAGGTTAGGGAGAAGAAACTAAAGTCTGCATAAGTCGTGCAGGGATTTGGGATTATTTAAAAATACCCTTTATTATATGTAATGTTTCCAGCGTACGTTAAAGTATTGGAAAGTCGGTCCTAAGAGCCTGTTCAAATACCAACAGCAGCTTTCATAAATCAGCATTCGGGCACATTTTCAAATACTGTGTGGCGCCTTCTTAAACTTTAGATGCACTCCGTTCCATTGGAAGTGATTGTTCTCCGTACTCCTGCACTTTTCTCTCACGCCTGTTCTGAGGTTTACCTATCTCGCGTAAGTACAGTTCAAGCTTATTTATTTTTCTCTGTCTGGGCTATTTTACTGTATGATCAGACCCTGATTTGGGGGTCCAATCCCCTGCAGATGGGCAGTTAGAGTATTGCCTGAAATTCCGCGATTACAATAAGCACTGTTGTGCTTATCCTCATGACCAAATGAGGTCTTAAAAATTACGGCAAAACATAGATACCATCCCATTTACTATTTTAACCCTTAGTAAGTGTCCAGTTCAGTGGCAACAAGGGCATTCTCATTGTAGTATGACCATCTCTACCACCACGCCCAGAACTTTCTCCTTCCTCCTAAACTGAGACCCTGTCCCCTCTAAACACAAACTCCCCCGCCCCCTCCCCTAGCCCCGGGCACCCACCCTCCTACTCTGCTTCTCTATGAATGTGGGTAAGTGGAATCACACAGCATTTGTCACTTCATGTCTGGCTGGTTCCCTTAGCATAACACGTTCAAGGTTTGCATCAGATGAACTTTTAAGAGAAAACTCAAGGCAGAAAATTTCCCCATGGCCACTTCAAGGGCTTAGCCAAGAGAACTTGGACTGAATACTCCTTCTTAGGGTCTCTCCTTTCCTACCCTGTCCTTCCAACATCGAACTTTCTTCAGAGCTGCTAGGTGATCTTATATACATGGAACCAGAGCTTGGAATGCCCACATGAAAACCCCTCAAGAGTTTCTCACTGCCTTAGGATACATTCTAACTCCTCACAAAGACCCCATAGCACTGACCCCTGCCTGCCTCTCCATCATCCTGTAGGCCCCATCCCTTCCATTCAGCTCCAGTCCCACTGTCCTTTTGGTTTCTGGAACATGGCAAGGTTGTTCCTGCCACATGGTCCTTCTGGGGCTCATCCATCAGGTCTCAGCTCAAATGTTACCTCCACAAGGAAGCCCTCCCAGATACATCACCCCCATTCGCTTCTGCACAGCTCCAGCTGCAACCTGTTCATGCTTTTGTTATTGGATTACTTATCTCTTCCTTCTCTCTTATTGGACTAGATGCTACACAAGGCCAAGAATCACATCTAGTCAACGATGGATTCCAGACATTCCTAGTATAGTATGCCTGGCATGTCGTTGGCACTCAGTAAATATTTCTTGAGTGCAAGAAAGTGCTTCCGTTTGCTCACCTGTATCATGAGGATATTAGCTCATGCCTCCTAATTCTGACCCAGATCTAGGTGAAAGCGGAGAGTGAATGAATAGAAAGGCCTAGCCTAGAAACCTGGCCCAGCAGACGTGGGAGCTGTTGGACTTTGTTTTGAGAAAGATCAGATGGGATCAGATCAGATAGGGGAAAGAAATGCAGTCAAAGACTCTCTGCCTGCAGGGAGCGTCACACCTTTTAGCAATGCCTCACCCAGAGCCACCTTTTCTAGGACTCCCCAGAGAAGGTACCCGCTGGTCCAGCCCCTCCCGCCCTCTGGGAACAACTCACCTGGGACCAGGCTCCCATGCGCCACTGGGCTGGACAGGGCACGCGGAAGCAGGGCCGCCGGGCCTCGGGCCGGTCCCCAGGGCAGGCCTTGGCTGGCATGGCCTTGTGGGTACCGTTGGAGAGGGGCAACAGGCACTGCACACCTCGGGTCTGCACCCCTAGCTTCCCACAGCTCCGGCTGCAGGCACCCCACTCCTCCGTCACCCACCTGGAGAAAGACAAGGCAAAAGATGGAGGAGAGGAGGGGCTAGGGGGACACTTCCTCGCAGGGTCACGCCCACCCCTTGAATCACTGCAGGCAGGAGCTGGAGAGTGGGTTTGAGTTTCAGAAGGCTTGGGAGCCAAGACAACCACCTGCCTGGGTCTGCAGCTGCCAGGCTGTGTGCCCTTATGGAGGTCACTTACTCTCTTCTCTGTTTCCTCATCTGAAAAATGGGTATAATTCATCTTGAAATCTGGCACCTTGCATGTTTGCAGGCAAGCTATTAATGCCTCTGAACTCAGCTGCCTCATCTTCACATCAGGATTCCTTCAACACCTGGTAACTAGCAGAGTGTCTCGCCTGGGCAGGTACTGTCCTAGGTGCTGAGCTACGGCGGGACGCAAAACAGAGTGGCAGCTTGTAGAATTGAAGCCTTTCCCCTGAGCCTCCTGGGACAATTAAAAGGACTTGTATACTTAGAGCACTTGGCAGAGTGTGTGCACACAGCAGGCGCATAATAAATGCAGGTACTATTATTATCACCATCAGCACCTGCGGAATTTTGGTGCTGATCGGCTAAGCTGCTGGTCTCCAATGTCTTCCAGCCCAGAGCAGCCCCCAAGAACATGAGAAGTAGACAACGCTGCTGGCTGAGTTAGACAAAGACCAGACAAGGGTTGGGTTAGTGGGGTGGGAGGCAGCCCCCAACTCCTACTTCCGTGTTTCCTGAGACATCTTTTAGTGAATGAGGGCTCTTTCAGCCAACCCCTTCCTTTAAAAGACAAAAAACAAAAAGGCCCCAAACTTCACTTGGCGGTTTACAGATGAGAAGCCAGGTGGGGTGACCCGCCCATGACCACAGTGGAGTGAGCACCACGTGATCTGTGGCCATGGACATTGGCGGAAAAACGGTCTGCATATGGCATGAAAGGGATGTGCAGATGGCTGGGGAGCAGAGTATCCCAGCCCAGGCCTGGCACAGGGGGCCACTGTGGGCTCCGCGCCAGTCACCAGCTCCCCCTCCCCCAGCCCCGAGGCTCCCTCAGCCTGAGGGAGCAGAGCTGCTGTGAGTCAGCAAAGCCAAGTCAGACTGCTCAGACCCCCAAGGATTCCTGAGGAGGCTGGAGAAAGGCCTCGGCTCTCTGCCTGGGGGCCAAGGAGGTGCTGGGGCTACCTCTGTGACAGGCTCAAGGCCAGACATTGAATCCCTGACAAGTCATAGCTCTTCCTCTCCACAAATCCCCCTCCAAATAGCCCCAAGAATATGACCTTGTGCTCTAATGAACCCGTGTCCTCAGACCAGGGAACCCCAGTGGGGGCTAGAACACGGCTGCGGCTACGGCCTATGGCCCGGAGCCCATAAGCGCTGAAATCCACCTCATCTCACAGACCCCTCATTGAGGGAAAGCGATGTTTCCAAAGTGGGCCTTGGTTTCCCCATCTGTTAAAGAACGCTGGAAGGGGCAGAACAAAGGGAGCACCATCCTTCTTCCGGGAGTGGAAATTAACCCAGAAGCCCCACAGGGGACAGGTGGGCAAGGAGGGCAGAGTCTGCCAAGCGGGTTGCTCTGCCCCGGGGGAGCCCGAGACAAAGGGCGGTGTGCCTCCACACTCTGGGGCCAGAGGAAGCGGGCCTGGCAGCTCCCCCTCCTGGCCAAGGGAGGGTCAGCAACACCCTTGGAAATGCAGTCACTCCTCTGGGACACTCACGTGGGCTGGGCACACGGGTGCTGGTTGCAGCGCCGGCGGATGGGCTTGGGCCTCTTCCTGTGGTCGCACAGGTGCCGCTGGACCATGTGGTGGTCACGCCGGCGCCGGCAGCCATATTTGGTAAACTGGATCCCTGTGGGGAGGGCAGGCTGACTTGGGCCCGGTCCCACCAGGCCCCCACAGCTCTGCCGGGGCCTCGGGGATGCCAAAATCTGGAGAGCCTGGAGGGCGAAGCCTACCCTCCCTCTGTGCCTTTGCACCCCTCCCGCCCCAGTCGCTTTCTGAAGAAGCCTTGATCCGTCCATCTCCCATGTCCCTGGGTGAGGGAGGAGGGGACCTGGCTGGACGACTGCCCCTCCGCCAAGCTGGGGAGCCCTCGCAGGGCGCAGGCCCAGCCTCACCACCAATCCAGCATCCCAGCCCCATCCCCGCGGCCCTGCCCAAACAGGTTGTCACACCCAAGACATCTTTGAGGAGACAGTGAGGCACAAGCTAGGGACAGATCAAGTGGAGACAATGCTGGCCCCCAGACACTCCTGCTCCTCCCCTGAAAAGTCCTAGGCTGCCCTGACGAGGCCACCAGACGGCCGGACGGGCCAGTACCTCCTCCACAGGACTTGGTACAAGGGGCCCAGCTCTTGAGCGCCCACTCGTAGGTGTCCGTCTCCTCCAGAAGCACGTTGTTGCTCCCGATAAGAGGCAGCAGGTCCTCATGGATGACGTACTTGTAGGCCAGGCTGCTGCGGGGACCCCCCTTGGCGGGGGGTAGCACCTGAGGAGAGACAGAGGAGGTGGCACAGGACTAGAGAGCAGAGAGGCAAGGCCAGCATGGGGTGGGGGGGGCCAGGGAAGGATGTGGGCTCAGCACCCAGCCTGGCCTGGGAGGCCATTCACACCAGCAGCCGTGCAGCAGACTTGGGCTACACACCTGCTTCCCACAGACCTAAGTTCTAATGAGGGCAGAAACCGTGTCTGTCAGCTGGTCCTCCTCACCAGGGCAGCCACACGCTACCTGACTCCAGAAGATGGTCTATAAGGTAGACTCTTATTGGACATAGGATGGCCAATGGTTTCTCCCATCCTGTCTGGCTTGTCTTCTCATGGCTGTCCTCGTGTCTTCTGATGCACAAAAGTTCTCAGTTTCCACGAAGACCAATTAACCTATTTTTCTTCTGTTGCTCATGCTTTGGGTATCACAACTATGATCCAAGGTCATGGGATTGAGCCCTCTGTTTTCTCTAAGAGTTCTAGGTTTTTAGCTCTTGTACTTGGGTATTTGATCTATTTGGAGCTCCTTTGTGTATATGGGGTGAGGTAGAGATTCATCTTCATTCTTTTACATGTGGATAATCCAGTTGTCCCAGCACTGTTTTAGTTGAAGAGATTATTCTTTGCCCACTGAATGGTCTTGGTACCCTCTCTGAAAAGCACTGGCCATAGGTATATGGGGAGTCAGCAAATTAGGGTGAAGAGAAATACAGATTCAAATAGATTGAATTAATATGCCGACCCCAATAGGCTTCAGACCCTTCCCTCTTGGACCTTCTGACTAGTGAGGGCAACACCAGGAACAAAACCTCTTCCTGGTTGGTATCCCTGCCACCAGCCAGTGCCAAGGGCCTGCAGACAAAGCCCCTCCTGGTCTGATCTCCTGCATTAACAGTCCCTGCTCTATAAGCCCCGGTCTATGGTCTAGGAAGAGGCGGTGTGGGCAGAGGTGGCCCCAGCAAGGACAGTGACCTCATCCCCTAACAGGAAGCTGGCATCATGAGACGGCACCCCCAGGTCACTTGTTGGCAAGGCCATAATGCCAGCAGACACCAGATGATGCCAGCACAACACAGGGAACCAACCCAGGGGCCTCCTGCTCATTCCTAGGCCCTATTTCTGACACTGCATTAAGGAGACTCCCTCTGACAGGAGGACAACCACTTCTTTCTCCTTCATTATTTGCCATCCTGCCTGCCTTTAAGCATAGAGGGCACCTTGGCCTTGACCTTGCCCAGGCTGCTAAAGACACTGCAACAGGAGGACTTCAACAGGTCGGTGCTGACTCAATAGTGAAGACAGTGAGCTAGGGGAGGCTGGGCTGGGGCACCAAGGCAGTGGACAGGGGCTACCGTGCAGGGTGGGGGCTCACCAGGACAGCAATGGCTTCAGGCAGGGGCCCACTGGTCTTGAGGCTCTCCTTGGTGTCCTCCACCACGTACTCCCACTCCAGGCCCATTGCAGTAAAGGTCCGGCTCATTGCTTCCTTGCCCTTGGGGTTGAGGATGAAGCTGCCTGTGACCTGGTTCTTCACCGCTGGCCATGGGGAGAGGGTCACACAGATTTCTATTCCCCTTCACAGGAGCACTAGCCAGTCCTCCTCTGGGGCACCAAGACTTTCCTAGTGAACCCCTTGGGGCTCCCTGTGACCCGTTACTCCTTTCCACCGGAGGCTCCACAGTCAGATGAGTCACCACACTGACAGCAGACAGCTTCCCTGCTTCTGGACCCTGGTGCACCCCACCCTGTCCTCCCTTCCCTTCCTCCTGCCTAATCTGCACTCATATGGAAGGCTCAGCATAATTCTCCCCTCCTCCAGGAAGTCTTCTTTGATTGCTCCGTCCTCAAGAAATTGCCCCCCTCCCCGCCCCCTAAGACTTCTATCAGAGAACCCTAAGGCTAAAAATACAGGCTCTGGAGTCAGACAGATCTGGGGAAGTTACATAGTTTCCCTGTGTTGCCTCAGTTTCACCATCCATAAAATGAGAATCCTAACTATACCTTGCTCATAGGGCTGTTGCCCCATGAGGATAACTGCGGTACCGCACTCCCACCTATGTTCGATGGGGCTCTGGCAACAGTTAAAAGAGTTCATATGCGTAAAGTACTAGGCGGCATGCGTGGTATGCTGCTGGCACTCAATAAATGATAAGTGTTATTATTATCATCAGTACAGGGCCTGATACTTGGCACTGTTGTCCTTACAGATGCCTCATCCCCCCCACAGCCTGTCACCTTCATCATGGTGTTCTTGGGGCCTGGCCTAGAGGAAGAGTTTTAAAAACATCTCTATATTTCTACCCTCTAATGTCCCGTCAGTGAGTAACTTGCAATTTGGTCCTGAAAGTGCCTGGCAGGTGGACGAGAGGTATGCAGGTGCAGACACCACCCCCCCCCCCCCGGGAAAGGCCCTGGTGTCACAGCCTTGGCCACCCTGGAAGCAGCAGGTCAGGGTAGGGCTGCAGCCAGGTACCCAAGCCTCTCAGGCAGGTAGGACAGCAAAGGCTCCAGAGGCTGAGCATGTCCCCACTTGGTGAGGAAGAAAACCATACTGCATAATTATGCAACCCGAGAGCCAACGATCAGAGAATTAACCACACCCCTGTCACTCTGCTACCTGCCCCTGTGGACTCCTCACACATGTCCCAAGGCTGGGGCTACCATGAGCCCACATTGAGAGTCAGAGGCCCCTGAGGGGCAAGGGCTTGTCCCAGACTCACAGAGAGCTGGTGGCCCAGCTTTCCAGGGCACCAGCCTCCCTAGCAAGCAGGAGGAAAAGAGATACCCCTCATTTCTCATTGCCCAATCTCTCTTAGCCCCCAGAAATTGCCAGACCTGGGGCTGGGGCCGGGCAGCTCCTCGGGCCAGGTCCAGCCCCAAATCTTCCCACCACCCTGTCTGCTCCAACACCTCTCGGCAGTCGCCACTCCCCTCCTCAGGCTGTACACCCCTCATTCCAGGGACGGTGGGCTGGGCTCCTTGGGGACGTTACCACCCACGCTTGCCTGTGAGTCCTGGCCCGACCGCTGACCCACGCTGTACCCTGAGCGACCATGGGCGTCCCTCATTTGACTGACCTTCACTTCATTGTGCTTTTCAGATACTGCATTTTCTACAAACTGAAATTCTGTGGCAACCGGGCCTCAAGCAAGTCTATCAGTGACATTTTTCCAACAGCAGTTGCTCACTTCACATCTGTGTCCCATTTTGGTAATTCTTGCAATATTTCAGACATTTTCAGTATGATACTTGTTCTGGTGATCTGTGATCATTGGTACCTGGTGTTCCTATTGGAATTGTTTTGGGGCACCAACCACTGAGCCCACATAGTGCAGGGAACTTCACGGATCAATGTCATGCATGTCCTGACTACTCCATGGATGGGCCTGTCCCCTGTCTCTGCCCCTGTCCTAGAGCCTGCTTATGCCCTGAGACAATAGTAAATCAGGTCAACAAATAACCTTTCAATGGCCACTAAGTATTCCAGTGAAAGGAGGAATCACTGACTCTCACTTTACATCAAAAGCTGGAAATGGGGGCGCATGGGTGGCTCAGTGGGTTAAAGTCTCTGCCTTCGGCTCGGGTCATGATCTCAGAGTCCTAAGATCAAGCCCAGCATCAGGCTCTCTGCTCAGCGGGGAGCCTACTTCCCCCTTTCTCTCTGCCTGCTCTCTGCCTATTTGTGATCTCTGTCAAATAAATAAAAATTTTTTTAAATCTTAAAAAAAAAAAAAAGCTGGAAATGATGAAGCTTGGTGCAGAACGCAAGTCCAAAGCTGAAACAGACCAAAAGCCAGGCATGTTGTACTAAACAGTCAGCCCAGTTGTGAAGGCAAAGGAAAGGTTCTTGAAGGAATGTGTTTCTCCAGTGAACACACAAATGATAAGAAAGGGAAACAGCCTTATTGCCAATATGGGGAAAGTGGTCTGAACGCAAGATCAAACCAGCCATGACATTTCCTTAAGCCAGAGCCTACCCCAGAGCAAGGCCCTAATGCTCTTCAATTCTGTGAAGGCTGAAAGAGGGGAAGAAGCTGTAGAAGAAAAGCTGGAAGCTGAGAGAGGTTAGTTCTTGGGGTTTAAGAAGCCGGACCCCATAACAAAGAAGCAGAAGGTAAGGCAGCGAGTGCTGATGGAGAAGCTGCAGCGAGTTATCCAGAAGACGCGGCTGAGATCACTCATGAAGGTAGCTAAGCCCAACAAGAGATTTTTCAGTGTAAAAGAAGACAGTCTCCTCCTGAAAGATGCCATCAAGGCCTTTCACGGCTTGAGAGGAGCCTCCATGATCATCACGAGGGTGATGGGCGGTGCCAGAGGAAAAGTCCCAGCTCGAGGCGAGCACAGGGGAGACAGTAACTGCAGGCTTCTCCTCCCCTCGTTTCCTTTCAAAGAGTCCATGTCCCCAGATTCTCGGAGAGTCTAACAAGTTTGGGCAAGACCTTGGCCTTCACTGCCAACACTGCCACCTGACCCAGACTTCTCCAGAGAGCGCGTGCCCCGACAGGCAGGCACACACGCACACACTCACTCACTCCTGCATACACACCTTGCACATGTTCACTGGGGGCACGTGGACCTCACCCGTGTGTGATCACACGATGTGTGTGGAAACGTTGGGTCTCAGTTCCACTCCCCTCCCTGCCCAGCTCCTGTGGAGCTCCAGACCTCCAGGGAACTCACCCAGTAAACACATAGGCAAGCCAGCCCAAGCTGAACCTGCCCTGGGTTCTAGAAGCTTCTGTCTGGACCCCTACAGGACTCTGTGAGCAGCCTCCCTCATAGAGCACTCCTCACCTCTGGAGGAGGGAGGAGTAGACTTCTGCAGGAGGGGGTGGGGGCCAGCGCAGCAGTGGGGGGTGGGGGGTGGGGGGTGGCCGGGCAGAAGAGGCAGGCCAAGGAGGCCCAAGGGGCTGCTGGTATTATGGACTCATCTGAGGGGTGGGATAGGAGGAGTGTCTGCAAGGTCCACCTTCTTCTTGGAGTAAATGAGCCTTCCCTCCTTGCCCCCTTCCCCCCTCCTGGCCCCTGTTCTCGCAAAATACCCCAGAGTTGGACAGACAGGTGGGCAGGGAGTTGGCCAAGCCAAGCCAAGCCCTCCAGACTCTCACTCCCAGTGCAGAGTGGCGTGGTAGGCAAGGGCACTGGGCTGGCAGACAGCCCAGACTGGCTCACTGCGTGGGTGAGTCGGGGAACACAGAGGGCCTACGAGCCACTGTGGGCCTCGATTTCCCCTTGTGCCTCTTGCCTATTTGCACTGCGCCCTTTCAGGTGCCTTCCAGAGCAGCCTGGCTCTATTACAGCTGTGTGAATGCAGGTGTATTCTCCGAGGGGTGAAATTTCCTTAGGATGCTTTAAAACATTTTCTATTATTTTGGTGATAACCTAAAAATAGGAGTATCAGCATTTCTGTAATAGATGAGCCTGCCCAGAGACGTTATGTTTTGCTTTCATGTTTAGGAAGAGCTGGTGACAAGCAGTGTGACCAGGTGGGCATAAGAGGTAAGAGGGGCCTCTGGGATATGCTGAGGCCCAGCGTCATCATGGCATGCATGCCCTCTGTGAGGGGTCTGAACACAGAGAAGTGTGGGAGAGCCCAGCCACTACCCAGTGTTGGGGCGGCAGCCTTCTCTGCTTGCTCATTGAGACCCTGCTCCAAACCATGCTTGTGTGGTTTAAATTGATATTAATTCACCTACAACACACTTGGCCTTTTAAAGTGTGGAATTCAGGGACGCCTGGGTGGCTCAGTTGGTTAAGCAGCTGCCTTCGGCTCAGGTCATGATCCCAGCATCCTGGGATCGAGTCCCACATCGGGCTCCTTGCTTGGCAGGGAGCCTGCTTCTCCCTCTGCCTCTGCCTGCCACTCTGTCTGCTTGTGCTTGCTCTCGCTTCTCTCTCTATGACAAATAAATAAATAAATAATCTTTAAATAAATAAATAAATAAAGTGTGGAATTCAGGGACTATTGGACCACTATCCGATTCCTGAAGACACGTCATCACCCCCATTTGCAGACCCTCCTGTGCCCCCCACCACTGGCCCCTGGGTACCACAAGTCTGCCCTCCTGTCTCTCTGGATTTGCCTGTTCTGGACACATCCATTTGTTTGGCCACCAACTTGGTTTCAGCACAAACGGAACACAGCGAACAAATGAACACAAAAATCTCTCCCGTTAAATTAATGTTCTCAATTTGAACTTTGTTGATTTATCTCTCTTGGCTCTGTAGTTGTATAAATACTATAAGGAGTGATTTAGTGATTGTGTTTAAGTGTCATTATAATAAGAATAATTGGGGCACCTGGGTGGCTCAGGGGGTTAAAGCCTCTGCCTTCAGCTCAGGTCATGATCCCAGGGTCCTGGGATCAAGCCCCACATCGGGCTCTCTGCTCAGCAGGGAGCCTGCTTCCTCCTCTCTCTCTGCCTGCTTCTCTGCCTACTTGTGATATCTGTCAAATAAAGAAATAAAATATTTTTTTAACAAAGAATAATTTAAGGGTCCATGTGGCAGACTGTAAAAACGGCTACAAATTCCTCCTGTGCCAGCGTGCACACCTCCTTGCACTATGACTCTACCATACTTCCCACCAAGAGATTGTCTGTTGCTACCCCCTGAGTCCGAGGTAGTCTTGGCCATGAGACTGCCTGGGCCAACACGATATTACCAAGCATGACACAAGCAGAGACCTGGCAAGTACTTGCTTGCTCTTGCCCCCACTGAGAACCATGTGACAGACACCATGTGAATAATCCCAGGCTAACCAGCTGGGGACATGGCCCTGTCAGCCCCTCATACTGGTTAACTGCCAATACCAACCAGTATCTAATGGGCTGATCTGATGCTGCCTTTGTATGGGGGAGTCCAGGCAGAGAAGCAGAAGCAACATGAGAGGAGCCCAGCTCAGACTGAAGGTCCACAGAACCATAAGCTAATATAAACACTTGTTTGAAACCACAAAGTCTGGGTGTATGTTACACAGTAAAAGGAGACTGATACATTGTACAAAAATGGTTTTCCTTCGAAAGAGGTGTACAGTTAATTAACAGTGGCTTCCCCCTGGGGAAAAACAAACTGCTCCGGGAGGGCAGGGGATGCCCTCTCACACCTTCTGAAATTTGAATCATGGAACAGGTTGTCTATTCAACATAAGTTAAAAAAATAAAATTAAGGGTTCCCTGCCATCATTCAAATTTGTGAAATCTCCCCTGTTTTAGAATGCTTTCCTCTGCCCTCCCAGCTTCTCCACAGCTCAGACCCCAGGGCCTGACGGCCCCTCTCCCAGCTCCCCGGCACTCACCAATGTGGTGGGGGACCTTCTCCAGCTCCTCAATCTGGATGTGCCAGGCACCCGCTGGGATCTGTACCAGTTTGAGAGCTCCTGCCACAGAGAAGGATCCGTGGGCATCTCGAACTGGTGGCCTCTCTGCCCAGTAGTCTGCCCCCCACCCCTAGCAAGTACCCAAGAACCTGTTTCTTCATCTGTAAAAGAGCAATGGGCCCTTGTCCACAAGGTGCTGAGAGGGTCAAATGAGATCCCATTGCTTAAATGCTTTATCAAGTCCAAGGGCGGCGTGTGTGGGGTTGATGTGTGGGTAAGCACGCACGCGTGTTAGGTATTATTATTCCTCACTTTCCTGAGCCTCCTTTTCTCTCCTGATATCCCTCCCCCTTTCTTCTCACACCTTAAGGGATTTAGATGAAGATCCAGCGCAGCTTCTCTGCTCCCAATCCCAGCCCTGGAAACAAACCTCTCACGAAGCTGTCACTCTTGCCCCCACAAGGAGAGGAGAGGCAAAGCTGTGACACTCTCAAAGGGGAGATGGAACTAATTCATCCTCAAGTGTAAAGGACTAATACCTGGCCCTCTTCATCAGCCACGTGTGGCCAGACTGAAGATGGGGAGGGAAGTCAAGGAACTCAAGGTACCAGGAGTTCAAAGCAGGAGGTACCACAAGGTTACCAAAAAAGGGAGGGAGGAAGAGAAAAAGCATTCCAGTCCCGTCTGGGCTACCTCTTCAGACCTGTCTGAGCTCTCACTCCCCCCAGCAGTCCTGGGGTCAAAGAGATGGCTGAGCTCCTATCATCCCACACTAGATGCAGAAAAATGCTTCTGAGCTCCTGGGCCTAAATGCAGGCAGCATGCCCTGGAAGAGGGGGCACCCAGGTGTAGCTCCGAGCTCAGCAGCCGGGGGCAGCGTGGGAAGCCTGAGGCAGGCTCCAGGTGCCTCCCCCACTCCACCCCCCCCCACCCCCGAGCCTGAACTGCCCTTCCCCGAGCAGAGGAAGGAGGGCCCACATGGCCAGGCCAGAACCCCAGCCACTCCTGGTCATCTCCCCAGCCCCAGGCTGCTCACCTGCCTGCTTGGAGGCCTTGCCCAGTGTCCCCTTCACAGTCCTGCAGTGAGAGTTGTCGCCGCCACAGACCCCACACTTGTCATCTGCCTTCAT
This sequence comes from Mustela nigripes, assembly GCF_022355385.1. Classification (NCBI taxonomy): domain Eukaryota; kingdom Metazoa; phylum Chordata; class Mammalia; order Carnivora; family Mustelidae; genus Mustela; species Mustela nigripes. The sequence continues at coordinate 136,988,969 of NC_081560.1, read as the reverse complement.
GGATCCCACCTCCTTGTCACAGCCGACAGGCTGAGGCCAGAGGATGGGTCAGCAGGGGAAGGTTCCCATTCCCCCTGCTACCGTCCCCATGCTAGCAGCCCCTGACTCCCTCCCCAGTCCCGAGGCCCCACAAGTTGACCAGGGACCCAGAGGCACTCCTGGACAGGTCTCTGCCACAAACTTGCCATGTGACAGGCACAGATCTTATTCCCTTGAATGGGGCTGGGGACATAATCCCTTTTCAGCATCCGGGATTATGCTAAGGACCAAGTGTGTCATGGGTGGGGCAGGCAAGGAGAGGCTGGTCTCCCCAGGGAGCAGGAAGAGGGGCAGGTAGTGCAGCCCTCCAGTCTCCCCAGGGAAGCCAGAAGGTGGGGGGCCCAGAGCAGGACACCTACCACACACTCGCCACGGGCACAGACGCTATATGGGTCCCGGTAGCTGCAGCGTGTCCCATCGTGGACCACCTGGTTCATGAAGACCACATCCCCTGTGTCTTCTGACCGGCAGATCAGCTCACACTTCTGGGCATCTGTGGACAGAGACCATGCCGAGTTCCCAGTCATGCTCAGAGAAAGTAGGCTGGCCCAGGAGGACGCCAGCACCTGTCCCAAGCATGAAGCTCCCTAGCCAGCTCTGAGGCGCTGGGGGGAGCCCTGTGGGTGGAGCTGGGACTTAAAATCCCTGCGTAGTGACCCTGGGCAAATTATCAGACCTCTCTTACCCCTGATCAGTAAAATGCCACACAGGACGTTAAAGAAAATCAAGTGATAAAATAATAGCAATAATAATAAACCAATACTTAGTGAATGCTTACTATATGCCAGATGCTTCCAAAACCTCCACACACTATTTTCTGTTTTGTTTTTTTTTTTCTTTGTAAGTAGGCTCCATGCCCAAGGTGGGGATTGAACTCACAATCCTGAGATCAAGAGTCATGTGCTCTACTGACCAAGCCAGCCAGGTACTTCTACACACTCTGGATATTAAGATGCAAATGTCATTTGTGAATGAGCTCATTTAAGTTTTTCAATACCCCAAGGAAGAAAGTTCTAGCATTACAGAGGAGGAAACCAAGGACCAGAGAGGCTAAGAAATTTGCTCAAGGCCACACAGCCACATGCTAAGTAGAAGAGCCAGGACTCTAACCTAAGCAGTCTGGCTTGAGTCCCAAACTGACCTCTCCCTACACTTCCCAAGCCGCATGTATGATGGTGTATCTTAACATGTTTGTCAACATTGGGAGGTTGTGTGAAAGTAAGGCAGAACAGTGATCTGGGTTTGCATTTGCCAAATGAAGCTGCCGTGAGAGAGGAAAGGAGGTCCTTTCTAATACTAACAACTGGTTGTTCTCTTCTCTCTCTGGGCCATTGATGTCCTTAAAAGAAGGTTCCAGAGAACATATAAACATTTGCTTGGTTTCTTAGAAAAAGGGAGGCTGGGGCTTAACTAACTTTCTGGAATTTGTGAAAAGTCCTGGGAAAACCCAACGTCCGGCTGCCCCAGGGGCCTCGAAGGAAGCTTGTTTGGATCTGAATGGATCTGCAAGGCTTTCAAAGCAAGCCAGCCCCTCAGCTCAATCTTTAAGGAACCATCTGGCTCCCTCCTCCTGGTCCCTGAGCTCCCAGGATACATCTTGCCCCAGTACACAGGGCTCAATCCAGAACCATAGCTTCCAATAACACTTCAGATTTCATGCACAAGAGCCAGATTCCTGGTGGGATCTGAGCCAGGGGGAGAGGCATAGGAGACCCTAACCTTCCTGAAGGGTTAGGGACCCTGACCAGTGCGACCCAGGCCAGCAGCCATGAAAGCCAGTGTCAAAGGACTGGCAAACTCCCTAGAGTGGGAAGAATTCAAAGCAGAGGGAAAATACTCTCTATCATCATGTTCCAGAGAAATCTGTGCCCTGGTGTGCAATAGACAGGCCTCTGAGTTCCCTTCCAGCATGAAGACTGTCATTCTAACTATGAGCTGAACTATCAAGGGTCTTGTAATTACTCCTTTGGAACCAGGGCTACAAAGAGGTGGCCTGGGGCTCAGGAGAGGAAAGGCCATTCTAGTAGGTGCCATCTGAGGCCGAGAGCTGCATGGCAGGGGTTGTCTATTTAGGACCATGGAGAGGCTGGCAGACCGAGAGGACACAGAGGCCCATGAAGGCTCTAAGATACCTCGAACCGCAGCCCTTCACTGGCATCTCTCTGCCTCTAGGAGAGCCATCAATGGAAAGGTCCTGGCCCTGGCACTTGGTCCCAAAATTCAACTCCTCTGCATGAGTCCTGGGGCCTGTGTCTATCCCAGAGCAGCCAGGAGGGAGTCAGTATCAGGATCCGCCTGCCTTTCAAATCCTCTTCACTAACTGCTCGAACAGTAGCAAGGTCAGTAGAACCTAGAAACACAGTAGGTACTAGGGCAGAGCCTCTAGGGACGGTGGTCACACAAAGCCAGGGCACCTGCACCCGTAGAGTGCCTTCTTGTACACATACGGACCCATATCAGGGGCACCAACCCAACAGCCAACACTGCTGCCGGCCTCAATGGCACCTCGGGGGGAAGGGTCCATGGTTCGGGGGGTTTTCCCTGCCAGAGGACAGTCAGCATAAATGCACAAATCAGGGATGGCTTTAATGAGGACTGCTGGCCCCAAGGCACACAGCACAAGGGCCTGCCTATTGCATGTCCCTTATGGTGCCCCAACTGTCCCTCCACCTCCACTGGCAGCCCCAGGCACGGGAGGCCCCCGCCTCCAGGAAGACAGGGACCCAGCAGACACGAGGGGTTTGGGGAGAGGCTCACTCACCATCCTCAGGCTCATAGGGGAGCCAGCTGTGCTTGGCGTTCTGGTGGATGTAGTAGGAGTTGCGCTTGGCACACTGCTGGGCCCGGAAGTCCTCATAGGGCCCAGGGCACTCCTCGCTGTTGCATATCTGGTACTGGAACTCGGGCCCTGGACACAGGCGGCCTCCATAGGCTGGGCTGCAGAGGGCACGGAAGGACCGGGTGACCTTGCTGGAAGGCTGGGGAGGGCTAGGCTTCCCACATGGCCACCGCTGGCTGCTCAGGCTTTGAGAGGAACACTGGTAACTTAGCAACTAGAGAGGAACCCCCACAGTGGGGGCTGCTGGGCTCACAGCCCTCCCAGATTCCCTTTGCCTCACCGCTAGAGCACGTGCCCCTGTTCCACTGTTGGGGGGTGGGGCATGGTGAGCTGAGAAACGGGGCGGGGACAGGAAAAAACTGACTTGCCAACTGGCTGGGAAACAAACCAGTCGTACTCATCTTTGTACTCATCTTTCAATCATTGCACAGGGCCTGGTACACAGTCGGCACTCAAAGCATGCCTCCACAATTCCAGCTCCCACCCGCTTTCGCTTCACCTCATGATAAACTAAGGAGCGGTAGAGAGAGACATGGGTCTGGAACCAGAAGGCTGCGGCTCGATCGAACCCCCAGTTCCACCCATGCAAATCTCGGCCGGGTCACCCAGCCTTGCTGCGCCACGATTTCCTCTTTTTTTTCTTTTTATTTATTTTTTATGACGTTCAGTTAGCCACTGTATAAGTACATCATTGGTTTTTGGTGTCATGTTCAATGATTCATTAATGACATACAACACCCAGTGCTCATCACAACATGTGCCTCCTTAATACCCTCTTTAAAGGTGGGGCTGGGGTACAGCTTCTCTTGCCCACCTCCTGGTGTGTCTGTGGAGAATAAATAAGAAAAGGTATTTAAAGCGATCTGTGTTCTCTTCTCTGTTACATGAAGAAGATTGGGTAGGATTAATCGATGCAAAGCCTCCAAGCATAGGCTCCTGGTACAGTGCTCACAGAGCTGGGGGCATCACACGGCTGTGTGCACGGAAGTGCTCAGCATCCCAGCTGCGGTTTGTTAGCGCTTCATCTGGGCTGGGCACAGTGCTGAGACACCCATGTTCAGTCACTTAAGCCTCAGACAATAGAAAGAGTTACGATTACAGGGGAGTTCGCTAGATGGCAGCTTTGATCGAGGGGATAACCGTCCGTCTTCACAGGAAGGTGGTTTACTCAGAGTGGGCCCCACTGGGTCCTGCTCTGACAACCCGGACTTTCACACCCCCAACAGATGGAAGTTACAGAGCCGTTTGTTTGGGCTCATATTTGTAAAAGGAGAGCGCAGCCAGCAGACATGGGAACAGGCTGCTCCAGGCCTCCCATCCCTGGAGGTAAGCAGCAGAGTACAAAGGACCCCTCCTGAGGATGCGACGGAAGATGGCCACTACCGAGCCACAGCAGCCAAGGGCACTGCTGTTCTGCAGAGGCTGGATACCCCTGGTTCCTGGAGCCCGCTGACCCACATGCTGCCCCCAGCCGGCCCCCGTCTAGGCCATTCTGACCAGGTGGCTTCAGCCTGGGACAGGGAAGCCAGAGCCAGCTAGCACTCAGAAGCTCCGAAAACAATGAGAAGAGTCCCCGGCGGAGAGAATAAAAGGGGGAGACACACGACTATTCCCCCAGACTCCTGGAACTTGGGGTAGTGCAAGGCAGGATTTGATGACAGAAAGACGTAGTTAAGAAAAAATCATGGAAGTTCTGCTTCACGGGGCAAGAAAGCAAACATGGTTCCTGAGCATTTAGATCAGTGTCTTCTCAAAGCTTAGCCAGAGGATCAAGAGTCCTGACCCGACTCAGAATCTTCCACCCACCGCAGTTTTAGAATCAATGGTTCAGATCAATTCTCAGACGCCACACCTGATGGGAGATGCCAGGCCCGGGTGGAAGGGATCCAGCCCCACCCCCACCAACATTTTTGGGGTCCCCCCCCAACAGAATACAAACCACCTGCAGGGGTCCTTCTCTCTAGTGTCCTGCCCCCACCCCTCCCCATGTCCTTCTCCTAGCCCCTCAGCCCTGGGGGGAGAGGGCGTCCCCTGCCCTGCCCACCTCAGCCAAGAGTACTCACGGGGGATTGTTACAGCTCCGGCTGCGGGATCGAACCCCACCCCCACATGACCGGGAACATGACCCGAACTTGGTCCAGGAGCTCCAGCCTCCATCCTGGCCGTAAGTCTGCTCCAGCGACTTCCAGATGCAGTGACCTTTAAAGCACCACTGGGAGGGAGCAGAGGGAACGAGGTTACCCTGGGGCCATGGCTGCCCAGCCCGTGACGGAGAGTGCCCGACGGTGCACGTGGCACAGCTGGGAGGCACCCAGGTGAGACCAGAGAAAGGGACATTGAAAGCACAAGCCTCAGGACTGCATAGCATCCCACCCCTACCATCAGCTGAGTGACCTTCAGCAAAGGGCTCCCCTTTCTGAGCCTATCCCTCCACTGTTACAGCATGGGTAACAACACCCACCCACAGGGCAGCCGGGAGCCTTCAAGAAGACCATGCCTGGCAGACATGGCCCTCCAAAAATGGCAAGCAGTATTATCAAGGAAGATAACCACTCCTAGAGGAAAAAAAGAGCTGATCAGGGATAGAAGACACAATCTTTCCATGCCATCTAGAGTTGATCTTGACTCTATCTCGAAATCCCCTTGCAAGGACCGCAGGCAGGCGTGCTTGTGGGAGGCAAGCCAGCCCCACAGGGAGGTCTATAAACGCACAAATGGAGGGAGTATATGAATCGAGTTCAAGGGGCCTAGGTTTGAATCCCAGCTCAGCCATTACTAGCTGTGTGGGGCTTTGGCATAACTTCCCCCTTGCTGAGCCTCGGTGTGCTCACCTGCTAAATGGGACTATTCTAACCACTGAAAGCAAGAACACCTATAAAGGCCCTATCTCAAGGCCAGGCACAAAGGTGTACTCAACCGAAGTGACTCCCTTCCCTTCTCCCACAGGACAACATGTGAGAAAACAGCAAATCTACCCGGATCTTTTTCAAGAGATAACGGAGTGGTTCTCAGCCTCAGAGTCACCTGGGCAACTTCTAAAACTCCATCCCAGACCAACTGATCAAGATCTCTAGGGGTAGGGATTCTTTTTTAAGATTTTATTTATTTATTTGACAGAGAGAGAAACAGCAAGAGAGGGAAGGCAAGCAGGGGGAGTAGGAGAGGGGAGAAGAAGGCTCCCCACTGAGTAAGGGGCCTGATGCAGGGCTTGATCCCAGGACCCTGAGATCACGACCTAAGCTGAAGGCAGACACTTAACGACTGAACCACCAGGTGCCCCAAGGGGTCAGGATTTTTTTTAAAGATGCAGCAGATACCTCAAGTGTCAAAAATCACTCAGGTCAAGGATACAAGTCAGTAAGTTTTCTTAACTTACAGCCTTATACAACTGTCACGTATCCAGTTCTAGAACATTTCCATCACCCAGAGAGCTCTCTCATGCCCATCTGCAGTCTCTCCCTGTCCTGGGGGGTAGGGACTTGGAAAGCTCCCCAGATGGTTCCAATATGAAGCACAAACTGAGAGCCATGGATTAACTGTCATGTGAAATGGTGACAGAAAGATCTGGAATTCTGGAAACCCCTGGAGCAGGTCCACCAAGTCTCCAGGATAAGAGCCCGCAGACATGGAGCCTGCTAGGCCTGTGCAAGACCATGGGAAGCCCCATCCATCTATGAAGGGCGGACCCCAACCACTACCTGTGCTGGGTGGGTGGAGTCTGGCGAGGGCACAGGGCAGAGGGCAGAGGGCAGGCTAGGGAGCAGGTCTGTGGCTCGGCTCCCAGCCGATGCTGAATAGCCTGGAGCCTCTCTCAGCGCCCTGCTTCTGCCCTTGGCTCTCACGCTGGCCTCAAAACTACCTGAGACATGGGAAGGTCACTTGATTGGGGTCAGCAGGACCCAGAGAAGTGCCAAAAATGGCCCATGGGCAACACAGAGATCCGGCTCAGAGCCAGCGAGAGAGCAGAGGTGGGTTTCAGACCCTAGGTCAAGGCCCTCAGACCCGGCCACAAGGCCCTCCGGGACAAATGAAGCCTTGACACGCACACACACGCTCAAGGGGGGAAACACACCAGCATGTATGTGAAAGGAGCGGTTCTGGGGCAGGGGAGGCAACACGAGTCTAGGAGAAACAGTGTCGGGGGCCAGGGAGGGCAGGCAGGACACCTGGAATCTTCCCTCACCCCTTCTTTGACATCCCAAGTTCCTTTGCCTGCCCGCCTCTCCCTCATTCTTCTCATCCGTAAAATGGGAGTAAGCCTTCCTGCTGGAAGGGCTGGAAGAGAATGGCAGGCTCTGCACACGGAGGAAGCAGGCGACTGGTATGGGAAGGAGAATGTGAACATAGGACTTTACCGGCCAGGGGAGGGGGCTCCATGCACACCTCCTGAGCACACATGCCTGGGGAGGGGGGTCGGGCCTCCCAGGGACCCGCACAGTCCTGCCACAGCCCCGGGCCCCAAGTACCTGGCCAGGCGCACACTCGGTCCCGTCCAGGGGGGGCCCCTTCTTTGTCTTGCAGAAGTACGGGTTGTCAGGGCGGCTGCACCATAGCTGCTTACAGGGCTCGAAGGTCTGGAACTGCGTGGAAGGGGAGAGTGGCCACCCGCCACACCGGCACTTAGGCTCCAAGCTGTCCGGCAGGCGGCCAAGGGGAGTAACAGAGAGGGGAGGGCTGTGGTGGACACTAGGGCCAAAATATGGTCAGGGAGGCAGGAGGGTCCACGCTCCCGAACTGGGCCCCACTCCCATGGCGTCCAGAGACCCCTCCTCTCTCCACCGTAGTGCCAAAACGGGGCAGGCCACAGCCCATAATTCCCTGGTTGCCTCCCCGGGGCCTCCCTCTCTGCTTTTGCAGAAGCTACCGTGCCACCGGGCAGGGACTAGGTTTTGAGGCTCTGGAACGCTTGGGCCTGCCGAGCCCCATGAACCCAGTGCATGTTGGGGTTTCACAGGGCTTCTGGTCTAGCCCAGAGCCTTAGGCACCCAGGCACAGCCAAGACTCCCACCCACTCCGGTCTGGTCTCACCAGGCTGTGCCAGATTTTGGTGATCTTCTGTTTCATGCTGTCCAGGAGACCCCCTGGGTCTCTGGCCAGCCAGAGCAGTGTCCTACAGATATAGCTCTTCCAAGCCCTGAAATCTCACATCCCAGGCTTTCTCCCCACCCAGCTCAGAGACCCTATGTTCCCATGTGGCCTGAGCAATAGAAAGGTGACCATACTCTATGACTCCGGGTCCTGCAGGATGTGAGCCTCTGCCCGGGCCCTGGTCAGTGGCTGTTTGATTCTCCCCAGGGGGCTCCCCAGGGACAGGCTCCTCCTGCCCTGTCCTACAGGTTAAGGAAAGGCTATGCTCCTCCCTTGTATCAATCTCCTAAACATGAGGTGGGGAGGGGGAGCATGCAACTGACCCTCTGGAGAGAGATTATGTGGGGACACAGGAGATTTGCACTAGGATGACAAATTGGCCCAAAACATCCTATCAAATCCCTAGAAGGTAGATGGAGGCAGCTAGTCTTCCAGCAGGCCAGAGCCCAGCGCCTGATCTGACAGAGGGACTGTCCTGCAGATGTGCTCCCCAGGAACCCGTCCAGCCAGGACCCCATTAGTCACCTGCTCTCTCTGTTCTACCCTGTTCCATTTTTCCCAGGACTAAAGCATCCTCTAGCAACAGCACATACCCACCTCCAAAGGTAGGACTGGGTGGGGCAGGTATGTGGCAGAAGAAGGCAGAACTGGGCCCTGATCCCCCTGCACCACCACCCCCCACCATTGCAGGTAATACCAAGCCTATGGGCCCATCACTAGGCCACCTGGCCAGTTGGGAGGAAGGTGCCCTGTGGAGGCCCAGTCAGGGTCACTGGAGGACACAGCCTGGGCACTCCAGCAGGCAGAGGCCAGCAGGAACTCACCGCAGAACAGGTGTGGTATCCAGAGCCAAAGTCAAAGCGGCATTGCTCGTCCATTGAGTAATCGACACCTGGCAGCTCCTGGGGCCGGGGCCAGGTGGGCACAAAGGGGTCATCGAGGAGGCAGTCATAGGAGCTGCCAGTGGAGACAAGGAGGTGAAGGCTTTAAGGAGCAAAGACGGCCTGCAGGAACCGGCCCCTGCTGCCTATGCTAGGCGCTGTGTCTTCCTGGGAGGAAGGGCCTGTTCCTGGGCAATCAGAGGGCTCACTGCATGGAGGGAAGGAAAGGCAGCCCTTCCCACATTACTCAGGACCCTGGCCAGCTGCCGCACGAGGTTAGTGACAGCATCCCGGCCCACACTGGCCCCGCCTGGCCTTGAGCTCCTGGATCTAAAGCTTGTCCTTGGCCTCAACGTCCCTGGAGGCCCAGAAGCTGAGCAGTAAGGCTGGAAATGCAGCACAGGTGTCAGGGTCAGGGTGGTACGGAGACAGAGATGCTGGGGGCAGGGGGAGGTGAGGTGGCAGGCTGCAAGCTCCCGTCCCCAGCCAGGAGGTGGCGGTGACCTACGGGAGGTAGCGGCTGAGTTCCACTTTGCTGCAGCGGGACCAGTGGAAGCGGTGGAAGGCAGCCTGCACCAGGGGTGCCATGACGCTGCCCAGGCTGGTCTCGTCGGCACAGCCGTTCCCCTGGCCGTCATGCTCCATGCCGAGCCTGGAGGGCGAGGGTGGGGTACAGAAGGGAGCCCCGAGTCACACCAGGGCACTTCACACCTGTGAAGACAGGCAGGCGGGCCAGCAATAGGACAGCATGCCCTGGCCAGGCTTCAGACTGTTCCTCCTGGCCTCAGTTTCCCCACCGTGCAGGGGCGAGAACCACCCCTCTGGATGGAAGCTGAAGCCCCACCCTGCTTCCCAATGGGGCTGGGCTCATTTTGCCTTCCTGCATTCTCCTCAAACTCCAGCCATATCCTCATGGTTTCCAAGGCCAGCTCAAGCCCCACTCCTACTGAGGACGTGCTCCCTGGCCACCCTGCCCAAGGGTCGACCTCCCACAGCAGAAGCCAGCTGTCCTGCCACTAGCAACTCGCATGCCCTCCACATCTCCCCAACAGACCCAAGGCCTGCAAGGTGCAAAGACCAGGTCTCACTCATTTGGTTCAGTTCAACCTCATTTCCTGAGCGTCTCCACACCGTCTCTTAAGCTTCTCCAAGACCCCAGAGTACAGAGCACAGAGCTTTATACATGGTATGCACCTACCATAGTGATAGTTTAAATTGTAAAGTCTGGTTTTTTATCACTGCTATTGAATGCCAAAGGCCAGAGGCTCTAAATTCTCAAATACTCCCAGGTGGTGGCGTCTGGCCTTGACCACCAGAGAGACACGTGGGCTACTAAGGCTGTCCTTGTCTCTCCACAGGGAGAGGCTCTGCTCCATGAAGAGTGGACCACCCCCCACACCTCCCACACACAGGAGGACAATCTCCCAACTCTAAAATATGTGGACCCATGGGCTTCCAGGGCATAAGGGGACCCTGAGGATTCCTGTGTGTCAACCTCCACACGGGAGAGGAGGAAGCTGGGGCCTCAGTGAGGGGCGGAACTGGCATGGAGTCCCCACTGGCCTCCTGGGCTGACAGGGTTGGCGTGGAGAGGGGGGTGGGAGACAGCAGGGGGCAGACCCTCTCCGGGATGGCCCAGCACCCCCCTCCTGCCCAGGTCCTTCCCCTGGCAGGAAGGAGCCCTCACTCCACATGCGTGCACTACAGAAGAGCCCGGGGTACATCCCACAGTTCTGCCCAGCGGGCAGACGAGGCCAGAAGGCACGACTACGCAGGTGCACGTTACCAAAGGACAACCTGGATGACAGTGGTGGATTTGCTTTCTCCCAGAATGAAGCTTCTCTGTCCTATTCTCCGCGGCAATCCAGTCCTACCACAGGGCCTGGTGCACAGTGCGTGCTCGAGAAATACTGGTTGAAGGCATGAATGGCTATGCTCTAAACAAAAGCCAGGTCCAAAGACCAAGAGTGCCAGCTGCCAGCCTGGCCCTGGGCCTGAGGCTCTGAGTGCCTGTTTATGACGGGCTCAGGCGAGCCCTGCAGTGTGGGCCGGGACAGCTGTCCGAAGGGCCTCAAGGTATGGATGGGAGAGTGATAGAGACCATCCAGGGAACAGACCACTGCCTAGGATGGCATGGTGGGGCCAAAGGTGGGGTCACATCTGGTTTTCCATGGCCCTGGGATTTGAGGGCCAGTCCCAAGGCAGGCCCAGAATCGCCCTCTGGGCCCCAGGTCCCCGGCCATCATGGCTGGGCCTCAACACATGGGTACCTTCCCTGGCCTCTCCCAAGACCCTGCGATGGGAGCCCCATCTGAGATTAAGCCACCCACCCCCACAGAACTCCTCAGTGCTCACGGCGCAGCCCGCCTTCCCGGTGCCGCTTACGCACACTTACACGTGGCCAGTCTCATGGGCCACCACGAAGGCTGAGGAGAAGCCGTCCTCATGGTTAAGGGTACAGCTTCTCAGGGGGTGGCACATGCCGGTGACAGGCGCATACCCTGCCGGGGAGAGAGAGAGGGGGCAGAGGGAAGTCACAGGAAAGCGAGGCAGGACTCAGCGAGGTCTGGGCCCAGCCAGCCACTATAGGGACATGTGACGTGGTCGCTGCCAAAGAGTGCCTAGAGGATGAAAGATCTTTGCAAAGTCCATCCCCTCCCCCCACATCATAATGCTCCCACATCATGAAGCTCTACAGCTCCCCTGCAGCTTCCAGGCCTCTGTCATCCCCTCCTCTGATCAAGGCAGTGAGATTTCCAGATGCCCCAAGCCTGCACACACCCGACTTCCACGCTTCCAGTCTAGCCCAGAGCCCTAGGCACTGAGGCCAGTCAGTTGGTCAGTCAACAAACACATGCGGCTGATGCAAAACCGCAGGGACCAGAATGGGGACCCATTCACTTCCCTGATCTCCAGGAAACCACTTCAAGCTTAGCCACCTGTCCGGTCAGGTCCTATCCCCAGAGCCCCAGGACTCTCTCTGTCAACAGGGAGCCTGGCCCCTCGAACCACCTTGGGGTGGCTCCAGAGAGCCCGGCCCCAGGCCTCGGCCCTACGGCTGCGCACACCCAGCCACAGCTAATACCGCACCTACGTACCTGAGGGCCCGAAGTCCTGCCGGGTGAGGAAGACCACGTGGTCGTGGTGCTCTGAGTGGCTGGGGTCCTGGCGCTGCTGAGAGTGCGCCCAGCGACACACCTGCTCCAGGCTGCGAGACGGGTTCCCACGCTCAATCAGGCTCAGAGACTGCAGGGGCCAAGAGCGGCAGCAGAGGGGTGATCGCCGTAGCCCCCAGAATGCAGGGGGCACCCGTCGCTCCCCTCCCACCGGTAGAGGACACTGAGGCCCAGAGGACCGCAGAGTGGGTTCCTGGTCACCAGGAGCCCCAACTCCAGCCGCTGGCGCACAGCCCTCCCACTTCAGGCCCTACGCTGGGCCACCTGTCCACCAAGAACTCAACACACATGCTCTCTCATCCCTCAACCGGCTCGCAAGGCAGGTGTTGGGCTGAGCACTTCTTTCAGACTTTACGTTCACGGTCTCATTTTATCCTCACCACAGCCCCCTGGAGGAAAGTTCTGTTGCTACCCCCTGTCCGGGGGAGAATGAGAGAGTCTAAGACTGCAGAGCCCAGGGCCCCAGCGATCAACCAGAGCAGACCCTGTCTTGGTCACTGCCCCACTCTGAGCCCATCTCTGCATCGATTTCTCCAGAAGAGGGCTCTCCAGCTGTGAGGCTGTAGGACTGTCCATTTAGGAGTTTGGGGGGAATCCCTCAATCCCTGTGTAACACCCCCAAATGCCCCTGCTTCCGAAGCCTCAGTTCTAATGGTCTCAGGGTTCTGATTCTGGAAACAAAATGCTTCCTAGACGCTGACCAACACCACCCCACCCCACAGCCAGGCCGATGCACCGGCCCCACACCCCTTCTCCCCCAAGACCCTGACTGTTGGCAGGGGGCTTACCTGTCGGTAGCCAACCATGATCAAGCGGACCAGCGCGATGTTTATGTGGGCCCCCAGAGACTCATCATGGTAAATCTCATCCACCTGTCAGAAGAAACGAGCGGGTAATTTGAGGGGAAGCAAGCGTGGGTTAAGAGCCGACCACAGAGCGGGTCCTGAGCCGGGTACCTGACCCATCCCAACCCATCCTCACCACGGCCTTCGCAGCAGCATTCTTAGCCCTACTGTACCAATGGAGAAACTGAGGCAGAGAGGCAAAATGGCCTTCCCCAGGACACACAGCTAAGGAGCAGCAGCTGGGATTCAGATCCCGGCCCTCCTGGTTCCACCTGAGCACTCTCTCCGTGAAGCCAGTGTGAGGGGGCCCCAGGTCTCACTCAGCCCTCTGAAAAACACTTATCTTTCCACAGCTGGGGAGGGTCCTTCCACAAATGTCACCTGGGCCAGGTTGCTCATCCTCACAGCCCAGTGTACCCTTCTAGTCGCCACTGGAATCGTCTGTTCTGCAGGGCCCAGGGAACTTTTCCAGAGCAGATCCAAGGGAAACTCTTGGAAACGCAGAGTCTCAGGCCCGCCTCCCAAGTCAGAGCCTGTGATACAACCACAATCCCCGGGGATTCTCGGCCACATTCAAGTCGAGGAGCACGGCATCGGGAAGCTCCCTTCTCCCATAGCCCCAAGGAGCCGTGGGGCCATGCCAGGCACCGTCTACCAAAGAGTGCCGTCCCTCCCACTCCCCTAATCAGGACACCCCCGGGACAGTGTCCATGACAGATAGACAAGCCTCAGCCTGTCCACCCCCAAGGACAGGAAGCCCCCTCTCTCCTGAAGGTCCATCTCCTGAGGATGCCCCTTGAACAATTCCAGCTATTTTGTTTTAACATTTTTTCTGAAGACACTTTGCCCTATGAACTTTGAAAAGTACAAAAATGGTCAAAGAAAATCAACCATCGGCCAGATAGATTGAGGATAACCAGTTATCGCGCTTCCTGCCATGTGCACATGTGTGTGTGTTTGTGCGCATATGTACATGCACACGCGTGGGCTCATTTTACAAAATCGTAATCATCCTGAATATACTGCTTATATGTCACTTCTTTCATGAAACATTATTCCGCATATCTAAAAGCATCATCCCCGATGTCTGTGTGTGATGGGCCACGACTTATGAAACTGATCGCCTCATTAGACACAACCCCAGGGGGAGGAATGACTCGCTCATAAAGTCAGTGTTGGCACACAGCACTGGTAAAGCAATGCAGCTACTGGGACCGGAGTCCTGGGTTCAAATCCTACCTCTGCCTTGGATGCTGGGAGGCTCAGGGCACATCAGGCAACTTCTTAGGACTTGTTTCTGTTTCTGGAGTGGGGATCCTAATGGCCGACCTAGTGCTGGCACATGGACCTCTCATGCCAACAACACATCTGGGAACAATTGAGTGGTCCACACACAGCAGAGGCAGAAGTGGGTCCCAGCCTTTGACTCCTGCCTGCACGTCTTCCCAGGAGCTGGAGGGCATTTCATACGTGGCCCTGTTCTCCCCACTTCAGCTCATGAGCAAAGGAACCAGCCTACAACCCACAAAGGGACTGCTGTCTGCCCAATGGAGAGGAACGGCGCTGCCAAGCCTGTATGTGAGAGTCCCACAGGGAGGGGAAAGCCAGGAGGCGATGGGAGGCCTGTTCCAGGGCCAGCCAAAGACAGAGCAGGTCTCTGGCAGCCGAAGCCGGGTGTGCCACACAGCACCCCCACCGCTCCCCCAGAACGGGAAGCTGCCCCAACTCGGGAGCATGCGGACCTCAGAGCAGGCTGTGTCCGGCTTCCTTCCACCGGGGCCTAGCTGGCACCCATGTCTGGACCCAACTGAGAACAAACACCAGTGCCTGCCGTGGAACACAGCCCCCACCCACCCCACTGACCATACCCACTCTCATTCCCTATGCTGGGCAGCAGTGTTCCCTTCCACCCTCCTCCACTCCCCAGCACACATCTCAGGGGCAGAGTGTCCAAATGCAGAAAGAGACGACGTCCTTCTCAAACTACGTGCCCCTGACTTACCCTAGGAGAACTGTGTGGTAGAGGGGAGTTCTATGGGGGGAAGGGGCCATTGGCCACACGTACAGTTTCTCCCTAACAGAATTCCAACCTAAGAATTATTTGGTCTTCTGCTGAAATCATCCTCAACCTGCCGCAGGATAACTCTTACCTGAACCTTCACATCTCAGCCCCTCCAACTCAGAACATGGCTTTTCTCCTACATGGGGTGCAGTCAGCGTCTCAGACCCCCTGACATGCCCTGTAATCACGCACACCAAAGACGCATCTGCGCCCCACATGGACACATGTAAACCCACGGTTGCCCCCAGGCCGGAAAAGAGAGCAGTCCCTGGAATGCTTGGGTGGAGGCATCTGTAAGGCCTCTGGGCATTTGGAAATTCTCAGGGCCATTGTCTTCCTGCTCCGTCTGGCTCCAAAGCGGGCCAGGCAGATCCCTGCCAGGATCTGGCCATATCCTTCACAGCTGTCCCCATACTTGACAGGGCAAACCCACCTATCAAAGCCTCCAGTGACTTCTGCTCCTGTGACTGGCATCTCCAGCGCAGGACACAGGGAGGTCCCCTCACATGCAAATGGGGAGGAGGCTGCCACCTCTCTGAAAGGGAGGTAGAATCAGAGCCCGAGTGTCCAACACTGGTGGAGACTGAGTGGGGCCTCGTGATGCCACCTCCCACTCTGGGGTAACTGGCCTAAATGCAATACAGAGCGAGCAGAAAGGGACAGAGACAAGGTCTCTCCATCCAGAAGGACCTTGCTCGGCACAGCACAGCACTCTGAAATAATCTAGCAACCAAATGTTTCAGGTGACGGGTGGACTCAGATCCCAGGAGTTGGGAGAAAAGGAGATGGGGTATACACGGGCTGGAGGGGCGGGGATGGCTTGCTGGAGAACCCAGAAAGGGCCTCACCCAAGAAGGCTGTGGCCCTTTGGAGAAGATGGGCCGAGGTTTGGTGCAGGAGAGAGAAAAGCAGGAATCCTATGGAGCCAGCAAGAGAGCCCTGAGGCCAGTGGTGATCAAGAAAGCTGAGGCCAGCCCCACCCGGGATGGAGAATTTCTTCCCAGCTCATGCTGGCTCACTTTCGGCAATGCATGCGCTAGCCCTTTGGAAAATTCTGGGTGCCATGGGCCCCATTCAGCCTCCCCCACTGGCCTCAAGTCTCTCTTTGAAGTCCCACTGACCATACCCGGTCTCTTCCTGGGGCGAGACGGTGGCCATGGTCTCTGGGGGCCAACCCCCCCCATGCTCACGTCAGTCACAGACAAAACCTTCCGGGCGCCAAGAAGAGAGAGGACGGGCCACTTGCCAAGGAAGGGCCATCTGGTTAGGAGTAGGTTTTCAACAACGACAAGGGGAGACGCTGAAGTAATACCGTCAAAGCACCAAAATAAAAGAACCCCCCGGCCCATGGTCCTCGGCGCCGGAAACCAGCTTTTACGAACCGTGATGAAAGAAGACATTATGAAGGAAACAGAAGCCGAGACAGTTACACAGACCCCATTGAGGGGTCTGCAGCAAAGGAAGATGGAAAGCGATCTCCAAAAGGTGGCCTAAGGCACAAGAATGGACAAATAGCTCTGAAGAGGGTAAAGAAGCACAGTTCAGCCGTGAACGACAGTCTAGTCTTTTCTCACACTACATAAGGGTGCTGAAAATAAAGTCATTCTATTTTACAAAAAAAAAAAAAAAGATGGGGTTAGCCCTGCCATTCCACATCCCCTGGTCTGGTCCGTCTCTGGGGCCCTGGCACACTCATTTGCACACACCCTGATCGGCCCCAGCCCTTGAGCAGGACCTTAGGGCTTGGATTCAGCTGAAGCTGTCCTGACCGCTTGCACAGGGCCGAGGAGGCGGCTGGACGGGGCTGCCATGTCCCCCCAGAACCACAGAAGCCGCCTGGCATGTGGGTCCCAGCCACAGCCGTGAGCCAGTGGATGCTGGGACCACAGCCAGGGGAGGCACAGCTACCTGAGAGGCCTAGGACCGCTGGCTCACACCCACAGGCGGCTTCCTGACAGGCTCTGGTCTGGCTGGGCGATCAAGAACTGGCTCTGTCAGCCTCTGCCCTCCACGGACAGCTGCCTCCCAAATGCCAGCGGTCAGACCAGCGTGCCAGCTCTGGGGAGACCAGGAATCGCTTCCCCTGGTGGTGGGCCCCAGTGTGACAGCAGCCAGACACACCCACCGGGCAAAAAAGAACCCTGTGTCTGATCTCCTTGCTTCCCTACCTCAGCCAAGTTCATCGTCATCTGCCAAGAGCCCCGGGTTAGGGTTCCACTTCATGTACTGGCTTAGGACAGCGCCTGGGTATATACTAGAAAAACAGGCAAAGGTCAGGACTCTCTGTGGCCAAGGGGAGACAAAAGAGAAGAAGGGAGAAGCTATGTGATAACATAGCAGAAACCAGAAACCACTAGGCTTGCAGGAAGAGCTGCTGTTCGTTGAACACCTACTATGTGTGGGGCGCCATGCTGAGGGCTTGCATACAACCTCATACCAACCTCATGGAGAGAGGAATTGTTCCCTCTTCACAGGTGATAAAGCCGGGGCTCAGAGAGGCTGAGTAACTCGCCCATGGCTCCACCCAGAAACTCCAGAGTAACTGAGTAACTCCAGTAACTCCAGTACTCCAGTAACCCAGTAACTCCAACTGAGTAACTCCACCCAGCTAGGAAGGCTCAGATTTACGCTCAGATCTTTGTGACTCTTGCCCCTAAAAGCCAGCTGCTTTCCAGAACCAGTCCCTGTGGAGGCTGGCTGGAGTGGGCTTTCTCTGGCCTGGGAGAGAAGATGGGAAAGTGGGTTTCCACACCCAGTCAACAGCAACACAGTTAGGCAGGGAGTGGCAGCAAGAGCCCCTTCCCTGTTCTCCTGTAAGCATGGGCAGGCCTCCCGGAGTGGGGGGTAGGAAGGAGCTTTGTGGTCAAGCCCAGGGAGCAAGAAGAAGCAAAAGATGGTTTAATTGGGGTGGGAGCGCTGCATCTGTTTTCCTGTCCAAAGGGAGGGACAGACTCAGGGTGGCTCCAGCAGAAATGCCTGGGCTTCTGTCTAGGGCTGGAAGGGAGAGCTAGGCCCCAGGGAGCCCACGGAAGGGCAGCTGGCAGCCTTCCCTTCTGGACCAGGCCAAGATGGGCTTCTCCTTGTCTGTGCAGAGATGGGGTCCAGGGCAGAATGGTCCCTGACCAGCCCTGAGTACCCACATTGCTAGGGAATACAGTTCCCAAGGAGCTCTGGGGAGGCATGTCAGCCAGGGGCAGTCAGGTCCCAGATGGGAGCGGCCGTGCTGGGACAGAGCAACCCCGAGGTCCCAAACCCACTCCCTGCTCAGACAGGAGAGGACATGAACTGCCACGGAAGGGCTGATGCCACCACGGAAGGGCCGATGCTGCCACAGCCCCTGCCCACCCCACGGGTTCCTCCCAGCCACCTTCTCCGAAAGAAGCACTAACCCTTCTTTTCTTTCTAATTAGTATACTTTTGATTTTAGAACAGCTTTAGATTTCCAGAAAAGCTGCCAGCAGATTCCAGAGAGCTTCCGAGGGCCCCAGGCCCTGACTCCCCTGTGATTAACGTCAGCCTTGACCACAGTACCTTTGCCACAACGACTGAACCGACAGGACACGTTATTGGTAACAAAAGCCCATGTTTGTTTCAGATTTCCCTGGTTTCCCCCTAATGTCCTTTGTTTCTGCTCCAAGACCACATGTAGGACCCCAGGTTACATTTTGTCACCACACCGCCGTGGGCTGCTCCAGACTGTTCCTCCTGATCGTTCCTCAGACTTCCCAGGGTTCTGATGACCTCAACAGCTCCGAGGAATTCCGGTGAAGTGTTGAACACATGGTCCGTCGACGGGGGCACATCTGATGTCTGTCTCACAGTTAGTTGGGGGGCACGGGCCGAGGAGAGGAAGGCCACAGAGCTGAAGGGCCCCCTTCCCCACGTGATGTCAGGGCCCCTGGTGCCGGCAGGACCCGTCCCTGGCGAGGCTGACCTCCACCGCCTGCTGGGACAGCGGCCACCCCCGTGCCGTGCTCTTCAGGACAGAGTCACTGTACACGGCCCCTGCTGCAGGAGTGGGAGTTCAAATCCACCTTCCTGGGGACAGAGTATCTCCGCCCATTACTTGGAATTCTTCTCCTCCCATCTGTCTATTTATTCTGTCTTTTA